>NC_064855.1:103003351-103333351 GCF_024139225.1 Suncus etruscus | reverse complement strand
AGTTCAAAAGTGCCATACTATCACTATTGTCATCTTGTCTGTGAGATTTCACTTGCCAAATCCTAATTTAGTAGCACACTGTTTTTTATATTGCCATCATGTCAAATTAGCTTTCATATTTTGTGTAGTTTGTGTTTTATTATTTTATCTAAGTTTTGACTGAAGCATTTAGACATCAAAATAAGAATGAACAATACTTTAGCTTAAGCCTTATTATATCTAAAATAAGAAAGCTTGCTTGAACAATATTTATATTTTTATTTATTTATTTTAGAAAAACTTACTTATCTGGGGCTGGAGCAATAGCACAAGAGGTAGGTCATTTGCCTTGCACGAGGCCAATCTGGATTCAATCCTTGGCCGGAGCAGTGGCACAAGTGCTAAAGCATCTGCCTTGCCCGCAGTAGCCTAGGATGGACCTAGGATAGACCCCTATGGTCTCCCCAAGCCAGGAGCGATTTCTGAGTGCATACCCAGGAGTAAACCCTGAACATCACCGGGTGTGGCCCAAAAACCAACAAAAAATAATAATAAAATATAATAAAAACATTCTTACCTGCATCAGACATACCAAATGTATCAGAAGTTGGGTTTTCTAAGTATATTCATGAAAATTATCCTAACTGATTATCAAATCATATTTGATTCTCAAATAATTATTTAAAAATTACAACAACAAAAATGTCTGGATTTTTAGAGTAAAAGTAAAGTGACAACCTCATAGCTAGATGTTAGAGTAGGCAAAGGTATTAAATAAACACAAAATGTACTGGATACATATTGACTTCCAGGTTCTAGTTGTGTTTAATTATAAAAATAGCTGTGTTAGCTATTATTACCTCTACTCTTCAAACGAAGTCTTTCTGCTAATAATCACACAACTATTAAGTGCCATGAAACTGAATCTCAATTTGGCCTTACTCCAAATTTTGTAGCCATTGCTGCCTTGGGAGAAGTTAGAAGAGGCAGTTTTTGTATAAATCATCATATAGGGAATAGAAATGGTCTTCCATACATCATTTTTATAGGCCCTAAATAATGATTAAAAAGAGAAAAATGTTAAGTGGTGATGAAAAATATTTTTTATAAACATTATTTTAAATAGTGGATTTCTCTAAGGTTTTCAAGTATCAAAAAATTTATACACACAAAGCAGGTCAAGTCTGAAACAGAAATTCTAAAACTGCTAACTGCTATATTCACTGTTTTGTTAGCAAAACTTTTGAATTTTTTTGTAAGGAATGGCAGATAAGACATCTCAGAGGAATTCCTTACAATTGTAGGGGACAGGCCATTGTAGAAAGGACTCACAGAACCTTAAAAACTCAATTACAAAAAAATAGAAAAAGAGGTTTACCACCAACGGATTTGCTGTCTTTGACTCTTATCACACTAAATTACTTTAACTTACCCCAAGGGGAAAGCTACACTGCAGCGGAAAGACATTTTAAAGAAGATATTCAGAGACAAGAAACAACCCATAAACCTATTTGGATCAAGGAGGATGAAAAATGGATAGCTGGCTATCTTCTCCTAAGAGGAAGGGGTTATGCCTATGTTTCTATAAATGATGACCCTCCCAAGAAATTTTGGGTTCCATTACGTCTTGTTAGAAATCGGGCTAGCACAAATGATCAGGTTCAGACTACAAACTCCCCTTCAGAGAAAAAACAGAATACTTCAGACACTAACAGCAGTAATATTACTAAGGTCTCTGGGGCAGGGAACGATTTAGCTGTCACACACCATACAATGAGTGAGACTGATGGTAGTGATAAACCCTTACACTCCGAGATGCAAAAGGAAAGACAGGAACCTGTCTTAACTGGGCTCCAAAATATAGGAAACTCTTGCTACATGAACTCAATATTGCAATGCTTGTATAATATTTCAGTCTTAACTCAGTATTTTTATAAAGATCATTATAAAAAGGATATTAACAAGAAAAATCCGATGGGGCATGAAGGTAAATTAGCCGAAGAATTTGGTCGGCTCATCAAAACCATGGGAAATGGATTTCATAGATATATTAACCCTGAAAGCTTCAAAGTAACAATTGGTTTACTTAATGACCAGTTTGCTGGACACAATCAGCAGGATCCTCACGAACTACTGATGTTCCTAATAGAGGGATTACATCAGGACTTGCTTACTGTAAATCTAATGACAGACAAAACTACACATCTCATGGGAAATGAAAATTATGAACAATTTAGTCCAGAACACCAAAAGGCTCATAAATCTATTATTTATGATCTCTTTCAAGGACAATTCAAATCTATACTCCAGTGTCTCACTTGCCACCAAAAGTCTGAGGTTTATGAGACATTTGTTCATTTGTCTTTGGCTGTTACATCTACAGATAAATGTACATTACAGGAATGCCTCTCTGAATTTTTTAAAGAAGAAGAATTAAGAAATGACAACAAAGTTCTGTGCAACAGTTGCAAAAATAGAAGGGATTTTTCAAAGAAAACGTACTTATGGAAACTGCCACCAGTACTTATAATACACTTGAAACGTTTTGCTTTTGATGGCAAACAAATAAAAAAATTGCATACTTACGTAGATTTTCCTTTAGAAGACCTCAATTTAGAGGAATTCACTTCAGAGAATAAAAGCAAGATTAAGAAATACAACTTATCATCGGTGTCAAACCATTATGGTAAAGTTCACTATGGACACTGTACTTCATACTGTAAAATTGCTGCAAAACAACACTGGATAAATTTTGATGACAAGAAGATCAAAAAAGTCCCTAATACATTGGTGAAATCCACAGCAGCATACATCCTGTTTTATACTTCTTAGAGATCTACAATGAACACCAGATAATCATTTTACTTCCTTATCAGTTGCTATTAATGCTCTAGGATTCTTTCCACAGGCATGATCAATGAATATAGATTGAAAATCATGAATCCCCAATGTGTTTCCTTGTAGGATGGATTTATGTCTTAATTTCATTATTGCTCTAGGTCTCAGTTAATCATGAAATTTTACAAATTAATTTAGTCAAGGTTCACCTGAAAGAGAAATTTCTCATCATATTAATGTTGTTTTTCTTTCTAGGTATACTCATTTAACGACTTTCACTCTTTTTATTTTAACATCATTGCTTTATTTCCCTCAATTTAGGTTTTAAGACGCTTACATAATGATAATTTTAGGTGGACTTTCTTCACAGTGCTTCTTGCCTATGATTGATTATCATAAAGTTACTGTTATACAATAACTTTGTATATATACTGATATACACGTATAGTAGAGTTGTCCATGTTTGTATTATGCATGAAATTCTCTTTCAGATCTGCTAGGCAAAACCATAAAAAAAAAAAAAATTTTTGTGAATTTGAAATGATTTATCTAAACAATTGCCGGCTATTACATTTTAAGGAGCTTTTATTGATGATTCTTTTATTGAATTTTCTTTTTTTTTTTTTTTTTTTTTTTTTTTTTTTTTTTTTTTTTTTTTTTTTTTTTTTTTTTTTTTTTTTTTCAGCTGAATTTCTCTTTTCTTTTGCTTATTTTGGATCCTTTCCAACAAATATTTTTTAGTATGAGTGAGTGTTATGGCCATATTTTTTGTGAAGTCTGTGTATGTATGTCTTGTTTAGTGTCTGTCTGTTCTGCATATTTTGTATATAGTTTCCTTTTTCCTAACTTTATCTTCCCCAAATTAGTCTTCTTATCCTTCCTTCTCTCTTCCTAGTCCTTAACATTTTAATTTTCAGGATTTCACATGTGCAACCCATCTCCTTCACCCACAACTACAAGCTTCCTGATCTCGGCGGGAAGAAGAAATCCATGACTGTTGGAGTTTTACACCATATATGCTGCAAACTTGTTGGAAATGAAGCCACCTGGGATTTGTGTCACAATGTAACACCAGAGAAAAGATCCATGGACAAGACCCACAGTCTCTGGATCCCAGTTAAACTGTGCTATCTGAATTTCTGGTTTTCCATCCACATACAAAATGCTATTGTTGACTGTTTCTATAATGGCTACCCCAAGATTGCACGATCCCAAAGGAATACAGAAGCCCAACCAACTTATGATGTAATGATGTAACGCTTGGGGATGCCCCAACACATGGATGACTGTACTGGCCTTCCTTCTTCATTCAGCTTGATGTTATCTCCTGTACAAGGCTTCAACCGGCTTTTCCAGACCCAAGTGTCTTCTGGGTCTTTTGGAGTTCCAGACCCCTCATATTTACAGATTGGTATTGAACTCTGTAGAAATTACATCTGTTGTTTTTCCTATAACTGTAATCCTTTGAAGTTATGTTTGGTACTACGCTTCTTTTGACTATCGTAATTAATGTTTTTCTATTTTAGTTTTTAATATAGGAATCGATGTTGTATTACATTAAGGTTTTGCTTTCTTGACTATGGTTTGTGAGTTATATATTATTGTCTATAATTTCCCAAATGATATTTTTGTCTGTTCTCAGGGTTTTTTGCGTGGGCGCATCATAGGCAAAATACTAGGTTTATAGAAGGTTCCATCCATTTTGGATGGGCCCTCAAGTTGTTTATTTACACAGGGAGGGTCTCTGCCTTAAACATTTTGTTTTGGTTTGTGACTTAAGCTCCCATCTATAAATAGTCGACATCAATTTCAGACATCTTATGGACTTCAGACCGGATTAAGAACTTGGACTAAGTTCAGATACCTATTGATCATCATTGCAGTGGCTCCCCACTGTGCAGAGGGTGTATGTGCCACTTCTTCGAAATAAAGGCCTAGTTCAATGCCCTCAAAGATGGGCTTTCTGGTCTACCTGAACTTGAATGAAAATGGAGCTGGAGAGATAGCATGGAGGCGAGGCGTTGGCCTTTCATGCAGAAGGTCATTGGTTCAAATGCCGGTATCTGCCAGGAGCGATTTCTGAACGTGGAGTCAGGAGTAACTCCTGAGCACTGCCAGGTGTGACCAAAAAACGACCACCACCACCACCTACAACAACAACAAATAAAGAAAAGGTGCTTCTTCTTGCCTGCTACACAACCTTTCTGGTGTCTCTTCGAAAGATCTATGTACGTCTTAGATTATCTTGTCAGGAGCTTGTAGTTGATTCCTTGATACATGTTTCTGGTTTTAGACACCCTGTGCTTAGGTTAGAAGTTTTTCTTTACATTTTCCTGTGATGCGCTTATGCAAACAGCCCGCTCTTTTATTATTGACTAATTTTTTTTTAATAATTGTAGACAATATTGTTTGTTTACTAAAAACAAAAGGGGGAATTGTTGTGTATGTAAATATTTTGGGGGATTACTATGTTGTCACCTAATCTGATTAGGTGATGTGTGTCCTACCCTAGGGTGTGACCTGGCATTCTGCCCCCCCTAGGGTAGGACCTGATTCTGCTTCCACCATTGGTTGGTATCTGATCCCACCATTGGGTGGGACCTGATCTGGACTATAAGAGCAAGGGTCTGTGGAAGGCGAGAGGTTTTTGCTGGCTGGAACTGAATCGGAGTCTTTGGACTTCAGTTTTGTCCATCCGAATAAAGCAAATATTTCCACGACCTGATTGTCTGCGAGCTGTTTACCCGCCGTTTCACTCAGAACCGTGGGCTAGACAGGGTGGCAGACACGTGCTCCGAGCTGGAAGAAAAGGGCCTCATTCTCCATCCCTCCATCAGTCAACCTCTTCAGGGGCTGTCCTGCTACACTCTTCAAACGAAGTCTTTCTGCTAATAATCACACAACTATTAAGTGCCATGAAACTGAATCTCAATTTGGCCTTACTCCAAATTTTGTAGCCATTGCTGCCTTGGGAGAAGTTAGAAGAGGCAGTTTTTGTATAAATCATCATATAGGGAATAGAAATGGTCTTCCATACATCATTTTTATAGGCCCTAAATAATGATTAAAAAGAGAAAAATGTTAAGTGGTGATGAAAAATATTTTTTATAAACATTATTTTAAATAGTGGATTTCTCTAAGGTTTTCAAGTATCAAAAAATTTATACACACAAAGCAGGTCAAGTCTGAAACAGAAATTCTAAAACTGCTAACTGCTATATTCACTGTTTAAATTTTGTATTCATTTCAGTTTCAAAGCCTATTTTTTTATCTGTTTTGAATAACAACTGAGATACTTGTAAAGGAAATAAATGTATCATTATGACACAGGCATGATTTATGCTATTTAAGATTTTGCTATCTAAGATGTCAAATTGACCTAAGAATTTTGATGTTTCCTTCTCAATTTATAACTAGGAACTACTAATAAGATCTTTAAATATTCAAACAAATATATTATTTTAAGATATACATACACTTCAATCTATATAATTTTGAAAGATAGGAAGTACTTTATTATTATTAAACATGTTTGAATATCTACCAAAAACATATATAGGTATATTTACATAAGTGCCAGGTTATTCAAATATTTGATATTATGACTACCAAAATTTACACGGAATATATATAACATATCATTTATCTTATCCATATGTATTTTAATTTTTAATTTTGGGGGCGGGCACACCCACTGATGCTCAGTGGTTACTCCTGGCTATGCACTCAGAAATCTCTCCTGGCTCGGGGGGGACCATATAGCATGCCAGAGGATCAAACTGTGGTCCATCCTAGGCTAGCACTTACAAGACAGACAGATGCCTTACCTCTACCACCACCACTCCGGCCCCCTATGTATTTTTATTATTAATTTGTTTGTTTTTTTGTTTTGTTTTGTTTTGTTTGGGTCACAGTCGGCAGCGCTAAGGGGTTACTCCTGGCTGTATACTCAAAAATCCCTCCTGGCAAGCTTGGGGGATCATATAGGATGCCAGGATTCGAAACGTCCTTCTGCATGCAAGGCAAATGCCCTACCTCCAAGCTATCTTTTGGCCAAGCCTATGTATTTTTAGATAACTATCAAGGTCAATAAATGAATAGCTATGTGTAAGTTACTTTTTATAACATATTCTATTTTTTTGGAGGCCACACCTTGCTATGCTTAGTTATTACTACTGATTTTGTACTCAAAAAATACTCAGGCAAGCACTATACCTGTTCCAGTCTCTACTTTTTATTTATATAAAATTATAAATAGTATAACGGTTTAAAAATTATTACCAAAGTAAATAATGATACTCATAATCATGTTTATTTTATAGGCTTTTAAAAGTGATATAAATGATATTTTCCAAGTTCTTGCTGTTATTTTGCTGCAAAAATAAAACATGTTTGGGTGCTGGAGTGATAGTACAGGCACATGGTCAATGACAGCACCATGCCTGTCAGTGCAAATAGTCCAAGAGTTCCAAATGCACCTTATAAAGTGACTCCTGAGTTAAAGTTATATAAAATGACTTTTATCCATTTCTAATGAAAAAAGCTTGTTAATATAAGCTGCTTTCAGATGGCAGGGCACAGTAAACTTGTATTAGAGTAGTCTACAATTACTATAATTCTTTAGGACCATATCTATCTTACAACATTAGGTCATGTCATAGTTTAATTTGATAACTTTGACTGCCTTATTATTGATTGGCCAATTCTTCCATAACAAATAAATTGACCCTTTTAAATTATGAATATTTGCAGATTGATATAAATAGTAACATGTTTTTGGTGAAAGTTAATTGAAGCCTCTTATACTTCAATGACATATCATGTAAGGGAGAATCAAAGAAGAGTTTTCTAGTATGGTAGTTAGGAAATAACAAACTGGGGCCAGAGAGATAACACAGCAGTAGGGAATTTGCCTTGCAAGCCTTTGAGCCAGGACCAAAGGTGAATTGAATCCAGGCATCCCATATGGTTCCTGGTGCCTGCCAGGAGCAATTTTTGAGCAGAGAGCCAGGAGTAACTCCTGGATGGAAAGAAAAAAAAGTAAATAACAAACTAAAAAGAGTATTCAATATAGTTTTATAGAAAATTTATATTTATAATTCTGTTAATTCTGGTTATTCAGGAAACGGCCAAGAAAGTGCTCTGGGTTTGGTTTTTGGTTTTTGGTTTTTGGGCCACACTCTCTGACCCTCAGGGGTTACTCCTGGAGGTGAGCTCAGAAATCCCTCCTGGCTTCGGGGACCATATGGAATGTTGGGGGATGGAACCAATGTCCGTCCTGGGTCAGCCACATGCCAGGCAAGTGCCCTACTGCTGAGCTACCATTCAGGCTCTTGTTTTTTTTAAATATAAAATATTTTTGAAAAAAAAACACAATATATTTGAGATGTGAATTTGTGAAAGGCATTTCAAGGAGAAAATGAAAAGACAAATGATAATTTTTGAGCTTATGTACAAAAGTATGTAGTGTTGGGCCTGGAGAGATAGCATGGAGGTAAGGTGTTTGCCTTGCAAGCAGAAGGACAGTGATTTGAATCTCGGCATCCCATATGGTCCCCTGTGACTGTCAGGGGCGATTTCTGAGTGCAGAGCCAGGAGTAACCCCTGAGCACTGCAGGGTGTGACCCAAAAGCCAAAAAAAAAAGTATGAAAGTCTGTAGTGTCATTGTCTGAACAAAATGCTCTGTAATGATATGCTTAATTATTTAATTGGCATATCAAACCATTTTAGAAAGAAATATCAGCAGAAAATTATTTAATTTGTTTATACAAGTAAAAAGTTTACAGTTGGACTGAAAATGTAAATGTGTCTGATTGTGAACATATAAAAGCTTGGTAATTATATTAAATTATCTTATATTGCAAGGTAAAACAATAATGAGAAGAAACAAGAAGAGTTATCTCTAGGTAAATTAGGGAGTGATCAAAGGTCTATTATAATCTGAAAGCAAACATTATTGACATGTCAGATATTTTTGGAAGCGAGTAATTCCATTCTCTACTTCTCCTGATCATATAAAAAAAACTAGTATATTTTCAGATATTTAGTGGAAATAGTTGACATTAAAGCTGTATTTAGAATTTTTTGTATTGTATGTCTAGTCCTAGTTCTGGGTAAATTTTCAGTGGGAATATTTAATATAATTGTAAGTGATTTCTGGGCCCTTAATTAAAAGAAGGAATGCCTGGAGGTTATAGAAATTGGGCTAAATAAAATTGATTTGCACCAATCTAAAACCACTTAAAAACTGATATATCTTTATTATACAACTGAATGTTTAGTGTAGCTTTACATCATTTTTGATAAAAATCATATAGATCTAAACAGGACTTTCCATCAGCAGGGGAAAAGTATAATAGTTTGATAGTAAGAAAAAGGATTCACATAGAGACAACCTAATTCAAATTTTTCCATTACTCATGTTAGAGTGCACACCATTCTGCATACCAAGTGTATTTGGCTTTAGTATGAGCACAAGACTGACTAGAGGCAAGCTTTGGCAACCTACAGTACAATGAGGCACTTAGCAACTCTAACATTGCTTCCTGGTATTTTTTGTTTGAAAACAGTAGCTAAATCCACAATGATCTAGTTGACTTTTTTTTTAAATTTAATTTATTTTATTTAAATATCTTGTATTACATAATTGACAGTTTCTCATAGTACATATGTTTTCAAATAAATAAGAACATAATTGAAATAGTATGAAAAAAATAAAGAAGAAAAACAAGAGTACAACGGAAAGAAATTTTGTAAATTCATTTTTAGAAGATTTAGTGAGATTTTGTTGTTAGTAGATCAAGACCTAAAAGTCCCCTAAACAGAGATAGAGAGAGCCCTAAGAACTGCGAGGTTTAGCACCAAAGTTCCGATAAAATTAGAATCATTGTCATAATAAAATAATAAATAATAATTTTTTATTTAAAAGCACTAATTTCTGTTGAAGAATTTTTGTCACTTAATAAAGACATTTACATAGAAGAACAACAGGTAATGTTTACATATGTATATCATATAAATATATGTTATATATTAGTTCTATATTTGGTTCTCAATATTTAGTGTGATACTTTTATCAAAGAAAGTTGCTAATTTTTTTCTGGTTATATATATGTGACAGGATCTGAAATATAAACTGCAGTATTTTAGTCTCTTCTGTACTGAGAGGTAGTAAAATTGTTATGTTTTATCACAAAATGCAGTCTTAAATAAGATCATTAAATATGTTTTATAATATCCTTTTAAATTTTTATTTTTCTGAGAAAATATTTATAGAAATTACAAATTTAAAACTTTAAAATGTATTTTATTATTTAAAATCATGGCAGAGTGAGGAAAACACAAAATTGAATCAAAGAACTTGTTCTAATTTATATAATACAATAGAATGATATTAAAAGTTAATTCCTCTTTAGATATTTTTGTATAATTGAGTAAATATTGGTTTCAGTTTTACAATATAATAATACTAAATTGCTTGCATACAAAATATTGCCAAAATGATATAATTAGCAAGTACACTCAAATATATGTATTATTTTTTTCTTGTATTTAGTATTTGCAAAATCTGCTCTGTTGGTTGATCTAAAACAAGCAAAAGAGTATTAGACATCATGGCTCTGTGCTGACTTGCATCCCATTTATCCCTTAACCAAAAATATGTGCCTTTTGATATTAATATTATTCTTAGACTATAGATACTATCAAAAACAAATATACATTATGAAAAGTGGTTTAGAAAATTTTATTGTTTTACAAACTTCATAGAGTTCTATTACGGTAACTTAAAGAGTATTGTTAATTTATTAGGCTCTATGATACATAATATATTAGAGCATCTATCGTATATGTAATTTGTCTTGGCTAAATATCATTAAGCCAAGCATGACCAGACCATAAATTGATCTATAAGTATCTGTTAATTTTACTTATAAATCTAATTGATTCTGCTTCTCTGAAGAATCTTGACTGTCAAAGATCACTTGCTTAGTTTTCTAGCTATTTTAACTTTAAAGATGTTTCAGTAAAACAAATATATTTTAGGTAGTTTATTTAGGAATGGATCAAATTTATTTTATGATAAATGTCAGTTTATTGAGTCATGCTTTGTCATGCTTATTGAGTCAGTTTATTGAGTCAGCTAGTTGGCACCTGTTTTCATTCATAAAGATTGTCAAAGTCAATTGCATGGATTCCAAGAGAACCCTTAGCAATGAGGCAGTGAACATTATAACACAGTCTACTGGGGAAGATTTCCACAGATGACAAATGACAGCAGGATGACAGCTGCAATATGGGTAGGTTAGAAAGAAAAACCACCAGCACACAGCATGCAGAAAAAAGATGTCACAAGCAGTCACTGATGCACAACAGCACACAACATGGTGCAACATTGGAATGTGGAGAAACAGCAGTGGACCAACAGTCTTAGCAACAGTTATCATAAAGGGGTGATTCGAGTGGAGTGAAGGCATCAGTTACCCTGTGGGAAAAGAAGTGACAGTGCATAAAAATCTTACCACTCAGAGTAAATGATGAGTGAACATTTTTATGAGGAGTGTAATGGAAGCACATTTATATACATAAATAATATCGATATTTTCTTAAATTGCTAATATCAATGAAGCACAAAATAATGTCTGCTATAAGAATGAAAGAAGTACTCTGATATGGTTTAAATGTAAAATTTAGATTATGCTTTTTACAAAACATATATATATATATATACATATATAAATTTTAATTTAACCACATGTGCTGCATAACATGACAATTGGTGCTAATTACATTCTAAAATAATTTAATTTCTTTTAGTACAATGTTCCTAAAAGCATATTAATTTGATTTCATTAAGTTAATAATCTCCTCTGTCTTTATATTATATTTTACTAATCCCTTCACCAATTAAAAAAAGGTTAACTCCTGTATGTGAAAATTTATTTCGATCCCATATATTTAATTGTAATGATTTATCATTATAATAATTTATGATAATTATAGAGTTTACACTTTTTAGTATTTCATAGTATGAACAAAATTTCAAAATTTAGTGTGTTTTATTATATTCTTCTATTTGCCAAACTTCACCCTGCAAATTATTATATTGCTTTCATTATCCACCTCTCACCATAAATAAATGCATTTCTATATATTAAACAGAGTTATATAATTTATTTTCTTAAGCATAAATGTGCACTTATATTAACTAAAACACAGAAGATGGAGAGCTGATGAGGAAAATTTTTCAGAAACAAAAATCGCTCTTATAGATCTTTTAATTATCATGGGACCTTTAACACTGTAGGGAGCAAGTGAAAATAAATGATCTTAATAAAGAACAAGAGCATATGAAGCTACAAAAACTTATTGTAGTTATAAAATGAGAAAACAACAATTTTGACACAGTCTTATGGCTTGCTTCATAGAAAAGGTAAGTATTGTTTCAACTTTTAGAAATAGGACGATTTGTACAAAAAGTTTTAGAACTAGCATATATTCCTTATTAGTATTATGAAAATTAAGAGACTAATTCATCAAGAATTTACATAATTGTAATATCTTATTAAAACAGTTTTAGAAATGTTCTGTAGTAGAAATAATACTGATTCGCTTCCTCAGAAATTCACCATAATAAAAGAGATTTGTTTTGAATTTGAACCCAACCACAAAGCATTTTAAAACCAGGATTAAAACTTGCATTAGTAAATTTTCAGATTTTTTTCCCTCAGATACAAATCTTTCCTCATAATTGTTACTATTATTCGCAATTTAAGTTTTATATTTGTCGCTCAGTTTTGTAGGGAAATTGTGTTGACTTGTTCTATAATGATGTTAAAATAAAAATATATATTTTACTTAATCCATACATTTAAAAACAATTTTATATCACAAAGTTTAAAAACTCAGTCTAAATATTATAGAATTTTTACAATAAAAACAATTAACATATTTCTTATTCTAAATGGCACCATAAATTGATATTCCATAATATCCACCTCTGTTCTTTTGTTTGTTTGTTTTTGTTTTGGGGTCACACCTCCCATCGCTCAAGGTTTACTCTTGGGTCTCCACTCAGAAATCATTTCTGGCAGACTCATATGGAATGCCGGGATCAAACCACCGTCCTTTTGCATGTAAGGCAAACTTCTATCTCCATGCTATCTCTCCGGCCTCTCCGCCTATGTTTTTAAATAATTATAGCACCATAACTATTATGTCATGGATATACTTAAATCCAAATAACCTTCTTTCATATGATAAATATAACAGAACCTTTTCATGATTATAGAAATTTCTAGGGCTATCAGGCTCCTTACTCAGAGAAATGAAGAATTTTGACGGAATGGTAATCTTTATCGTAACATGATTTTTGTGTTTATTCATTTGTTGTTGTCACACCCTGCTGCTCAGGGCTTACTCTCGGCGCTGTTCTCAGTGAATACTCTTGACAGTGTTTGGGGAATATATATGGTGCTGGGAATCAAATTGGATGAAACTGGATGCAAAGGAATAACCTTAATCTTTGTTCTGTCTCTGTCCTTGCTGTGGTCTAATGAAAGCCCAGTTCTTGGGCATTTATTTAGAAAAGGTTCTCCATTCCATTGGACATCTGGAAAACAAGTAGTAAATGTAAGATTAGATACTATGAAGTATATAATTCTGTCTGCCCAAGGTGATATCAGGATTTGGAGAAATCTATAAAATCAAACAACATTGCCTACTGCTTTTGCTATGAAACTTACAATATATTTTTAATGCATCAAAGATCACATACAGAATACTTTCACTTTACAGGATCACTAACTTTCAAGAAATATAAATGTAAGGGTGTTTTCAATTTATGTGACTAGAATTGATATTTCATTGTACTCTTTCTTTCTCATGATAGCAATGTCAATCCCAATACCATTAATTATAATTATTGATTTTTAGTCATCACTTTGGACAAACATATGTATATTTGTACATTATTACATCCTGGAAATGATCAAACATGTATTGCAGTGCCAATAAAGAATAGTAATATTAGCATTAGTACTTAAGGCTAAGAATGATTGTCATTTATATTTATTATTTAGGAGAAAAGTTAGTTTCTTTCAGTATTTCCATATATAAATAATAATTTTGTCATCTAGTTATATGAATAATATAACCTTGAATTTAATTTATTTGTAATCTTTCTTCTCTGAAATGACATTTCCAATTTTTATTTTTAATGCTTAATTTAATATGTTTAATTGATTGTCTCTACTTTAAATGTCAGCATTTTTACTCTGTCAATACTTCTATACAAAACAAAAGAGATATAAATATAAAACTTAAAATTTTCTAAGTAAAACTGGAACTAAATAGCACTAGTCAATATGCTTGAGAGAATGGCTATGTAAAAACAATCTATTTTAAACTTAATTATAAGGTGGACAAATAGAAAAAGTTATCTCCTAAATAGCAAAACAAAATAAAATCTAATGGTAGTATTGCTCAAATACAATGTCTAACAACAATTTATTAGGTAAGGAATTATGTCTATGTAAATATAAGTATTAATATAATTTCTGAAAGATAATGGCGCTAGCTGTTTCTAAAAGTCAAAGGAAAATTTTTAATTCTTCAATTGTAAAGTATAGTATGTTTCACTTATTGCATATGGTGTTAAAAGTCATATTTCTTGAAAGGAACTTAACTTGAACTTCCTGTGTAACATGTAATATTTTAAATAAAATACACTTAACTGGAGTCAGAGGTATAGTACTAGAAATTAAAGGCAATTTGCCGTACACACTAAACTAAGAAATCAACATGATTTTTTCTAGTAATAATTTTAAATTTATCTTTGAAATTTCAAAGAATATTTTTAATTATTTAGCAAAAATTTAAAATAATGGTTAATAAGGATATACCTACCAATCTACCAATTTGAAATATTTAATGACTGAGATCACATCTTAGGACATTTTCATTTGGAGACAGTTGCCAGACACAGATTGAGCAACTTATAAATATGCTCAGTTCTTATTCCTGGCTATGTGATCAGGGATTTCTCCTAGTAGTGCTCAGGGGTCATACTCAGTGTAGAGTTGGACATGTGTAAGGATTTTAACCTCTGAAGTATATCTCTGACTTTATATTATCTCTATAACTTATTTTATAATATTGTCATTGCAGGAAACATTTTACTTAGACTAAATATTGTCATCAAATGTTTGCACATTTATCTTTCAGAAATATTGGTTATTTCTTCTATTTGTATTATTTTAATTCAATTTTTCTTCACCTTCATGTGATAAACCAAATGCAATCATATTATGCACTAATAACCTGAAGAAGCTATAAATATTTCTCTCAGTACTGCTTTTGCTCTGTCCCATAAGTTCTGATAGTTTGTGTCTTTATTATCATTTGTTTCCTGGAAAGTTTTGAATTCCTCTTTGATTTCATCTTGTACCCACTTGTTATTCAGTATGAGGCTGTTTAACTTCCAGATGTTAAAGTTTTTCTTCTGTGTCCCTTTGGAATTCACATAAATTTCAGAGCCTTGTGGTCAAAGAAGGTAGCCTGCAAAATTTCTATCTTCTTGTTATTATGGAGGTATGTGGATTTTTTTTTGGTTTTTGTTGTTGTTGTTGTGTTTTTTTTTTTGTTTTGTTTTTGTTTTTGGGTCACACCTAGCGGTGCTCAGGGGTTATTCCTGGCTGTTTGCTCAGAAATAGCTCCTGGCAGGCACGGGGGACCATATGGGACACCGGGATTCAAACCAACCACCTTTGGTCCTGGATCGGCTGCTTGCAAGGCAATCGCTGCTGTGCTATCTCTCCGGGCCCGGAGGTATGTTTTATGTGCCAGCATGTAGTCTATCCTGGAGAATGTCCCATCAAAAAATGGGGACAAAATGGGGATAAGAAATGGACAGACACTTTGACAAAGAAGAAATACAAATGGCCAAAAGACACATGAAAAAATGCTCCACATCACTAATCATTAGGGAGATGCAAATCAAAACAACTATGAGGTACACCTCACACCACAGAGAATGGCACACATCACAAAGAATGAGAATAAACAGTGTTGGCGGGGATGTGGAGAGAAAGGAATCTATTATGCTGAGTGAAATAAGTCAGAGAGAGATAGAGAAAAAGGCAGAATGGTCTCACTCATCTATGGGTTTTAAGAAAAATGAAAGACATTTTGCAATAAAAATTTTCAGACACAAAAGAGAGAAGAGCTGGAAATCACAGCTCACCTCATGAAGCGCACCACAAACAGGGATGAGTTTAGTTAGAAAAATAATTGTGAACTATCCTAATAATGAGAACATATGAGGGTTTTAGAAAGCCTATCTAGAGTACAGGCGAGGATTGGGTGGGGAGGAGGGAGATTTGGGACATTGGTGATATACATATACAATCATATATGTAATCAAGGTGTTTAAATAAAATATATAAAAAATATCCTGAAGAAACAAAAAAGTAACATTAATTGTTATTACATCAATCACAGATCATGCTAAATTTTCATAATAAAATATGAAATAAATTAATAAATGGAATTTTATTGGCTTTATATATTATATAGAATAATCAGATAGATATTAGGAACTGAGATTTTTGCGTGGGTACTTTAGTTTGATGTTGGCCAGTGAGTCTGGAATGGAAAATGTGTGACAAAAATGCTGTGTTAAAGATATGTAATCCACCTTGGTCAAAATAAAAATTAACCTGCAAAAAATCCCAAAAACTGTGTTGAGCATTTCACAATATTTAACCATATCAAATCATGCAGTATCCATTTCACAATATTTAAGTAGAGGTAGTCATACTTTTGTATACTTTAAGCATGTACAATTTTCTCTTTTCAAATTTATTTTAGAACGAGAAAAATTTAAAATATAATTCAATTCATATCTACCCAATAAATGAAAAATGGTTGACATATAAATATTTAGATTTAAAGATTAAACATATTATATTTAAAACAAACTGTATTCATCCAATTATATAAAACTTAAGAATATATGGTGAGGAGGCCAAAGTAGGGCGTTTGCCTTGCATGCAGCTAACCTAGGACAGACCATGGTTGGATCCCCTGGCGTCCCATATGGTCGCCCAAGCCAGGAGCCATTTGTCTTGTTTTGGGCCCAAACCTGGTTCAATCACATCCAAAGGTGTACTTAACTTGTGGTTAACTTGATATAGTATCTTTTATACGTATTAAGATGATATCTTAATAATGCTGTTTGTTTTTAAACGAAAAATAGTCTTCAATTCTAAAACATAGCTAGAATGAATGTCAGACATGTATATTTTAAAAGGCAGTAGATCAATTCCTATTTAATTCACAATAGATTACAAAAATTTACACAGAATTTTATTTTTATCATGATATTTTTAAATGTTATTAGTCTCTGAAAATTTACTCTATATTGTCTTCGTAGTTATTCTCTTGTGAATGTTTGAGGAAATGGCATATTTATTCAAATTACTTTAAAAAAAAGTCTATCAAAATTGTGGTAGTCTTTTGCTATGACAGGAACTCATAAACCAGGCTTTATTTGAAGATACTTTTTATTGTTGAAATAGAAGAAAAAATAATTAAAAATATTCTTCAGTTTTACTTCTGTTTTTTTTCTTACATATTTATTTATTTATTTTTTATTTTGATCATAGTGGCTTACATATTGTTGACAATGATATTTTAGGTATATATTTACATAAAATCAGGGGGGATTCCCATCACCAAATTGTCCCCCCTACACCTCCGTTTTTGTCCTACCACCCAGATCCTCTTCCCTCACCCCCAGGGTAGCTAGGATATGTGGTCTCCTCTGTATCTAGCCTACTGCATAGTAGTCTTGCACCTGTTTGGTCCTGGTGTCTCCCTTGTTTCCCCCTCTAATTGGGGGGGGGCAGGACTAGCTAGTTCAAGTTACGTGGTTTTGTTTGAAGGAGAGAAAAGTAATAAACTGGGGTAAAAGTCTAATACGCCGAAAATAAGCGGAATTCTTCCAGAGGCTCTCAACATCGGTTTGAGAAACGAAGGAGAGAATAAAGGTGAAATATTCCACCTGTACAAAAAGAA
Organism: Suncus etruscus; assembly: GCF_024139225.1. NCBI lineage: Eukaryota > Metazoa > Chordata > Mammalia > Eulipotyphla > Soricidae > Suncus > Suncus etruscus. Next base: position 103,315,458 of record NC_064855.1, on the reverse strand, counting down.
GTGTCAAATATCCCGTGAGGACTCCAACAATAAACACAAACACCAAAAAAAAAAACACCACAAAAAGAAACACACAACAAAACAAAACAAGCAAACAAACAAACAAAAAATGCCATGGTCTTGATATAAGAAACATGGCATAGCATACAAAGGAAGAACAGAAAGGAAGAGAAAGAATAAGTATAACTGGGGACAACTTCAATTATCACACCCAAACAGAGAAATTGACCAAAAATAGATAGGTAAGTAAAAATAATAATAATAAATGAAAATAAAATAATATATATATATAAAAATAAATAATGTTTTGTGCTTTTTGTTTTTTTCCCTCCTGCCCCGGCACAGTAAATATTGGGGTCATTCGAAAAGTAATTCACTTGGCCTAAGAGATATGGGGTTTCTCCGCCCTTGGAGTGTATTGTCATGGGATCAACTATAGACTCTGTTCAGGATCATTTACTCTCCCGGTGGTGCTTTTGTGGCGTTTGTAAGACCTCTGTTCTGTCCTGGGTGATACTATCAGGCCTCTGTGTCTAGGGATCTCAGTATCTGCACAGATCCTGTGGTGGGAGTTATGATGAAGTCAGTCTTTGTGGTTCTAGAAGTTCTGTTCCATCAGTGTCATTTTAATTCATCTTCTGTGGTTGGTGATCTTGGTCTTTGCACTGAAGCTAGGATGGCACCTAGGACAGTGTCTTTCTTTGTGCTTCCAGATGCCCCATTCCGTTACAATGGTCTCTGCCAGACCTTTGGAGCTGGGGATCATGTTCATTGTGCAGATCGTAGTTCACACCCTAGGTTAGGGCTTTTTTATTGGTCCCAGGCTGTATACAGTCTGGTCATGGTTCTAGCAGCAGTCATCTGTAACTCGCGATCTTGGCTTTTGGGCCTTCCAAAGGGTGACAAGTCTTCTGATTTTGTCTTGTTAGCTAGAAAGGTAGGATAACCTTCACTTAGGTCAAGTTGTTCCCATTTTCTTCGTTGTCAGGATGTCATATTAGAGCTGGCATTTGTTGGTGACCTCGCAGTATTGCGGCTGTCCCGGATGGGATTTGTTTCCTGTAGCAGTTGTGAAGAACTGTGCCGTTCCTGTGTCTGGGATCCAGGGTTCAAGGCTGGATGGATGGTATCTAAACACCTGAGGTCTAAGTTAATTCCACATGACATATTTTCAAGGTAGGAGGTATCCCTCTATTGTAAACAACTATGAGTTCCTATCTCTAATAGATAAGAGCTCTCTTTTTTTAATATATATATATGAGAATTCCCCTTTATTTTAGTGTGCCTTTGCAGGGGGAAATGGTGCTACCTTATATTGTTGGTGCATTTGGGGGTGGTCAAAAGGGGAAAACAGAAACAGGTTACATACCCAAAAAAAGATGAAAAAATAATAAATAGAAAAAAATAGGTAACAAAAATGTATGTGCTTACATATGTATATGTAGGCCAGATTTTTTTTTTTAAATGAGGTAGCAAAGTATTTAAAGGGCCAAAGTGATGCATATGACTATCTTACATTTGGGGAAAAGCAGGTAAAGAGGTGGTGTGATACAGTTCTTATGCTTATGTTGGAAATACGGGTTTTCCCATTGTCTTTTGGGTTTTTCTTGTGGTGTGTGGGTCCCCAGGCATCTTTCCATCCCATCCCCAGATCTTCTTTAGAGTGGCACAAGATTTGCGTCAGGGAGGTCCTGGAAGGGTTCTTGCATTGAGGATACTTTTAGACCTAAGTCCGGTTTCAGGTAACAGTCCACGTTAGGGGGAGTTGGTGGGGAGGGCCGCGCAGCATGGATCCGCAGGGGAGTTGGCTGCCTTTTCTTGCAGGAGACGAGGTGTGGGTTTGACTGGGTGTCCTCTCGATTGGGTGCTGGGTAGTGGTTCATTGGGGTAGGAGGTCAATCTTGATGCCTAATAGATTAAGGACTGAGGGTGGAGAGTTTTACTATGGCGGGAGGTCTGTATGGGATTGAGGGGTGAAGGGATAGTTGGATTTCCAAAGGGGGGAAAGGGAAAGGTATATGGAAGGGGTAGAAAGGGAGAAAAGAGAAAATACTTTAGAAAGAAAGGGAGAAGAGAAAAGGAAAAAAGTAAAGAGAAGAGTAGAAAAGAGAGAGAAAAAGAAAATAAAAAAGAAGAGAAAAAAAGAAGAGAAAAAATAAAAAAGAAAGTAGTGAGAAGAGAGGAGAGAATAGCAGGGGAATGCTAGTTTGCTTGAATGTGTTCACAGAATAGAGCGTGTAGTTTAAGTCTGTATGTCTCAGTTACTGCTTCGGTGGTCTGACTGGTCACATGCTTCAGTTCCTAAAAGAAGGTGTAACCTAGAGATAAAGTGTATGTTAAAGAGTTTTCTCAGGGTCATCTCATAGTGCAAGCTAGGTATGGTATCTCGTGTGGTATCCCGTGCTGCCATCTTAGTTTATCCGCCATTTGTATTCAAGGATGCCTGTGGATATAAAAGCTGAGAGGTTATTTTAACTATAATAAGATAAAGACATTAAAACGTAGTGTTATGGGATGATTCCATTGCAGACAGTGATTTCCCGTGGTGTTCTTTACCTGTGTTCCTGAATACTATCTCTAAGTGATTGTTGTGGGCCTTTGTCGTGGAAGGTTGATTACATACCTGTTCTCTCTATGGTGCAGTTTTTGGTGTTGCTGCTTTCTTTGTGGAATAATGTGTATTCAAGAGTTTGCGTTGTTCCTTTTTCAAGTACTTTGGGCACTGCTCCTGAGTATATGTTGACTATTGCAGTGTTTAGAGTTTCTACCCTGTTAAACCGTGTTATTTGATTGTTGAGTATCAGTTGTGTATAAGATGTGTGTTCTGGGTGCTGCAGAATAGTGCTACCATTCTGTGTTTCTCTTTTGTCTTCTGACTTACTTTGTTTAATATAATATGATCTAGGTCCATCCATGTTGCTGCAAAGTCTGTGATTGTATCATTTCTGACTGCCATGTAATATTCCATTGTGTATATATACCACATCTTAATGATCCATTCATCTGTTGTTGGACATTGAGGTTGGTTCAAAGACTTGGCTATTACACTGAGTGCTGCGATAAATAGTGGGGTGCATACGTATTTTGGAATGAATGCCCTTCCATCTTGGGGGTATATACCTAGGAGAGCAATTGCTGGGTCAAATGGCAGCTCAATTCTGAGTTCTTTGAGTATTCTCCAGACTGTTCTCCATAGGTGTTGGACAAGGGGGCATTCCCACCAGCAGTGTATGAGAGTTCCTTTTATACCGCATCCCCGCCAACAGAGATTGTTCCCATTATTTTTAATGTGAGCCATCCTCACTGGTGTCAGTTGGTATCTCATTGTTGTCTTGATTTGGATCTCTCTGATGATGAGTGAAGGTGAGCATGTTTTCATGTGTTTGTTGGCCATCCTTTTGTCTTCCTCAGAGAAGTGTCTATTCATTTCATCTCCCCATTTTTTTATGTCTTTATTTGGTTTTGGGGGGCTCAGCTTTCTGAGTGCTTTGTATGCTCTAGATATCAGCCCTTTATCTGATATGTCGAGTGAAAAGATTTTTTCCCATTCTATTAACTGTCTTCTTGTGTTAAGTAGGGTTTCTTTCGCCATGCAGAAGCTTTTTAGTTTGATGTAGTCCCATTTGTTTATGTTTGTTTCTAAAGTTCTTGCCAATGGTGCTCCATTCTCGAAGACCTTTTTGATATATAGGTCTCGAGTGTTCTGCCTATTTTATTCTCAATAAACTTTATAGATTCGGGTCTGATTTCAAGGTCTTTGATCCATTTTGAGTTGACTTTTGTATAAGGGGTGAGGTATGGGTTGATCTTCACTTTTGTACATGTGGTTTTCCAGTTGTACCAACACCATTTGTTGAATAGACTTTCTTTGTTCCATTTCAGGTTCTTGCCTCTTTTATCAAATATTAGTTGGCTGTATATCTGGGGGTTTATGTCAGGGAATTCTGTTTTGACCCACTGGTCTGAGGTCCTGTCTCTGTTCCAGTACCATGCTGTTTTGATTACTATGGCTTTATAGTATAGTTTCAAGTTAGGTAAGGAGATGCCACCCAGCTTCTTGTTTTTCAGTATTTGTTTGGCTATCCTGGGTCTTTTGTGGTTCCAGATGAATTTTGTGATTAATCTATTTCTTTAAAGAATGGTGTCTGTATTTGGATAGGGATTGCATTAAATCTATATAGAAGTTTGGGTAGGATAGTCATTTTGACTATGTTAATTCTACCTCTCCATGAGCATGGGATGTTCTTCCATTTCTTTAGATCATCTTCAATTTCTTTCTGAAGTGTTTTGAAGTTTCCCTGGTATAGGTCTTTCACTTCCCTTGTAAGGTTGACTCCTAGGTACCTGATATTTTTTGATACTATTTTAAATGGAATTGTATTTTTAATCTCTCTCTCCTCGACTTCGTGATTTGTATATAGAAACACTACTGTCTTTTGTGTGTTGACTTTGTATCCAGCCACTTTGCTGTATTGGTTAATTGTTTTTAGGAGTTTTACTGTGGACTGTTTAGGGTTTTCAATGTAAATCATCATATCGTCTGCAAATAGAGATAGTTTGTGTTCCTCTTTCCCAATTTGGATTCCTTTGATTCCCTTCTCTTGTCGGATTGCTATTGCTAGGACTTCTAAGGTTATATTGAATAAGAGTGGAGAGAGTGGACAGCCTTGCATAGTTCCTGACCTTAGTGGGAATGCTTCTAGTTTCTCACCATTAAGTATAATGTTGGCTGTTGGCTTTTCATAGAGAGCTGTAACTATCTTGAGGAAGGTTTCTTCTAAGCCTATTTTACTGAGTGTCTTTAACATGAAAGGGTGTTGGATTTTGTCAAATGCCTTCTCTGCATCGATTGATACGATCATGTGGTTTTTATCTTTCTTGTTGTTGATGTGATGTATAATGTTGATTGATTTGCGTATGTTGAACCAACCTTGCATTCCTGGGATGAATCCCACCTGGTCATGATGTATTATCTTTATGATAAAGTGCTGGATTCGGTTTGCTAAGATTTTGTTGAGTATCTTTGCGTCTATGTTCATTAGTAAGATTGGTCTGTAGTTTTCTTTCTTGGTGATGTCTTTGCCATCTTTGGGAATGTGTGTGATAGTTTTCTTTCTTGGTGATGTCTTTGCCATCTTTGGGAATGAGTGTGATATTTGCCTCATAGAAGGAGTTAGGGAGGATTCCTGTTTTTTCTATGGTTTGGAAGAGCCTATGGAAAAGTGGTAGTAAATCTTCTTGGAAAGCTTGATAGAATTCACCTGTAAATCCATCTGTACCTAGGCTTTTGTTCTTAGGAAGTTTTTTAATTACATCTTCAATTTCCTCTGAGGTGATTGGTCTGTTTAGGCTTTCTAGATCTTCCGTTTCCAGTCTTGGAAGAGGGTTTTTTTTCCAAGAATCTGTCGATTTCTTCTGGGTTCTCTAGCCTAGTGGAGTATAGTTGTTCATAATATGATCTCATGATATGTTGTATTTCTTGGGGTTCTGTTGTAATCTCTCCCCTTTCATTAGTGATCCTATTGATTTGGGTGTTTTCCCTCTTTTTTTTGGTGAGTTTTGCCAGCGGTTTGTCTATCTTATTTATTTTTTCAAAAAACCAACTTCTGGTCTCATTGATTTTTTGTATTGATTTATTAGTTTCTATGTTGTTTATTTCTGCTCTGGTTTTATTATTTCTTGCCGTCTGGTTGTGGTTGGATTTCTCTGTTGCTGTTGTTCCAATTCTTTGAGGTGATCTTTTAAGCTGTTGGTTTTGTAATTTTCCTGTTTCTTGACATAGGCCTGTATTGCTATGAGTTTCCCCCTAATTACTGCTTTTGCTGTGTCCCACAGATTTTGACATGTTGTCTCTTCATTGTCATTTGTCTCAAGGAATCTTTTTATTTCTTCCTTGAGTTGTTCTTTGATCCAGCTGTTGTTGAGCAGCATGTTGTTTAATCTCCAGGTATTAGTTTTTCTCCATTGCTTCTTCTTGACGTCAATTTTGAGTTCTGTTGCATAGTGATCTGAAAGGGTACTTCTAATGATCCTTACCTTTGTGGTCTTATATAGGTTGGCTTTGTATCCTAAGACATGGTCTAGTCTGGAGAAGGTTCCATGTGGGCTTGAGAAGAATGTGTATTCTGCTTTCTGGGGATGTAGGGCTCTATATAAGTCTATTAGCCCCAAATCTTCTAATTTTTCATTTAGAGCTCTTATTTCTTTGCTATTTTTCTGTTTGGTGGATCTGTCCAGTGGTGATAGTGGAGTATTGAGGTACCCTGCTACTATCACATTTCCCTTCATTTGTTTCTCCAGGTTTACGAGCAGTTGCCTCACATATGTTGCTGACTCTATATTAGGTGCATAGATATTGACCAGGGTGAGTGTTTCTTGATCTAATGTTCCCCTGATCAGTAAGTAGTGACCCTCTTTGTCTCTGATCACTTTCTTGATGTTGAATGCAATTTGGTCTGATTTAAGAATGGCTGTCCCTGCTCTTTTTTGTTTTCCATTGGCCTGAATAATTACTTTCCATCCTTTTATTCTAAGCCTGTGCTTATCCTGTAGTTGTAGGTGTGTTTCTTGCAGACAGCAGAAGTCTGGTTTATTTTTCCTAATCCAGTTCTCTACTATGTGTCTTTTAATTGGAGAGTTTAGTCCATTAACATTTAGGGAGATTATTGAGAGAGATGACTGTTGTGCAGTTGTGTTGTGTAGGGTGGTTTTTGTTATAATCGGGGGTTTGGATTGTGTAATTCATCTCTGAGCAGGTCATTTAGGATTGGTTTAGTTTGCACAAATAGTTCAAGCTCTTTCTTGTTTGAGAATGTTTTTAGTCTATCCTCCCATATGAATGATAATTTTGCTGGGTATTGGACTCTAGGTTGGAAGTTTCTTTCATTCAGTCGTTTAAATATGTCATTCCACTGTCATCTTGCTTGAATTATTTCGAATGGGAGATCTGGTTTGATTCTTATGTCCCTACCTTTGTACTTGAGATTTTTTTCTCTCTTATTGCTTTAAGGAGTTCCTCTTTCTCTTTATTTTTTGCCATTTGGATTACTATATGTCTTGGAGTTGTTTTATTAGGGTCTATTTTATTAGGGACTTCTTTCACTTCCTGGATTGGCATTGAGGTTTCTTTCCAGAGGGAGGGAAAGTTCTCTGCTATTATCTCTCTGACTACTTGTTCTTCCCCTTTCCCTATTTCCTCCCCTTCTGGTATACCCACAATTCTTAGATTGTTTCTTTTGTCCTTGTTCATTAGATACTGGACTTTTCCTTCCAGTTCTTTGCCTTTTATTTCTTTGTTGGTTTCTTGATCATTTTTTGTTTGCAGTTTTCCTTCGAGTTCTTCAATGTGTCTCTCCAACTCTGTGTTTCTGCTTGTAAGGCTTGTTACTTTGTCTTTTAATTCCTTCATTTCTTTTTGTATGGACTCTCTCATGTTCTTTAACATTTCTTCTTTAATTTGGCTGATTCGTTCATCCATAGATTTCTTATACTCGGTAGCTAAGGTTTCTTTCATTTGTTTTATTAATTCTTGCATTTCCTTCCTCATTGCTGCTTTTAGGTCACCTTCCCATGGATCTGTGCGTTTTGGCGGACTTGGAAACTTGATAGGGTCTGTCTCTGTATTTTCAGATGTTAGGGTTCTCTTTGATTTACCCATATTTCTTTGCGTCTATTGGTATGCTTTGGAGTACACCCACGTGGAATGGTCCCAGGGGAATGCACTCTTTCTGGGCACTGGTGTGTGGGGGGGGGTCGTGGATGCGGGGATCCCTATGCCCCAGGTGGAGTGGCCTCTGGGCGCTGCAATCACTTTAGGGAGAAGCACGCAGACTGTGGGGCACAGAGGTCTCTGAATGCCCACCTTTTTTTTCCCCAATTTTATGGGTTCTTGATTATTTAAGAAATTTTGGTGTTAGGCCTGAGCTGGCTATACCTATAAGTTGTGTTAAGCTATATTCGCGAGGGCTGCATCTTTGGACGGTGTCTCCCTAGCTGGGGAGAGCTGCAGGGAGTCGCCGGGGGCGGGGCCAAGCTGCTCGCATTGCAGCGTGTTTGGGCGGGGTCTCCCTACCTGAGGAATACTCTTTACTTCTGTTTTTAAAACATCTCTTGACATCATTCAAAAGTCAGAATTGAAAGTACATAGTAACTTATATTGTGTTGCTTCTTTTGAAGGTTGCAGGAAGAATAATTCATCAAGTGTCTGTTTTCATTAATATTCTGAACAAAAGAAAGCTGGTAAGTTAACACTGTAACCATTTAAAAGAAGACAGTACCAAATAACTGGTGCAGGTCATGGCTCTTGCAATACTCCTATGCAGAACACAAAACAGTCTAGAAGTGCATGGGTTTCCTACAAAACAGATGGACTCTACTCCCAACCCATATTGTTATGGCTTGTAAAATTACTGACTGACAATGAAAAGCAGACTTTATTGCTTCATACCCATCACAGCAAAGATATAATTCTCATAAAAATTGATTCTTAATTTAGATAAAGATATTAGTGTTCACTAAACCAAAAAAATATGAAATGTGTCTATTTGTTATGTTTAGAAAGACAATGCAATAAAAGAATGAATTCAAAATATAAAAGAGGATTCTCACTCAGTAAAATACACTATGAACTTGGAGAAGTTATTCTTCAATTCATTATTTTCTTAATGATCATATTTCAGAAGAGACTGCTCTTGGATTCACCTATTTGGGCAAAACAAGAACAAAAATATAGAAAAATGTAGATGCCCAACTGATAAATCTTAACACCAGGTGATTTTGTTGTTGTTATTTAAGACCAAAATAAAAACAAATAATATTTTAATTGTTGTTAATCAAACAAGACTACTATGGTGTTAAATTTTATGGTTTATCTTTCAAAGTGTTGTACCTCTACCAACCCCATTTCATTTAGAACAATGATATGAGGACTCTCCACCACTGTCCTTTAGTGATATCTTGTCTAATTCTTCATCCACTCCAACCCACTAGCACCACCACTAAGTAACCAGTTTTGTAGTCAAAATTCTCAAAATTCAAAGTTTTTCTTTAATCATTAAATGCTGTTTGTTTTGATTATTTATATGTCCACAAACAGGTCATCACATATTTGCATTATTCCTTGACGGACTTTGCTTACCAAGGCATCTTTTAGCTCCATAATATTGTTGAAAATAGCAAGATTGTGCCTATCCTTATAACGTTTATGTTAAAAACAAAATCTGGGGATATAATCTAATTAACTTAGCAAAAAGAGTAGTAGAATTTATTGAAAAAAATGTTAATATTGAGGTCTTATCATTTATCTCAGATTTAAATCCCAGGTATTTGACATTCTATACTAATTTAAAAGTAAAATTTACATTCTTAGGTAATTATAAACACATTTTCATATGTAATGAGAGAAAATAGAAAGATACCATTTGGTGAAATTCAAAATTACATAATTCAATTGAATATACAACGGAACAATAATTTAATTTTATATTCATATTTATATATTTATTTCTATTTTTTCAAATTTTTTGGGTCATGCCCCAGAGGTGCTACAGAGGTTACTCTTGCCTCTACACTCAGAAATTACTACTGGCAGGCTTCAGGGACTTTATGGGATGCCAGGCGTGGAACCCAGATTGGCAGTGTTAAAGGCAAATGCCCTAACCATTGTGCTATTGCTACAGTCCCTGAATATTATCTTTCAATGTGTCTAAATATGATGATGATTTTTTACTTTAATTCAAATATCACACAGCAATTTATAATCTTTGTTTACTAATTTTCTCTAGGCGCCATCAAGATAAATTATAGTTATTACTGACATTTTACATGATTTCAACTTCTCAGATTATTATACTTCAAAATTACAAGCTATTGAAAGTAATTCATGATATTAAGAAGGAAACCAAAAATTAAATAAAATTTCCAAAACTGTCTAAAAGACTTTACAAGGTAAATTATTATTCACAAGTTATGTAGGACACAGAATTAATTTCAGCTTATTACTACTAACAGCTATTAATTACATAAAAAGGAGCCGGAGCGATAGCACAGCAGTAAGGCTTTGCCTTGCACATAGCTGATCCAGGCCGAAGGTGGTTTGAATCCTGATGTCCCATTTGGTCCCCCATGCCAGGAGCAATTTTTGAGTGCAGAGGCAGAAGTAACCCCTGAGCATCACTTGGTGTGGCCCAAAAAAACAAACAAACAAAAATAAAAACCAACCCATAAATAATAGCAATTTGATATTAATTACAAATTAATTTGACTTAAAGATAGCAAATAGTTTCTAGAAAAGATAATTTGATAAAAAGTAGCATTAAAACATATATAAAAAGGGGTTTTTTTTGGGGGGGGGCATACGTGGTGGAACTCAGGGGTTACTCCTGGCTGTATGCTCAGAAATTACTCCTGGCTCGAGGGACCATAATATGGATCTCCAGGGACCGAACCCAGGTCTGTCCTGGGTCAGCCATGTGCAAGGCACTTGCAATGCTGTACCAGTGCCCTATAGCCCTGGCCCCTAAAACAAAAACAAAGAGTTTCAAACTAAAACAGTAATAGAATTGATAAACAACTATTATTTTAGTATGTAATGAATAAAGTACATGCATGCATCATAGTTCTTAGATTTGTAAGAATTAAGAATTACAGTGAAGAATTCTAGTAACTAAAAACAAGAGGATGATAAAAATAATAAGATAGATTCAAATTATTATAGTATTTGTATTCAGAGACAAAAATTAATCATTGAGGAAATGTTTCTAAAATAGAAGCATATTTTTTTAAGCAGTGTCATCAGAAAAATGGAAGAAACATAAATTAGCATTAAGGCGAATATAGTTCACTAGGTGGTTCTGTAAGAATAAGAACTAAATTGAGATCTTCTAAATTTACAATAATAAACTTTCCTAGTTTTATGAAATATGATCATAAATGAAGCCATAAAACTACAGAAAATTTCTTTGAATATTTATAAAGCAACAAATCTTAACATATCCTTTTGCTAAGATGTTTAAATATATTTAAATAAAAACATTCAAAAATAATTTTTTTACCTAAAATATATACAATTAAATTAGAAAATAAATTAAGAATAAACTATAAAATATTAGATTTGTTCAAGTTAATATGTTCACTTTGTTATATGTATAATTACATAGAAAATTAAATGTACATAAAATTGAAAATACTTATGTAAAAATGTTCTATAATGAGCAATTCAAAAATCTATATGAAAATTAAAATATTCTTTGTCAAGTTATTTAACATAATGCTAATTAAAATTATTTAAATAACATGATATTAGGTTCTGTTCTTTGAAAAACTTGCAAGTGATGAGGATGTTGTAGATAGTTATCATCCATAAAAAATCAAAACATGATTCTATGGCATATAACTTAGGAAAATTATTAATCTGCCCTGGCTTTCAACTTCATAAAGTAATACTTCAATAAAATAGTACTGATTGTGACAACTGCTAAATTAATAAAAGGAGAATATTTAAAATTGAAAGCAGGGGCTGGAGCGATGACGCAAGCAGTAAAGCATCTGCCTTGCCCACACTCTTTAGTACGGACCATGGTTTGATCCCCCAGTGTCCCATATGGTCCCCCAAGCAAGGAGCGATTTCTCAGAGTAACCCCTGAGCATCACCGGGTGTGGCCCCAAACCCCCCCAAATGAAAGCAATTGAAAATTAAACATCTTACAAGCTGCAAATAAAATTCGCAAATTATCTAATAGGAATATATTAAATAAAAGACATTTTCATCATATTTATAATTTTAATTCACAGTTGATATTAACAGTGTGATTAAAACAATAAAATTTATTTAGAAACAAAATATAAATACATCTTAGATATCTTACAAGACTTTCATTTCACAAGCTATATCTTATTGCTGAAAATGAATAATAATAGTTGCTAATGCAGAATTTGAAATGCAACACATTTGAAAAATTAAATGAAAACATTAAAGGGCCTTCATGAAACACAAAAGATATAAATAATTGGGGAGCATGCAGGCGATAAGAAAGGCACACTTTTTAAATAATAGATGGAGAGAATTTTAAGAATGTCATTGTCCAGATTATTCTAATTTTTTCATTACCAAGAGGAATTAAAAAATAATTAAGTAAAAATATAGCAAAACACGGAGGCGATGTGAATGAATCTTTTTACACATGATATTTTGCTGTGTATTATTAAAAGTTACTACAAAAAGTGTGACAATTTCCTAGTCTGTTCACATTGGTAAGGTCTTCGAACAAGATATTTTCTTAAAAATACTCAGTTTCTGTTCAGAGTTATGGCTATTATTTAATTAACTAATTGGATTTGGAAATATAAACCACGTGAATCATTCTTAAAATGATAATTAATGGACAAGACCCTTCATTGAAGAAGTCGTACAATTATAGGTGCACTTTTTTTTTCTGTGGGGTGGTGTCACTTGCAGAGGCTTCTGGCAGGCTGGTGTCCCTCAGGGATTGGTCACGTGCAAGGCAAATGCCCTACCGTTGTGCTATTGCTCCAGTCCCTACTGATTTGTTTTAAAGTCACCAAATAAAGAGAAAAATCTTCCTTCTATTTACTTTCCTTATGTTCTGTTAAGGTGCAGCTTAGAAAAAAATGTCATCCAAAATTAATTTACTTGGAGGGCAAAATGAAGATATCCCAGGATTTAGATATAAATGAAGAAATAACAATTGTGCTATATATATGCATATATTAGAATTATTCAGAAAATAAGCCTCCCATTTTAGTTAACCCATAAATTAAGCTTAGTTTTATAAATTGTACTAAATGCAAGCCTGTTTACTATTAATTAGCATGAATGAACTGAAGATACTAAATTTGAAAACATATATTGGTTACAAAGTTGTACTATTCAATGATAATTAACAAGATAGGTAAGAACAGGTTGTTTCAATGTGTTTAAGGTATTTTTCTAGATTTATATGTTGTTCAGAGATCTCCTTCATTAGTGCTTCTGAACTGCAAATTGTATCCAGAAGAAAGAAAAGCAGATGATGCAGAAAATATGGAAAATATTATAATATAGATCATAGCAATAAATGAAATATATGAATTTTCAGCTTTCATGAGCTAGTATCCACAAAAAGACAGTATAAAAGTAAAAAATTTACATTGCAAAAATAATTTTCTAAGGTTAAACAAAAAGAACAGACCTTGAAGTATTTTGCATTTCTTTAGCAATTATACAAAGAAGGAACATCTGTAAAAAGGTTCGCAAATTTAATTTGTTTATTACTCCTTTTCAGAAAAAAAAACAACAACATTTTATGCTCCTCTGGGAACTTTTCTTATTTAAGTAAACAATCAAAAAATGCTCTCATTTGCATCTGAAACTATTATCTCCCCACTAAATTATTCCAAAATTGTTCAGGGTATGGTTTTTATTACACTATTTGGTAAATAGTTCACATGCAGAAACATAATTTAAAAGTTTTAAAGACTGAGGAAAAATGTAAAATATCTCAAAAAAAATCTTTACTGATATAGTTTGTTTCATATCTAAATTGCAGCATCAAATTTAATAAAATTTGAGTAATAGTTTCAGAATGTTAAGAGAAATTTGAAACAAAAATGCTAATAGTGACAAAACTGTAAATATGAACAAATTTAAATATTCATACCACTTGTAGATATACCTATGTTTCACAATCATAGAATTTGTTATTTGTTATTTTTATTTTATTCTATAAAGGTTTAAAGGAGTACTACAAAATAATATGTAAGTAAGAAATACTAAAATACATGCGATAGACATAAATTGTCCAACTTCTTACGGATTTGGATAAATGTTGATAAAATGGAGATATTTTACACAATTAGACTAAATTGTGTAATGAAATCCTTAATGAAATTAACATTATACAAATGGAAGCTTAATTGGATGATAGTGGATCTGTAAATGAAAGTGACAGTAATATTTAAAAATTGAATCCACAGCATGTGATTAAGATATTGTAAGAAATTATATATAAAAATGAAAAAGAAAAACTAATAAACTAAATTAATTGATGTGCATATATATATTTTACTTTTAAAAATGATTGGTTTTTCAACTAATTTCTCAATTAAAATTTTTGATCACCATTATGTCAATCCAATGTGTTACTAAATTAAGCTATCAAAAGTTGAATGATGATATATAGAGTTAAGAGTATGTTATATGTGTTCATATATATATATATATATATATATATATATAATTGTTTTGGGGTGGGTTACACCCGTTTGATGCTTAGGGTTTACTCCTGGCTAAGCACTCAGAAATTGTCCTTGGCTTGGGGGGACCATATGGGACGCTGGGGGATCGAACCGCGGTCCTTCCTTGGCTAGCAGGCAGACACCTTACCTCTAGTGCCACCTCGCCGGCCCCTATGTTCCTATGTTCCTATAACTAATAATATAAATTTCAATAAAAATAAGAAAATAAGAAAGGATTTGAAAAATACAACATATAGGTTAAAAATGTCTGCAGAAATATACATATCATCTACACATCAGATCTAATTGATAAAGAAACTGGAGTCAGACACACTCATATTAACTGTAAAGGAAAATTAAACTGTTAGTGCTGAAATGACAACAAAAAAGCCAAACACCACATAGCTAGCGATTAGAAACAGAATCATTTTAAGATAAAAATCTTTTACAAATGCGTCTTCAATAAATTGATTTTCAATCACTGCATTACAATAGTGGAGACACCCTCGGGCCAACCAAGGCTGGAATCTATTTTTGACTCTCTGTAACACACTCATAAGGAAACTGCGCATCACAAAGCAAGAGACTTAATTGAAACATAATTGAGTGGAACTTCAAAGTAACGTGGCGGATTAGAGAGCTGGAGGAAGTGAAGTGGAGGGGACCTCTCTCCACCATGGTGCGAAGTCTAGTTATTTTGGAGGAGGTTGGATATTCAGGATTGATTCAGATATGATCACTGAGATCTGGGCTCATATTTTATTTCCTTTCTGGCATTTCACTCCTCATTCTCTGATGGACTTCTTTCTGTACTTGGGCTGCAGAGAAGAATGTGGGAGAATGTCTTTTCGAAGTCAAATACTGCTCTGCTTGGTATCAACAGCTTTTCCCTGCCTATTTTATCTTTGTAGGCAAGTCCTTGGCAACTCTACCTGGTGGCTGGTACCATTTGTGAGTTCTGCTGTTGCCTAAATTGTAGAAGAGCAGAATCTCAGCAAAAAAAAAAAAAAAAAAAAAAAAAAAAGAGGTAGAAGAGGAGACTGGTATTTCTTATTGGCTCTCTAACTACAGTATTTAGAAGACACCATGAAAAATATATGTCAAAGAGTCCATTCTATTGTTTGGATAATGCTGGTGTGGTTTTGCTACTACCAGAAAATTCATTAGATATATTGAATATATTAAAAGCAATGCTGTAGCAGATATTTTGGTAGTAAATGTAAAGGTTTGGTAGTAAATATAAAAATTCTTCTCTTATTCTGTAGCCATTAATACTTTTACTTATGCATCTTATATATTATTTTATTATTTTATTTTTTTTTACTTTTTTTTGTTTTGTTTTGTTTTGTTTTGGGTCACACCGGCAGTGCTCAGGGGTTACTCCTGGCTTTAGGCTCAAAAATCGCTCCTGGCAGGCTCGGGGACAATATGGTATGTCGAGATTCGAACCACAGTCCTTCTGCATGCAAGGCAAAAGCCTTACCTCCGTGCTATCTCTCTGGCCCCTTACATATTATTTTAAAGCTGATTTGCCTCGTAGGTCCAAATCATCTGGAATAACCTGCAATGCTAATCTTGCAAATAAACTATTGAATGACTAGCCCATAAAAATAGTTTGCTAAGTGATACAAATCACTTCTCAACAGCTCATAAACCTCCCACTTCTTCCTGTACTTCCAATTTATAGTATGAATTGAAAAAATTACTTTTAGAAACATATTTTGTTTAACCGACATGCCATCTAAAATGACACATTAATATCAGCCTCTCTTTCCATTTTTCAATATAGAAGATTTCAATAATACCACAGTTGGCATCTCCTGTTATGTAAAAATACATTATAATTTTTCCTATTATGTTACAAATTTTGAATAACCCTATTTTGTATGGATTTCACATATTCATTCTTTAATCAGGTTTTTTTCCCACAAAATTAAAATCATGTGATTAGACTACTCCCTTTTTTTTTTTTCAAAAACCACAAAGTACTATTTCCTGTATGAAATCATCCAGTCTTCCTTGAATTATTAAACTGAGAGAAGAGATAACATAACAATATTTCAGTGGTGGTGATCCCTGAATCATAACTGGAAGTGAGGGTTACTAGTACTGGCACTCCTAGTCACTTTCTGCTCTCTACCAGGGCATGATCTACTGAAAGAGGGTGTCAGTGGGGGTCACACCTCAGACCTGAATCCAAATTCACTCCTGCACCCATAGCTATTGCTGCTTTGTCCAAAACCAATGTTTCTTGACTTTATTTAACCCTAACCACTAACCAAGTTTTCTTTCTGCCTTCCATCATATAATCTCGCCGCACCCACCCACACAATCTAATGTTGTATCTTCATTAAATTGAATTGACTTTCACTTGTGCTCCACTGAAAAAAATTGAGGATCCAAAGAGAGTCATATGAAGTTCAGTTGGGGAAAAATGTACTATACAGAATAAGTTTAGATTAATAGTTTGAATTGTAGTGAACAATGCATGAATGCATCAGTAGATATTATCTGAATGATGAAAATTCATCCTTGAAGAAACATTAAGTTGAATGCTCACAATATATCATTTTGAAATTTGAACATATATTCATTAAAGAAGTAAATGTGAAAGACAAAAAGTGACTTGAATGTTAATAAAATATTTGTGATTATGGAGGTGGGTACATAATTTATACAATACAGAAATACAAATTATAAATAAGCTGATATATTTGATGTCACATATTTTCAATTTCACTTTCAGTAAAGTATTGTATGTAAATTTAATACAGCTTTACTCAGGGCTTTATCCTATATTTGTGCTAAGGAATTACTCCTATTAATTCTAGTCAGAAGATTCCAGTTCTGACAGTATGAGAAATAATAGATCTGGAATTGGTCAAGTACAGTGCAAATTTCTACTATCTCTACAGCTCAAAACATCTTACATATCACCATATTATAATCATTGGAAAATACAAGTTATAAACATATAATATTAGACTATAAATTAAATAAAAATATTAGTGTAGGAAGTCATGGACACTTTGAACATAGTGTGATGTAGTAATTCTGCGTATTGCTACTTTAAATTGTAACATTATTTTGACTATCAAAGAAACAGCAAATTAAAAATAAAAATAAAGGAAAAAATAAAAAAAATTAAATTCCCAAATATTAGTCAATAACAATGAATAAGTATTATTCATTGGGAATGTGGAACCAATAGGTTGGGAGATGATGATTGAAATATTTCCAATCTCTACATGGAGTATGAAATGTGTAATATTTAGTCACCAAGGATATATCTGGAACATATACAATGTTGTAAACTAGTAGTATTAAAATCTTTTCTAAAATGAGTTATTCACTAGATTAGTATAAGTGCATTATCATTACAAGTATATGTTGATATTGCTTATGTGACATTTATATTATTTAGTTTTGGGGTTGTTTTTTTTTTTTTGGTTTGTCTTTTTTTTTTCCACATTCATAAATGCTCAGAGGTTTCCACTAGCTCCACACTCAAGAGGGCTCTCAGGCTGACTTTCAGAGTTTTACTTAAAAATAAATACATTTAGTACATGAAAGAGTTAAGATATTGATCTTTGACCACTGGCACTTATATACTCTTAAAACCGACACTGGGAGTCAACACAGAGCACAGCCATTTCCTGAGCATCACTGAGCATGTTTCCATCCACAGGAAAATAAATAAAACTAATTATGTTTATTTTCTATTTTCCAATAACAGGAAGAATAATTAACAGAAACCATCTGTTTAAATTGTCTCTTTAAATGCAAGTCACCCTTCAAACATATCAGAACATAACTATATTTATGACAAAGTAATTTGCATGTAGATATGTTTATAATTTATCAAGTGAATTCAGCATAGATTAGATATGTATATATTTTATAATAAAAGAAAGTAATGATTAAAATTATTCAGAGTTAAGATATTTTTTTTGGTTTTGATTTGGGGCCACATCCAACATTGCTTAGGTAGAACATCTGGCTCTTTACTCACTCCTGGTGGGGTTATGGGACCATATCTAATGTCAGATTGAATTCAGGCAAGGCAAATGCCATACCTACTGTACTATTTCTTCAGCTACAAGAAAAGTTTTTTGAAATAAAATAGATATAGATATTGTTTAATTTTTAAAATATATGACATTCTCCATTTTAGTTCTTATTACTTATGCAAGTAACTGTTTTTAATAAAATTTGCGAAGCCTAATGTTTTATTTTGCACTTGTCTAATTTTGAAGTAAGAGTTAATTCAATTATGTAGTTAATACTAGCTCATATAATCTGTCAAAAATGAATGTTACCTATATGTTTGAATTTCAAATTTCTATTTCTCATTTTTAGATCAACATATTGTTGAATGTTCTGTTGTGCATCAACTTTGAAATGGTAAAAGAAAATACTTAAAATGTCCAAAGTGTCTGATATTACTAAAATTGCTCACTGGGCATGTTTACTAAATAACATACATAATTTCTAATATATTTTCCCATTAATATATTTTAAACTTCTGTGTAACTACCTAATATTGTTAAAATACACTTAAATGTAACTTTAGCCCTGCATTTCTAAAAATCTAAAGTCTCTGTAATCATAAAATCTAATTTAGTAGCAAAGTTAAAGAGAAAGTATGTCAGGCTATTTATACATTTCATTTAGTATGATCATATTAGCTGCCAAAATGTTACTGTGCTGCTATAGATTTAATGTCATAAAATCCCTATAGGTTGCAAATATGGAAGAATTCATATTTTTATTTATTTTTTTTATTGGTTTATTGGTTTTATAAAAAGCCTCCAAATTTTAAATCTATTTGTTTCTGCTGACTACTGATAATATGGGAAATTGATTATTCAACCACAATGATAATTATCAAAAAGATGATGGTGACCTAATTTTCCTCCAACTTATTATGAAAAATTTCACAAGTGAACTTTTAAACCCTCCAAATAAATGTTACTCCAAGTTCAGGATAAATTCAATGATAAATATATTTAGACTAGAATAAAATTCTTGAAATATTCTGAAATAGCATAATATGGTTCCAAGTTTAAAATGAAGTAAGTCAAATAATAAATATTTTAGCTTTTTTAATAAAATTATTACATAAAGCCCAAGGATGACTGATACAGGAAGTGCTAAGCATCCTGTATGCATGCATTTTTTTTTCATTGTGACCAGTAAAAGTAAGATTGGATCATTATTGACTATTTTATATTCTGCCATGGTGGTTTGTTTCTACTAATTTAGCTGTGTTTTCAAAGAAAACTTTTCTTCTCTCAAAAAACTGCAAGGAAGAATATGAATGTTAAGAAAAATAATAAGATAATCAATCCCACAATATTTGGTTTCATTGATTCCATAACTTTGCTTAGGATAATTTTACTGATATAACAGTACCATAGTTTTATGTTGTCTCCAAGAATTAGTAAAATACATGATATAATGTTGCTTCTAAAAATGTTTAAGAAATTTATTTTGATTTTCATTATAATTCATTAAATATGAAATAAATTCATTTTTATCTCTTTTGTTACTAAATATAGCTACTGCCATATTTTTATGGCAGTGAGTAAGCATTTAGATATGATAACAGGTAGTATGTGTATTCATGTATAAAGAATTTTGATGCATCATTAATTCATAAAAATAATAATTGAAGTATTAGTTCCAGCCTCATTTAAACTGAAGATAAAATTTAAACTAAAAGTTTTAATATAGAGCCGGAGTGATCACGCAGTGGTAGGGCTTTTGCCTTTTCGTGGCTGATCCAGGGAGAACCTCATATGGTCCCCCAAGCCAGGAGCAATTTCTGAGTACCTAGCCAGGAGTAACCCTTGAGCATCACCAGGTATGGCCCCAAAACCAAAAAAATAAATTTTTTTTAATGTAAACCTGACTACAAAACACTGAATAACTGAATAAATATTTGATCCAGTTTCTAAATAGAAATTATACCACTGTTGTTTATGACCTCTCAATAATACAAATATGATATATTAATGATTCTAATAAAAATCTACAAATTGGTAACTTTAGATGTTTTCAAAAATATACTACAATTAAATTAAAGTAAATTTTGCATCCCCAGTTATAATCATAAGAATAATGAAATGGTAAATTAATGCAACATTTATATGGAATACATTTTATACTTGTAACACAATGGTAGTAGTCCCCTCCAAAATATTTTCCCACACTTTATATTTAATATTTGTTAAAACAGTAAATTTTTCAAAATTGGAGTAGAATGATCATGGTCTAATGCGAGAAAAAGATAAAGTTACAGTGGTTTAAAAATCAAATTGCCTTCATTTAATGCACAATTGTTTACAACTCACAGAGTCTAGATAGCATTAAAATAGTAGGCAGATACAATGCACCTATATATTTTTACAACATACATATTTATACTTTATATATATGTTTGTATAATTTCCTGAAAATGTATGCACCATGTCCTGTTGCTTTTTTACCATTTACTTGCATATACAATACATCATACATTTGAATATCCTTTTAATATTCTGGAAAATAGGGCTGGAGCAGTGGCGTAAGCACTAGGGTGTTTGCCTTGCATGTGCTAACCTAGGACGACTGTGGTTCTATTGGCGTCCCATATGGTCCCTCAAGCCAGTAATGATTTTTTGAGCACATAGCCAGGAGTAACCTCTGAGTGTCACAGGGTGTGGCCCCAAAACGCAAAAACAAAACAAAACAAAAATCTCAATATTATTATGCTATTCAAAGTAAGAAAATCCTCATGAAAGTTTATAAATTGTAAAATATAATTTTATAGGAAATTTTATTGAAGAATAAGTTTGATTTGCAATAGAAGAATGAGCTGAATATATGAGCAGAGGGAGCATATGTACAAAGACGCACACATACAAGCACACAAATATGCACAAAGTAAAATAAAAATAATTTTTTACTGGGCCTCAGTGGTAGCACAGCAGTGAGGCATTTTGGCCAACACAGGACAGACCCAGGTTTCACTCCCAGCATCCCATGTCTCCTGAGCCAAGAGCGATTCCTGAGTGCAGGTTCAGTAGTAACCCCAGAGCGCCACCAGGTGTGGCCCCCAATTATTTTTTTTTCAAAAATAAAATTGTCTTATACTTAACTATGCACATGTAAGTATTTTTAAACTAACATTTTTTGGCCACACCCGTTTGATGCTCAGGGGTTACTCCTGGCTAAGCACTCAGAAATTGCCCCTGGCTTGGGGAGACCATATGGGTTGCCAGGGATTCGAACCGTGGTCCTTCCTTGGCTAGCGCTTGCAAGGCAGACACCTTACCTCTAGCGTCACCTCGCCGGCCCCATAAAGTAACATTTTTATTAAGTAAAAAATGCAATAAAGCCGGGCCGGAGAAATAGTATGAAGTTAAGACGTTTGCATTGCATGCCAAAGGATGGTGGTTAGAATCCCTGCATCCCATATGGTCCCCCAAGCCTACCAGGAGTGATTTCTGAGTGTAGATCCAGGAGTAACTCCTGAGCACTGCCAGGTGTGACCCAACCCCCCCCCAAATAATAATGACATTAAAAATGCAATAAGTCAAATTTGCATTGTCCATACTATTTTCTTCCTTTCTTGTTGATACTACATTTGCAATGGTTAAGGTTCACATACTTGTCTGTGATGCTTGCTTGCTGTGAGCACACTCCACAGAGGTAGTCACTGTGTCAGACTTAATTAGGTGGATAATATATACATATGTTGACAAAGGGTTATTCACTTCATCTGCGAATGTTTAGACATCCTGGTTGCTCAAGGTGGGAGAGATGGCATCACCATCCTAACATATTGGTTCACCATGAGGTCACACTTATGGACATATTGCTCTCCCAACATTTTAGATATAGATAACAATGTACATATTTTGATTATTGTTCTTTGACACACTTGGATGTACTGTAGTCAGAAATCATTTGTTCTATCACAAAGTTCAGATGGAAAGAATTGTTAGATAGAAACGAAGAAGATTCTAGGCTTGCCCATTGATGCATGTAGCAGTAGCTTCTTGTTTTCAAGACAGGATTTTAGCCTCTGATCTCTGTGCTAATGCACAAAAACACTGGAAACCGGAAGCATATCCTGTTGAAAAGCTTTTGGCATAATGTGCAAATTTATATAGTGTTGGTGTAATTTTACAATAAAAGAAGTACTAAATTGAGAGATTATAAACTTATAAACTTATAAAATGATACACACATTTCTACTTCCTGAAAATGAATGCTCGGAAAATATTATGAAAATAAATACACACTTATATAATTAGAAATTGTACAAAATTATTCTATGTACATTTTGTTTGACAAAGACTAGGAACAGCTTATATTTCTGGTGCCAATGGGATAGAGATTGGGAACAATCATTAGTTTTCCACAAAAGCTAGTTAATGAGGCAAGTCACACAGCCCTAGTCGAAGGCATTTCACTTTTCCATCAATTCAATAATAGGATAATTTTCATATAGAATAAATCGTGTAAATGAATTCTCAACAATACAAATAAGACTTATTTTATTTTATAAATTGGGAAATAATTCATTTTAATTATTAGATTATAATTAATACCCAGAAAGAAATATAAAGCATATCTCAAAATATAGAATAAAGCTTTTATTTTTTAACCCATAGCTAGCTGTTGTCAGGGCTTACCTAGCTCTGTGATCAGAGATTACACCTGGTAGGCTTGGGGGGCCATCTATGGTGACAAGCACCAAACCCAGGTTGACTGGGGCAAGTCATGTACTTTTTTATGTGAATATTAAATTTTGTAGATCAATTTCTAGTAGATATTACTCTGCTGATTATTGTTTATTTTTTGCTACAGAGATCAATTGTTTAGTATGGCTAAAATATTCACATGTTAAGTATGTCATAAATACTAGGCACAATATCTCATTATTGAAAAATTAAACAGAATTAAGATGTATCTATTATAGCAGTTTGGAGAAGAACAATCTGCTAAATGAGAATTATAAAACTGAACATACTTAAATTTTACATGCAGTTTACTAATCTATAGATTGGAAGAAATAGTAATTAATAAATCTACTATGTGCTTGCTATTAGGATTAAATGACCTCAATTCATTTTTTAAAGGTAGGGGTTTGAGAGAAAGTTCTAGATGTATAAAAATTGGGACATTGGTGGAAGAAAGCATGCATTCTAGTGGTGGATCTGATGCTGGAACATTTTATTTATGAAACCCTACTATTAGTGATTTTGCAAATTATGGTGTCTAAATAAAACTCTAATTTATAATTTAAATATCAAATGTACTAGTATGAAAAGTTTAGAATATTTCTCACACAGATACACAAGGAATGCATATGAATTATCATTCTGTTAATTGATATTGTGCTGAAAGTTGTATGGAAGTGTTTATTAGATAAGAATGCAGAAATAATTCTGATCTTAATCACCACGTCTTAACCTCAAGCAATGAAGCAATGAAAGCTACCTCCAAGTTATTAGATAAGTTTCTAAAATATATGACCAAAATTTTTAGACCATTATAAACTAAGAGTGACTTTGTCCCAAAACCATAGGTTGAAGTGAATCTCCCAATGTAAGGACACACAGTATGGACTTAAGTCTTCACAGACAGGATTCATGATTTTTATTAAGGATTCCAGCAAGAAACAGCATCTGTGAACTAGCAAATGGTTTTTCATTTGACACAGATTTTGCATTACCCTAATAGCATATTTACTAGCCTCATAACTATATTTTCTTAAATCATTTTAATCATCTCATGTCTAATCATTTTTGTTATAGGTTTTGCTTTACAAAAATCATGTCTTGCTTTATGGAAAATTTTAAGCCTTTTATTCAAGGATGTAAAATTTATCATAATCACTGCTTTATTACCTTAAGGAAAGGAAAGAGATTGTGCTTACCCTATCCCTAAATATCTTTTAATTCTCTAATTCATTCAATGACTTTTACTCATTATTTCTGAGGTCAAACTATTGTGTCTGTCTATTCATTATATTTTGATATGAGTGGCATTGGCAATCTAGCATAATAGTCTAAATTTTTAAATGAATGTTTCAAGAATTTTCATCCCTTAAAGCTGCAGACTCCAGCCATTGACAGTTACTGGAAGACCAATATATTTAGAAACTCTCTACTGCTACCACACTGTCCTACAGTCTCACATTCCACACTTTTTTTTTTCCTGTCAATGCAATATCCAACTCCTTGAGCAGAAGCCAACATTTCTAAATGAAGCTTTAAATAGCTTTCCCTTGGAGAATATTGGAGATAATTTTATGCCTGTTAAAGCCTTCAATGGCACCCTGGGTATTCCCCCCAACCCAAATCTTCTCCTCAGGGGTAAGAGTGGAATAATAATGAAGACAAATACTTGAAGTTACAAAAATTTTCTCTGTTGGTGAAGTTTAATCACATCTTTCCCCAAAGGGTTAGTTGTAAAGAGCAGCCATTTGTCTTTCAGAAATGTTAAACAAGGATTTTAACTCCTCCTAGCAATATGGCCACAATAAAAGAAGGAAATCCAGCAGAAGATAACTTGCCTCTTCAAGGAGAGCTAATCAGGGGTTCCCCTGAATGTAATTACCTCCAAGGAAAACCTAAAGAACATTGAAAAATTATTCTTCAAGTCTCTTCATATAAACTTTATGTATATGGAAACTTCATATTCTGAATGTTGTTATTAGCACATTATGACTCTAATTCTTTTCTGAATATTTCTGCCCATCATCTGTCTTTCTAAGACACAACGAATGGATCAAACCCTGATGTGCTGCTTATCAAAGTCTTTAAAATGTTTTGTTGGTTTTATACTTAATTAAAATATGTCCAGGAGATACATCAGCTATGTAAACTTTAGGAGAGTCAACTATTCCCTTTCATTTGACAATATAGCATAATAATAGGACTGAAATTTACAAAGAAGTTGATGATTAAAAAGAGCTTTCAATGCATTCATAATCTACATGTTAACTTCTCATTTACAATCCCCTTTGCACTGACAGAGTCTGA
This sequence comes from Suncus etruscus, assembly GCF_024139225.1. NCBI lineage: Eukaryota > Metazoa > Chordata > Mammalia > Eulipotyphla > Soricidae > Suncus > Suncus etruscus. Next base: position 103,290,187 of record NC_064855.1, on the reverse strand, counting down.
ATTTTTAAGCATGAACATCATGGAATCTGACCTGAACCACACATTTTGAGTGTGATAGCAAATGAATAATTTATAACACAAAGCTTTTCTTCAAAAGTTGTCATGCATACAAAAGTAAATAAGGAGAAGTAAATAAGTTGTGAACGTCTGAAAGCTTTTTTTAATGCCACTAGCTAAACATTGGATCAATTTAAGTAATATCCATGAATGACTACAAATATAATGTCTAGAGGCAGAAAATATAAAGAAATTCAATATTATAATATTATGCCTTTTTAGTTTTATAAGTAATTGTCTGGATAAGATTTAAGGATGTATTTTTTGTGTTAAATTTTATATGTCAAACACCAAGATACTTAAGTAGAGAATATATATTTGGACTAGGAAATTTTATTATAGACCATAAATATATGGGCTCTAATAAATACACTTCATTTCTATAATTTGTGAATAGAAATCATGGTAATGTTTCTCTTATTATTCAAGGCATGTATAAAGATTATATAATTTGAAGCATCATCAAGATATTTAAGAACACAGCTTTATTTGAATTAAAAAATAGATGATTTCAATGTAGCTTCATACAGAAATTTAGAAGGTGAACTAATGATAGCTTAACTTCTTACAAAGTCAGAGTACTAGTAAGTGCTGCAGTTAGGTTAAAAAACTTGTAAAAAAAAATCCCTATTAAAACTCATTGTATTAGTATGCCTTAGATGTGCATCTTAAAATGGATAGGATTTAGACTAGTCCCTTTCCTTCTCTTCACTCCCCTTCTCTACAGTTTCCTCTTCTGCATTCCTTTTTCCCTTCTCTTTCCTTCTCTTCTCTTTATACTTGGTCTTGATTAAGGCTTATTTCTGAGTGCATACAGGAATTACTCCTGAGATTACTCAGGGGAATCATACATAATCTTTGAAAGCAACTGTGGTTGAGTACAATTAATTCAAGTAGTTTAACCCTATTCTATCTTTCTAGCTAAATAAGATAGCTTAATGTTTTCATAAATCTTGACTAAGTAGGTCTTAGTTCTTTTGATCAAATTTGATTGTGAATAGAAATATTCTATTTCTGCACTTTGTAAAAATATAAATACATATTTTGGCTGTAAATATGACAGCTATTACTTTGGAATTTACTTGAAGAGATGCTAATGTATGTTTATTTGGTCATTCATGTCTACAAAAGAAACATTTTGCACAGTTTTCCATTTTTCCTGTCTGCAAGGTGGTTGTAATGAGTTTTGCCTTTTCTATGGTTTCTACTATAAATGTTCTCTCATTTGAATATAAACTCAAGAATGAGTACTGAGGAAATTAGGCTCAAATTTAACAATGCATAGAAATCATTTTGTATCATAACCTATGTATGACCCTAGGTTTTCATACCAATATCTCAGACAAAGAATTGAAATCTTGATTATCTCTAGTCAAACAATTGATAACTTTTTGTAGGTACTATTACACACACCTTAAAAAATACATTTTTAAGAGTAATTATTATTTTGGTTTGACCTTGATATTTCAAATCAATATGCATTGACATTTCATATCAATGTGCATTTTAGTGGTCCTAAACTAAAAGTTTAAGGTTGTTTTCCTCTGTACAAAATCTCACATGAGATTGTGGCCGAGATGACTTGGTAACAAAAGATGTTTTATAAAATTGAACTCTCCATGAAGCTTGTGTCAATATTTCAAGGACCATTTCACATATACCTTTATTGCTGATGTTTTGTAGTTTGTACTGAAAATAGTTTGTTTTTCTTTATTTATTTTTAATAATTATTTTCTAAGGATCAATATGAATTCTTAATTACATTTCCAAGTCTTATTAGTACTAATGATTAGGTGCTTAGCCTAGATCAATATGACATGCTCAAGTTTTAATTTATTTTGCTACAGCAGATTTCAGATGATGTTACACAGCCATTGTGGTTTGTTCTGATAAAGACAGATCTCTAGATAATATAAGTGAAGTGATTTCTGTTGAGAATTTAGATAGCAGAGTATGATCACTGAGATATTGGTCCTCTATAAACCAAGTAATATGATGGTAAAACTTATAAAAGCAATAATGCAAAAGGAAATAATCAATGAAATATCAAATATTTGATACATGGCATAAGGTACTTTACTAATATGATTTTCAAATTTTCAGAAGAATAAATAAGAGATTTTATTTATTAGTTTATTGGATTTGGGTACACGCCTTGGAGTGTACAGGTCTTACTCCTGGTGAGTTTGGGGACAATATGGGATGCAAGGATATGACTCCAGATTCAGAGTGTACAAGGAAAGTGTTCTACCATTGTCATATATGATAGATTTTAGAATTAAGATATCAATATGCTGTGTCTAACCTATAAGATAGTGGGTAGGGCCATAAGATTGTGGATAGTGCACTCCCCTTGCTTGCAATTGAGACAAGTTGATTCCCTAATACACTATAGGGTTTTCAAGCATTTTTAAAAATGATTCTTGAGCATAGAGACAGAAGTAATTCTTGAGCAGTACAGAGTGTTGACTAATGAAGCAAATTTAAAAATATATTGATATGTAAGTCAAAAAGTACACATAACTTTTATGTGGTACAGTTTGAATTTAAAAACAAATCCAAAGTTCATGTTTTTAAAATGCTTATTATTATCAAAACATTTTGAAAAAAATATTATGTATGTAATTTTATTTCTAAATATTTTGAAAATTTAACTGTACATTAAGTTTTCAGCACATTTATATTCCAGCAACAGCATTAAAACATAAACAATAAAAAAACAAAATAAAAACCCAAACTGTATTTTCTTCCTCTGAATATAATCCATGATTTGACAAATTATAATTATGTCTGTTAAATTTATAATGATAAGCAAAGCAATTAGTTAAATAAATTTTAAGTTCTAAGAGCATGCTTTTCTATAAATAATTAGTTTGGAACATAATAAATATTTATAAGATTCTGAGATGATCTTGAAGTCGAAGCCAACAAATGCATAGAAGATTTTTTTCAGTTGACTAGGGGAACTATTTTCATCTGCTCACTTGTCTAGAGCACATTTTAATTTTAGTACAATTTAAATTTTAGTATTTAAGTATAACTACAAAATAAAGTGTGTCACAGGTCCAAAAATAATAAATTTCATCAAATAAAAACGAGAAAATAAATGAGTAATTATTTCAGTATTAGTAATAATAATGACTGAATATTAAGGTGGAGAGGAATGGAGGACCCACATAAGGTAATTATGTTCTAAGATATTTCATTGTTGGGCCGGGAAGGAGGCGCTAGAGGTAAGGTGTCTGCCTTGCAAGTGCTAGCATAAAATGGACGGTGGTTCGATCCCCCAGCGTCCCATATGGTCCCCCCAAGCCAGGGGCGATTTCTGAGCCTGTAGCCAGGAGTAATCCCTGAGTGTCATATGGGTGTGGCCCAAAAATAAAAAAAAAAAAAGATATTTAATTGTTAAAGTTTTAGTAGAAATTTAGTGTATTATTTAAATATATATTTTATATTTTATATATTTAAGCTTATACATATCTACACATAAGTATGATATGAATATACATTACAGATACTTATATTTTAAGTTTTGTTTTAGTTTTGACTCACACCTGTTGATATTCATGCCATGCTCCTGGCTTTGAGTTCTGAAATCACTCCTGGCAGGCTTGGGAATATATGGGATGCTGTGGGAAAGAACCTAGGTATGTTTTCTGCCAAAATTGGTCCTATCTGATATATTGCTCTTGCCCTAGTAAATAAAACTTGCAGAAAGCAATAATAGTAATGTAAGATGAATCTAATTTTTAACTTAGAATTTATTACAATAAAAGTAAAAATTTAAAAACATGAATTAAAATTTAACTGACTAAAGGCCAATATTAAGAAAATGTTAAAGATTTGTTGTATAAATATGTAATATATACATATATGTATAAATATATATATACATATATAGTATATATACATATATATGTATAAATATATAAATATAGTTAATTATAATTTTTATATTTGTTCTAGCTTTAGAATGTGAATATTTTATTTTGCTTGTCCAATATATTTTAGATCTTTTAACATGTTTATAAGTTCTTGGGAAGCAAGCAATATGCATGTTGGAAATGTATTGGTAAGACTGATTATTAATAAAAGTAAATTGATGATACAAAGGGAAATTAGACAAGAAAGAAAAGCAATTGTAAGCACTGAGTGCAATGAGAAGATAAATAAACCCTCCAGTTTCAAAGATAAGTATGACTCTACTAGGCAGGCAAATATAAAAGCCAACTTAAGCTATTCATTATTGAAACATTTCCACTTTTCAAAATTATATGGTTATCATGGAAATATTGAGAGTGTGGTGCCTATTCCTCCTGTAAATCTATATCAATGAATTCAACCTATTAAAGAGACATGGAGTAGGTGTTCCCAACACACAATGATAAACTGGCATTAAAAATTACTTTTCAATCCAAGAGAGCTCTGTTAAGTCAATTTGCCCCTTAGAAACACATCCAGATCTGGTGTTTCTGAACATTTATTTCTATTTTAAGTTTCCATGGTGGCTTTGGAACATTTTGTTGAAGATAAACTGTCCTGCAATGCCTTATATTTGATAGCCAACTTACTTCTCCAGATGACACTCTGCTCTGCCCATTCACACATCAACAGGTTCTACTTGATTGAAGTGACCCCCCTCAAGTCTGCACAAATGGAGATAACTCTCTTAATTAGAGTTCTCGGTATGTGGCACCTCAAAAAACCTTCTGTGAAGACAGCAATCACAAACTGCAAAGAAAGTGACTCAGATAATGCCTGCTTTACACTCACCACTGACTTCTCTGAGAATATTATTGTCCTCTACTATTGCCTTTCTGACTAGACCATATAATTTCAGATTCAGATCTTGCATCTCTTATAGCATGGTGGAAGAAAACTTAGCAAAATACATGGAAAAGAAGCAAACCCAATAACTGATAGCAAGCACTGGGAGTGTCGCATTGGTGAAGGGGAGTATTCTTTTATGACTGAAACCCAAGTACAAACATGCTTGTAATCATGGCGGTTAAAAAAAAGTTTTTTTAAGAAAAGACTTTATTGTGAGTTGTTCATTTTTGGTAACTTGCCTATAAATTGACTTTTAAACATATATATTAAAAATAAAATTTTTTGAAAATGAATTGACACAATCCACTTTTTGTAGCAAATAGTCATTTTTTCTTCAACTTAATCCTACACCATTCCATTTATACTTTTTTATTTGTTGTTTGTTTTTGTTTTGTTTTGTGTTTTTTCTTTTTTGAGTCACACACAGTAGCGCTCAGGGATTACTCCTGGCTCTATACTCAGAAATCGCTCCTAATAGGCTCAGGAGACCACATGGGATGTTGGATTCGAACCACCATCCTTCTGCATGCAAGACAAATGCCCTACCTTCATGCTATCTCTCTGGCCCCAATCCATTCATACTTTTAACCCATTTTCTCTGTCCCTGCTTCCAATCATCACTCTGGTAACTGCTAATTTAGTTTTATAGCCTATAGTTTAATTTTAATTTGATTAGTTTGGGGGTTTATCTATGTAACACATATGCTCAGGTGTTTGAATTTTTTTTTTTTTGATTTTTTTGCCACACTCGTTTGACGCTCAGGGGTTACTCCTGGCTATGCGCTCAGAAATCGCCCCTGGCTTGGGGGACTATATGGGACGCCGGGGGATCGAGCCAGCGCTTGCAAGGCAGACACCTTACCTTTAGCGCCACCTTCCCGGCCCCTCAGGCGTTTGTCTCACTTTGTCTTATTTCACTATAAAATTCACATATTTTAAAAGCCCATAAGAGCTCATTTACTGAGAAATATTATTTATCTATCATGTGTATGTGGAATTAGCCATTAAATATATGTATATTTACAAATTTGAAATATAATGCATGTATGTGAGTGTATGTGTAGCTTATATATTATTATTATTATATTTGAATATAGTAATTCTCTAACATATTAATTTATCTTTTATACTGTAAACAATAATATTTCCATGATATATTTAGCTCTACATTTTTTTGAATTTCTTTGCAAGCTTATGTCAAACTAGCAAAATATTTAGTTGCGTTATCCATAGTTTTGATGTGTGGTCTTATTAATTATGAGACATTCATTATGGGACACTAAAATATGTTTAAAGTTGATTATGTTACTAGAATTAAATTTAAACACTTTCCACTTTGCCAATTTATTAAAACTTTCATTCTTAGAGTAATGAATATGTTTAATATATACTTATAGTAAACTGCAGCTTCAATAATTTTTATGTATACCAAATTGTGTTAAGTGTTTTAATAAATTAATTGACATATTATTTTTGCCAGATTTCTTTTAGTCCCTATTAGTTTAATATCATTTATGAATATACCAGGTAGTATTTAAATTACAATAAAGTTATTCCTTGACTCTGACCTAAATATTTGGCTTAGAGGAAATAAGAATAAAAATTAATCATACATTTATGAAACAGTAAAGAGAAATTTATATCATTACAAAGTTCAACAAATTTATTCAATTTAAAAGGTGTAGGTTGAAAAGAAAAAACATTAATTTAAGACATGAATATATAACCCAATGCTATGGTTAAATTGTAATTAAACATTATATTTGTATATTTCAGTAATTATAACTAACTGTTTCACATACATTGAAATCTTCATTAAGGTATGCCTTTAATTGTAGTAAGCTGGGCAAGCAGTTATCTGGAATAGATATATGTGGCTATTTATAGTTTAAAAAATCATATTGTTGGTAAATTTAGACAAATAAGACAGTAGAAAAATTTTACTATAGGACTTAAAATAGATATAAAGTATATATTTTTCTCATTTTGACTTTTTGGCTGTCTGAAATTTAAAATTAGGCAGTAGTGTCACAGTAGACACTAAAATGTGCTATTCTAGTCTGTTTTCTAGAAGTTATTCTCCCTCTTCCTAGAAGTATGGTCTATTTAGATGATGTAGTCACCTTAAGCAAGGTCACACAACATCTTTACAGTACTTGCTTAATACTTTATAGTACTTGTTGAGTGGTAGTACTCGGTTTCTTCCTGACACTCTGAATGAACTAAGACCACATTCCAACTATAAAACTCTCTAATTTTTGTTTGTTTTTTATTTTGTTCTTGGGCCACACCCTGTGACACTCAGGGGTTACTCCTGGCTATGTGCTCAGAAATCGCTCCTGGTTTGGGGTACCAGATGGGACGCCAAGGGATCAAATCAAGGTCCATCCTACGTCAGCCACGTGCAAGGCAAACGCCCTACCTCTTTATCAATGCTATGGCCCTCCAAACTCTATAATTTTGGAAGGGATTTTGTAGTAGCAATACTGCCTATCAGTGTTCTCTTGTCCTTCTATGTCATCTTGTGGGAATTTTTTGCAGAGAATTAATTTTTTGTACAAGACTACAAGAAATTAGATTATCAAGAAGACTCTAAAAATGTGTCTGAGTTGCTTAAGAACATTTTACTGTAAAGATCAAATAGAATTTCTAAAGAATGTCACCTATTTCTTTTTTGTTTTTGTTTTGGGGCCACAATGGTCAGTGCTCAAGGCTTAAGCCTGACTGCACAAATGGATCACTCCTGGTGGCCTTGAGTAACATAAGTGTTACTAGAACTTGGATTGATAGCATGCATGGCAAGCACTCTACTTACTGCAGTATATCCAGCTCCATGTTATGTTTCTTTTTTTAAACAGCTGCTATTGTAACTTTATTGTACATAGGCAAAGCTAATTCTTCAAAATGAATAATAATTTAATAGTGTTTTAATATGATTCAAAAGATAATATATATATGTATATATATATTTATAAATTGGTTTTTGGGCCACACCCGGCGTTGCTCAGGGGTTACTCCTGGCTGTTTGCTCAGAAATAGCTCCTGGCAGGCACAGGGGACCATATGGGACACCGGGATTCGAACCAACCACCTTTGGTCCTGGATCGGTTGCTTGCAAGGCAAACACCGCTGTGCTATCTCTCCAGGCCCAAAATATAATATATTTAGTTTACTTTTTAATTGCTTAGGGTTTAAGTATCAATATATTCCATATATATATATGTATATATATTTCTCATTTAAGTAACTTATTAGAATAATAATTGAAACTTTAAATATGCCTAGTTTTCTAGTAGTTTAAAACTTAGAGAATTTTGTTCTTAACCTAGATTCATTTATACCTAGAATTGAAAAATATCATGTTTATGAACATAGAACTCTTAAAAAATTTAGACTATTAGGTGCCGGAATGGTGACACAGCAGTAGGGTGTTTACCTTGCAAGTGGCTGACATAGGATGGACCGGGATTCGACCCCCCAGCATCCCATATGGTTCACCAACTTAGAAGCGATTTCTGAGAGCAATGCCAGGAGTAACCCCTGAGCGTCACTGGACGTGGCCCAAAAACCCAAAATAAATAAATAAATAAATAAATAATTTAGACTATTAGAAGGACATGATGTAATAATAATACAAATATTTTGGAACAAAAAAAAACAAATTTAATTTAAATTGCAGTTTTAATTATATTTTAAAACATATATTTAAAACATATATATTTTAAAATATCATTTTTTCTCATTAATTGTTATCCCTAACAGAATGCTTGATCTCAAATCTATCATTTCTTTGATGAGAGATATAAAGATATAGTTGCAGTGGTAATTCTTGCATGTGTATTATATATGTGTGTATATATATGTATATATATATGTATATATGTATGTATATTTGGTTTTTGGGTCACAGCCTGGCAGCACTCAAGGGTTACTCTTGGGTCTAAGCTTAGAAATTGCTCCTGGCAGGCTCGGGAGACCATACAGGATGCTGGGATTCGAACCACCGTCCTTCTGCATGCAAGGCAAATGCCCTACCTCCATGCTATTTCTCTGGCCCCAGTGTACAATTTTAAATCTTATTGAAATGCAGTGACTGTGGCACATGTAACAATATCTCCCATCAAATTATAACAGTCCATACTAATTTTAAAACTCTGTAATTCCTCTTTCTTGTCTAAAACTGAACTTTAATAGATTATGCTATCTCTTATTGTAAATATTTATTAAATCTACCATAAAAGTTTCAAAGGAAGGATTGACTCATATACTTAAAAGCTTCAAGTCAAACTCTAAGTTTTAAAACTAACATCAAAAAATATCATTTAATTTATGTAAACTTTTGCTTTATTGAAAAGCTTCCAAGAATCAAGTGAAAAAGGCTTTGTACTTAACAGTTAAAAGATGAGTGTTGATAAAATGCTCTCTTACAATGAAAAATTCATATTGTGATGAAAAAATGTTTTAATAAAACTAATTAAATTTATAAAAGGTTAATAAAATATGTCATTATATAAAAGTGAACATAATGTAAGTTTAAACTGTGTACATAAGGCAATAATTTGATTGGCTCAAAATTTAAAATAGGATGCATTTACTCAAAAATTTAAAAACAGAGCTGGTATTTGAATTTAGAAAATAACAAAGTAGTTTACTTTATATTTTCCCATTATGCAATTTTTCTAGCTTTTATAGGTTATAAGTAATAACAATATTGCATGAAACAAATAATTAAAAGAGAAGAATATAAAATGATTTTCTCTAGCTATATTCTTCTATGAAGATTGATTAGTGTCAACTCTTCCTTTTCCATGTTATCCAACGTGAAACTCAGAAGAAAATTAAGAGATATAAACCAGAGAAATTTAAACAGATTAATTTGAACAAAGAAACTCTGTTGTAGCATGTTGTTAGTCAATGCATAGGTATTAAATATAATTACAACAAATATAGGAACCTTAGCTCTAAAGATAAACTGCTCCCTTGAGGACTGAAACAGAGCAAACAGGAGGTAATAAGTGGGAAAGTTCCTTTAAGCCTAATTACATTCTAAATTTCAGACTTGGTTGGAGGATTTACAAGCATGACTTATTAGAAAGGGAAATTTAATTGAGAGCCATAGATGGGGGCAGCCAAGCAGGCAACAACACTGTGAGCTTCAATTGAATTCTCTTGAAAACCCTTTTCAAAAATGCCTGTGAGACCTATTTGACTTACGTGAAAATCGAAGTTAAAAGTGCATGCTACTCACTCAGTAAAACTAAGGAAAAAGTTATAATATATGTATTTATGTTTATATCATACTCAAAAACAGTTCTATATTTTGAACTAAAATAATATAATTTATCCATAAAATAAATAAGACTCAAAGTTACATTTTTTATAATATGAGATGGATATATTTAATTTGACATTTTTAAATAAAATATTCATATAATATGCTTCTAATATTATTTCACTAAAAATAAATGCTATTAATTAGGAGAAAGTTGATGTTAAAGTCAATTTCCTCATTAGTACATTTTATAGCAGCCCATAAACTATTACAGAATAGATAGGTATTTGTCTCAAGTAAATTTAAATATCTGACTAATAAATGTAACCTTAGGATTCAATTGTTTTTGTTATTTTATTAATTATTATGCTACAAATATGTACACATATAAATGAATTTGTTTATTTATTTAAAAGTGGTCACAGCTTCTAATCTACTTAAGTATTAGGCCAGAAATTTGATCATACTGTTTTATTATATAATGGTATTTTCATGACTATTTTCTTACTCCAAATTTGAATGTATAGTTCCACTGACTTTAGACATACAGTGAAATCTAAGAAAATATATAATTTTTATGGAGGGGGAATAGACTACAGCTAGTGAATGACGCTTGGAGATTATTCCTCATAATGCACTTAGGAAATACTCCTGCCAGTGCTCGGGGAATAAGATGGAAATCCTGGAGAGCGAATTATGGTCTGCTACATGCAAGTTAATCATCCTACTTAACTATATTTTCACACCAGACCCGGAAAATAACTAGTTACAGTCTACAACAACGTGAGTCCAAAAGAATCTGGGCTCTATTTCATTACGAAATATCCAAATCAATCCTATACTCACATATGCTTATAAGGGAAAAGATTCTCAAATTTGATAGGATAACAGATAAAAAATGGCTATGATTCAAATTATATCTCATAAATATAGAAATAGTACTTGAGTTTGTAAATTAAGGGTATCACTCATTGTGAGCCCCGGAAGACTTTACACCATGGTACCTGAGTAATGCACTGGAACTAGTCCTACCCATACTGTTCTTGCATCAGTCATTTATGACTTCCCCAAGTTAGTAAAGTTATATAGGAACACATTTGTGATTGTGAACAGGACATTAGATATTTTCTCAGACTACATGAGACTACATAGAATTGGAGCTCCACTTCCAGCTTCCACAAAGCATGAGAAATATAAAAAAAAAACAAACAAACTTATGCACATAAATGAATGTGGACAGAAGTTCAAAAATCAGAACTGTTGATGCTTCCTGATGATGATTCCAGAGCAACAATTTTATTGATATATTTACTGTACTGAAAGATACAGGAGAGAGACACAAAAACATATATTTTTAAAAATTAAAAAGCCTCAGTCAAGTAAAAGTAAAGTAATTAACATTATAGTAGAAAGATGCAGAAGAGGAACTTGAAGATTAAATAAAATCAGTGAATGTGTGGCAAAGACACATGATTATTATCAATGTAATCTAAAAATAATATACACAAAAAACTTTTTAACACATAATTGGTAATATCTAAGTCATATTTTTTTTGTGTGTGTGTGGTTTTTGGGTCACATCCAGCAGTGCTCAGGGGTTACTCCTGGCTCCATGCTCAGAAATTGCTCCTGGCAGGCCCGGGGGACCATATGGGAACTGGATTCGAACTGATGACCTTCTGCATGAAAGGCAAACGCCTTACCTCCATGCTCTCTAAGTCATATTTCTTTATCTGTTCACCTTATTAAATTTATTTTCATGTGGCTTAATATTTAATAAAAGAATGGGGAAAATCTTAGTTTATTACTTGAGAAAGGACTATTGTAAATAGAACTGTTTTTAGTTAAATGGTTGCTCTGAAGCAAGAGAGAAAAAGAGAAAAAATGAGTTTATGAAAAATTTTACATGAAGCAAATCAGACTATTTCATATGTGAAATAAAAATCAGAAGATTTTCTGACTAAGGAAGAAACCTAAATTCTAATCCAGCTAGTTTTGCAGTATCTGATTTCTTGACATAACAGAGGGCTATGAGAAAATATACTTACAAAGTAAAATTTAATGTGAAACATCAGTTGGGCTCTTACTGGGAGTAAGTAGGATAAAAAAAATTGACCCTTACTTTTCAGATTATTTTTCTTTTGTTTTCACTCTTTTCATGCTGAAACTTCAGAATACATTTTTTTTTTTTTAGTTTTTGGGCCACACCCAGTGACACTCAGGGGTTACTCCTGGGTATGCTCTCATAAATTGCTTCTGGCTTGGGGGACCATATGGGACACCGGGGGATTGAACCTTAGGTTAGCTGCATGAAAAGCAAACACCCTACCACTTGCACTACTGCTCAGTCCCTACTATCTATTACTTATTCAGTTTGCTAACTGAATTATTTTCTTAGGGAAGACAAAGAATAAAGATCCAGTCAATTACTATACCTTCTTTTAAGTCATTTACTATACCATTTTGTCCCTTTTTAGAACTTTTAGAACAGTTGAAATGAAAGATTAAGCGTTTGAAAATAATTTGTTTCTAATAAAATATAAAGTATTTAAGAATTAGTAATAAACCTCTGAGAATCATTTATATTTATCTGTCTTCATGAAAATGTTGTATATCCAAAATTAATTTAACAGAAAAATATTTAAGAAAGTACAAGTAGCGTATTACACAGATTGCCACTTTATATGAGTATTTTTAGAATGACTAAAAGATAATGCAGTAAGAATATATGTCATCTGTTATTTTGGAGAGTATTTTTTCATATATGTGAAGGAAATCAAATGATAACAAAGTTTTCAATAGTAATATTCTTAAATATTTTGAGAATCAAGGGGCAGGAGAGATTGTACAATGAGTAGGGTGCTTGCGTTGCAAGGTTCGACCCTCAGTAACCCATATTGTCCACTGAGCCTGCCAGGGATGATTCCTGAGCACAGAGCTTGGGTAATCCTAAGCACCACAGGGGTTTGTGAGAAAAACTGTATTATTATCAGAAGCGTAGTAAAAAACTAGACTTCAGCATATAAGTTATTGATACTAATTTATAGCATTCCAATTCTGTCTTTAATGCAGACTGAGCTCCCCCAAGCTATGGGAATTTGCATCAGTGTGTTTTGCAAGTGCCAAGAATAGAAGAAAAATATCCCACTCTAAAATTGACAAAAATTAAAAGTCAACATAAATCTACTTTTACTTGACTTTTGTGTAAAGTATGACATACAAATATAGCTTTTGTTGTTTTCTATTTTCTTTTGGCATGCATTAAAGTTTTCCCAATGACATTTGTTCAAAAGGGTATCTTTATTCCACTTTATCAACCTAACCCTTTGTCATTAATTAGCTGTCCCAGAATCAGCAAGTTTATCATTGGAATCTCAATTATAGTATATTGGCCTAACAGTCTATCCCCAATCCAGCAAAGGTTGTTTCAACTAAGATAGATGTATAGTACAGTTTTAAGTAATGTAACATAAAATAATGTGGTATCTTATTTCTCAGAATAGATCTATCATTTTGGAATGATGTATAATTACATTCTCATTTTATCAATGACCATTTCAAATTCTTGAAGAAAATCACTGAAATTTTGATGGGAATTTAAGTATCAATAATATGGTAGGATTATTATTTTGGTAATGTTGTTTCTATTAAAATAATTTTTCTAATTCCTTAAATCCACTTCTTTTCATTGATTAATTTTTTAATTCTTAATATAAAGGTATTTTGGAAGGTTGATTTTTATACATTTGATGTCTAGAAATATTTTAATCAAGTAGACATTTTGATCTATCTCTTATACTCTTTTTTTCTAGAGGAATGAAGCAGATATTTTGTATTGGTTTTATTATTTTACTATTCTGAATTATTGTTCCAAAATGTGTTTTCATGCATTCTTTAGCATCCTTTATGTGTATAATAAATCTTTCTAAAATTAGTAATAGTTTTATTATTTTTACTAATTAAATTCCTTTGATTTATTTGTATTCCTTAATTTTAGGGAAGGAGACAATGAAAGAAGAGAAGATTTTGAAGTTTTATAGGAGCTAGAGAAAGGACCTTCTCTTGACTGAGGTAATTATGTGAGATATTTGTTTTTCTATGTGTGAATATATATGTATTAGTGTATACATATGTGTTACATATATATATGTATATTCAAATTAATACATATAGTCAACACTACTAAGTACAAAACACAAACTTAAAAAATTGAATTTAAATAACATCTAGGAGATAGGCAGCAATATCACACCATTGATAGTGTGATGTAGACACTTGTTGACGCACTGGACTCAAAATACTCCTTGCCTGAAATTTTGACAGGAACTTTGTAAATCACAGATAGTAATTTTTTAAAACATCAAATCAATATGAAATGAAAGTAACATCAATTACTCTGTGCAGCTTGATGGGTTGCTAACTCAATGACTTTTACTAAAGTACTTGGTTTACCATACACTGGATTTATTTATTTGTTTGTTTGTTTGTTTGTTAATAGTGATTTGATTGTTTTTCAGATTTGATTATATTGAAACCATTGTGATCTACAAAGTCTTTCATAGTTGAATTTCAGATTTATAGTGAGTCAGGGCCATTTTCATCTCTGTGTTGAACTCCTTCCACCAATGAAACCAGAGTGCATCCTATACCATGACACTTTTTATCCTGCTTGCTGGTATAAAAGGCCCCTTTAAGTTTATATTTTTAAAGCTTAGATTTCTTGATTTTATTGTCATTAATTTTGGCTTAGTTGTTTAGTTCTGTTCTTATTTTTCTTCCACCAATGCATCTGTGACCACTTGAACCCATGGCCCCCAAACTTTCTTTTGTCCTTTCTTCTTACTTTTATAGAAAAATGCAGAAATGTGTATTAAAACAAGTAGTTTATGTCCCAAGGTTATATTAAAAAGGTTTGAACCCCATTTAAGAGAAGAAAAAAATAAAGATGAAAAAAGGGTGTATGTGGCAGTTTTTTTTTTTCCATAGGCACAGCAAATGGGGGAAAACCTTTGGTCTAAAAACAGGGAGACCCAGGGCCAGCGAGGTGGCGCTAGAGGTAAGATGTTTGCCTTGAAAGCGCTAGCCAAGGAAGGAACGCAGTTCGATCCCCCGGCGTCCCATATGGTCCCCCCAAGCCAGGGGCTATTTCTGAACGCTTAGCCAGGAGTACACCCTGAGTGTCAAATGGGTGTGGCCCGAAAAACAAAACAAAAAAAAACAAAAAACAAAAAACAAATAAACAAACAAACAAAAAACAGGGAGACCCTACCACTAAAGCATCCTGTCATAAGATCAACTACAGGCATTGGGCATACTATGTTGTATAACTTAGAGAAATTTTATTTCTACCAACGAAGGCCCTAATGCTCCCCTGGCACTGAATTGCTCCAGATTAGATTCATTTGGCATCCTGAAGGCTTGAAAACAGCAACAACTTGCTTTTCAATGCAGGGTTCTCTGCATTGCCACCTAACAGTGAAATGAAACAAGAAGAGGCTTTGTGACACCTTGACCTCAACAATAGATCTGTGCAAAAACCAGGATTTCTAACTATGATAGAGAAAACCTTTTACTGGGACCACATGGTTTTATTTATTTTTGTGTTTATTTGAAACAAAACTTGTTTTATACAGTTTTTAGTTTTGAGATGTGTAATCATATTTATAGATAAAGATAGATGTATATTTGTGTATGTATCTCTATACCAATAAATATAATCATCTACCTACAACATTTGTCTTCAGAAATTCTAATTTTCATTCAATAACAAAGCACTATTCCCCTGTAACTTTTTTTTATCCATATAATGCTCCACCATATTTATGGTAATTGCAGTTTGATTCTTTTAGTCTGAGAATGTACATAATTTATTTAATTTATAAATTTGTTTCAATACTTTACCTTTTGAAGTTAGATCATACAGTATTTGACACTTATACATTATTTAATGAGCATATATATCCACTAATTCTATTGATATTGTTCAAAATGGTGGCTTTATTGTATTGTTTTGTTCTCAAATACTTCACTCAGGCAAGGAGACTGAACCAAGGGTAAGCCAATTGACAATGGGAGTGCAAGATAATCTTGAGTTTACATGAGAGAAAGTTAGTAAGAGACCACACTAAATATCTGAGCTTTTATTTAATCAAAAAAAGGATGTGCTGGAATTTTTACTTAAAATGCCATTAGAGAAAAATATATATTTTTTCCTTAAATATCTATAAGTTTTAGTAGTACAAAATTTTTTATTTTTTATAATTGAATCTTTACTATGGAATAGAATAACTATTAAAATTAATAAGTCCAAATTACACTTTTTGATATCCAAAATATATTTGAGATAATGATATAGATATTAAATAGGGAAATATTAGATTAGAAAATCATCTTTCATAACACATTCAACATTTTATGATAAAGCTAGAATAAAACAGAATATAAAGGATCAGAGTGAATCATTTCCTATAGCTGCAGTTTTTTCCATTGCTTATTTATTATGATAATTACTTGTTTTTTCTCTTTTTTTATCAGATTTTATCTTATTGTATTATATCCTGCTAACTGAATATCAAAATAAACTAATTAAAGAATTCAAAAACAACAAAAATGCTTGATTTTTAGATGAAAAATCTAGATAAATAAAAAATTAATATGTGGTTCAAGAAAATAATATGCATTTATATGATTGCTTTAACGTAAGACTCAGACATTTTAAGCTACATATTAAGAGTATGCCTATATAATATTAAAACATAATTGGTGCCTGAACGGTGGTGCTAGAGAAGGAGTCTGCCTTGCAAGTGCTAGCCTAGGATGGACTGTGGTTAGATCTTCTGACGTCCAATATGGTCCCCCCAAGCCAGGAACAATTCCTGAGTGCATAGCCAGGAGTAACTCCTGAGCATCTATGGTTGTGGTACAAAAACAAAAACAAAAACAAACAAAAATAATAATTTCATTTTTTCCTAAGAACGACTAGGAGGGAACATGCTACCTCACATTTTTCAATTCTATATCTCTATACCTCCTATTCCTAGTATCCATAGAGAGGGACCCATAGATTGCCTTTGTAGGAAGAAAAACATAGTTTCCATAAGACTTTCTGAGTTATGTTCTTGGTGAGGAAATTTAACATCTAATTTCTAAATTGTGGAAATCAAAAAACATATTGGGTAAACTATTTGATAAATATGAAAATGAAATTTTTATCATGATGCATTTAGGGTATCCTTAGGATAGATTGCTTAGTGCCCCAAATTGGAAATTGTCTATGTATATATGTGACACACTACTAAATAACAATAAGAAATTTAGACAAAAATCACTGTATACATAGATGAAGATATGATCTGAATTAAATCTCTTTCTGAAGATGCTCCCCATGCATTTTACTTTTATATTACCTTGATAATGCATAAACTTAATCTGAGTCAGCTGCTCTGTAATACACAAAGGAAGAATGTAATAATTATTGCAATTTGCTCACCTTTATATTTCACCTATATCTATTGATCACTTTAATCTTAAAAATATCATACACATAATAGTGACAAATATCTAATATTTCTTTTCGTTTTATATTAAAGTATCTCAATTATCACTTGAGAGGGTAACAATAGTATGAAAATGTATGATATAATTATACAAAATCACCAAACACATTAATGCTAAATTTATCATTACTTCCACAGTCCCTATATCTTAGGTAATCTGGTCCTCCCAAATTTTAACTACAATATTTGGTCATTTCTTTTATGTTTCAATGTCAAGAATCTGTTATTATTCAGTACTGTATCTTATTTTGACTATTTATTCCACATATGACAGATTATATGCTAACTATAATTTCTAATTATATTCATATAGCATAAAGTTTTATGATTTTATATTTTGTTATACATGCACAATAATTTATTACATTATAAGCCACGATTTCTAGATTCATTAATCTGTTTTTGACATTTGTGTTACTCTCTTTTTGACTATTAAGGACAGGTAAAAATGAATATTTATACATTCCTTTTAAGTAATGTTTTTGTATTTTAGGGATAGATGCCAAAAAGTGGAATAAATAGGTCACATGAGAGTTCAGTTATGTTTTCAGTTATGTTTTGTTACAAATATCTCTTCCTTATTGAAGTATGTTCATTTTGTAATTTTAATGTACCCAAACATAAGCTGTATTGTATTTTCTCAAAACCCAGACCTCAATCAATTGCTCAAATTGTATGATCTTTATATTTTCTTTTGTTAATATGCTGTTTGTAGTCCTATAATATTATTCACACATGTCTGATATCATTAGTAATTTCTCTGAACTTTTGTTGACTTACGTTGAAATTGTCGAGTTCCTTCTTCCCATCTCCCCTGCTTAGCATGTCATTGTTGCGATCAATCAACCTTGAACAATTCCCAGACAATCTAGGAGGGTGAGCAGCACCATAAAATTAACACATAAGTAGTAATTATTCTCACACTTGTACAGGACCTTGGTGATAATTTAGAGGCACATGCTTTTGATCCATAGGCTGTTTATAAGGGATACTGGATGTTGAGTTTGAGCTAGAATTGAACACTGAACTCAGACAGATATTGGGATTTTGTACATTAAACAGGTGAGCTTCCATCTCTTCTGCATTTATGTATTTATTTTCTATTTTTGTATTTGTGACAAATTTATTCTGAATAGAAACATATGTTTAAGGGAAAACTAGAAATACAGGTTCAGGAGAGAACACAGGTTTCACCACAGTATAAATGAACAAAAAAATTTATATAAAAAAAGTGTGAAAGGTATGTGTCAAAGGGAGGATACAGGCTTAAAGAGTAAGCCTGATCTCATAGATAGTTAATGGTGATAATCATTGACAATATTAGCAGTCTATCTTCCTTCATTTCCAGCCGTTAGAATGTGTAGGTGAATGGGATACAGTTGTTGCACTGTTGCTTAAACTGCTGCAAGAGGGCATGCATGGAACTCCTTAGTCTATCTTGAGCAAAATATTACAGGGTGCATATCTGATGTTCATTTTCACACTCATGTAGGGGATCTGGTGCAAGAGTGGTTGGGAACCTGATCATCAACTTCTATGTGACCAGATTGACTAGGACAAATAGAGGAACCCTTTGCTTTTCTGGATCAAAAATGGCCTCACCCTAATTCTTTTGATTTGATATTACTACTACGACTGCTGCTACTACTACTACTACTACTACTACTACTACTACTACTACTACTACTACTACTACTACTATTACTACTACTACTACTACTACTACTACTACTAATACTACTACTACTACTACATACTTATCCCCTCTTAGTGCTATTTATATTTTAAACATTTAAACACATATGTCAAATATGTTTGTTTATTTATTTTTGGACCACACCAGGAGGTGTTCAGGGGTTACCACTGGCAGCTCTTCCCTCAAAAAAGACTCCTGGCGGGCTTGGAGGGCCATATGGATACCAAGAATAAAACCCGGGTCTTTCCTGCTCCGCTAACTCTCCGGCTCCTCAACTATTGGTTTGTAATTAAAAAAGAAATCTATTACTATCCTCATTACTCATTAAGGTAGTTTTTTTTATATCTTGTAATTTGTGTTTGACATTCTGCAAATAGGAAATCTTGGAAAGTTGGAAAGATAGTATGTTATTTACATATGACTGTTGCTAGTCTTTATTATGCTTTTTTGCTAGGCTTAAATAAATAAAATATGACTATTATATTGCAAATCTCTAAGTTCATCATGAATTTTATTCTTTTGGGGAATAACACCAGTGGAGCTCAGAGCTTACTTTAGGCTCTGCCCTGAGGGTTCACTCCTGTTGATTCTTAGGGACCACATGTGGAGCTGGAGAGTGAAGCTGCATCAGCCATGTTCAAGGCAAATGCCTTACCCACTGCACTATTTGCCTTATCCACTGCACTATTGTTCAGATTTCATCATTGCTTTTTTTTTTAATTCAGTAAATTTTTTTTGGTTTGGGATTATATAAAGGCATCATGCCATAACTTTCACTAAAATATGTATAATAAACACATCAATCAAGAACTACAGTTAAGAATGATGACTATTTTTAAGAGAAAATAATTTGAGTTTTTCCTCATACTGTTTCACTTTTGTTTGTGTATATATCCAGCTTTGGGATTGCCTTGGTTAGATTCCAGAGAATATAATAGCAACGTTTACTTTTTCATTTAACAGAACTGACAATTAAATAGACATTGTACTAAAAAGTGTTTTTATATTTATATGTAAATTCAACAAAAATAATCATTTTAAATCTTTATCTAATAATGGGAGAAAATAAACATTTTCCAAACAAAGTATAATATAGTATAGGTATCTTCTATGTGAAGAGAGAAAAATATATTCTTTTATATAACACTTGGCAAAATTATTAAACTATATATTTTTTAAATTTTTTTCTTTATTTAAACATCTTAATTACAAATATGATTGTGATTAGGTTTCAATCAAGTAAAGAACACCCACATCACAAGTGCAACATTCCCACCACCAATGTCCCAAATCTCCCTCCATCCCCCCCACCCCCACCTGTATTCCAGACAGGCTTTCCAGTTCCCTCATTCATTCACATGATTATGGTAGTTCTCTGTGTAGTTATTTCTATAACTGCACTCACAATTCTTTGTGATGAGCTTCATGAAGTGAGCTGGAAGTTCCAGCCCTCCTCTCATTGTCTCTGAGGATTGTTGCAAAAATGACTTTTATTTTTCTTTAAACTCATAGATGAGTGAGACTATTCTGCATCTCTCTCTCTGACTTATTTCACTCAGCAAAATAGATTCCATGTACATCCATGTATAGGAAAATTTCATGACTTCATCTCTCCTGATGGCTGCATAATATTCCATTGTGTATATGTACCACATTTTCTTTAGCCATTCATCTGTTGAAGGGTATCTTGGTTGTTTCCAGAGCCTGGTTATTGTGAATAGTGCTGCAATAAATATAGGTGTGAGGAAGGGGTTTTTGTGTTGTACTCTTGTGTTCTTAGGGTATATCCCTAGGAGTGGAATAGCTGGGTCTAATGGGAGCTCAATTTCCAGATTTTGGAGAAATCTCCATATCGCTTTCCATAGAGATTGGACTGACGGCATTACCACCAGCACTGGATAAGAGTTCTTTTCAGGGCTGGAGAGATAGCATGGAGGTAAGGCATTTGCCTTTCATGCAGAAAGACAGTCGTTGGAATCCCAACATCCCATCTGGTCCCCGAGCCTGCCAGGAGTGATTTCTCAAGCATAGAGCCAGGAGTAGCTCCTGAGCACAGCCGGGTGTGACACCACCAAAGAAAATAAAAAACAAAACAAAACAAAACAAAATATTTGGGGCTAGCGACGTTGCGCTAGAGGTAAGGTCGTCTGCCTTGCAAGCGCTAGCCAAGTAAGAACCACGGTTCGATCCCCCGGTGTCCCATATGTTCCCCCCAAGCCAGGGGCAATTTCTGAGCGCTTAGCCAGGAATAAATCCTGAGAATCAAACGGGTGTGCCCCAACCCCCAGAAAAAGCGTTCTTTTCTCTCCACATCCCCACCAGCACTTATTGTTCTCATTCTTTGTGATGCAATCTCTGTGGTGTGAGTTGGTATCTCATCATTGTTTTGATTTGCATCTCCCTGATGATTAGTGATGAGGAGCATTTTTTCATTTGCATTTTGGCCATTTGTATTTCTTTTTTATCAAAGTATATATTCTTTTCTTCTTTCCATTTTTTGATGGGATTAGGTGATTTTTTCTTGTAAAGTTCTGTCAATGCACTATATATTTTGGATATTAGCCCCTTATCTGATGGGTGTTGGGAAAATAGTTTCTCCCTCGCAGTGGGTGGCTCTTGTATCCTGGGCACTATTTCTTTTGAGGTGCAGAAGCTTCACAGCTTAATGTATTCACATCTGTTGATCTCTACTTCTACTTGTTTGGAAAGTTCAGTTTCCTCCTTGAAGATGCCTTTAGTCTCAATGTCATGGAGTGTTTTACCGACATGTTGTTCTATATACCTTATGGTATCAGGTCTGATTTCAATGTCTTGAATCCATTTGAATTTTACCTTCATACATGATGTTAACTGGAGGTCTATGTTCGCTTTTTTTTGCAAGTGGCTCACCATTTCTGCCAGCACCACTTGTTGAAGAGGTTTTCCCTGCTCCACTTAGGATTTCTTGCTCCTTTGTCAAAAATTAGGTGATTGTATGTCTGGGGAACTTTTTCTGAGAACACAAGCCTATTTCACTGATCTGAGGGTCAGTCTTTATTCCAATACCATGCTGTTTTGATAACTATTGCTTTGTAGTACAGTTTAAATTTGGGGAAAGTAATGCCTCCCATTTTTTTCCCCTAGGAGTGCTTAGCTATTCGAGGGTGTTTATTGTTCCAGATGAACTTCGTAAGTGTTTGATCCACTTCTTTGAAGAATGTCATGGGTATTTTTAAGGGGATCGCATTAAATCTGTATAATGCTTTGGGGAGTATTGCCATTTT
Organism: Suncus etruscus; assembly: GCF_024139225.1. Lineage (NCBI taxonomy): Eukaryota > Metazoa > Chordata > Mammalia > Eulipotyphla > Soricidae > Suncus > Suncus etruscus. The sequence continues at coordinate 103,267,513 of NC_064855.1, read as the reverse complement.
AATGATGTTAATCCTGCCAATTCATGAGCAGGGTATGTGTTTCCATTTCCGTGTGTCCTCTCTTTTTTCTTGGAGCAGGGCTTTCTAGTTTTCTTTGTGTAGGTCCTTCACTTCTTTGGTCAAGTTGACTCCAAGGTATTTGAGTTTGTGTGGCACTAATGTGAATGGATTGCCTTCTGGATGTCCATCTCTTCCCTATCATTATTGGTGTATAAAAATTCCATTGATTTCTGTGTTTTAATTTTGTAGCTGCCACCTTGTTATATGAGTCTATTGTTTCTAGAAGCTTTTTGGTAGAGTCTTTAGGGTTTTCTAAGTAGAGTGTCATGTTGTCTGCAAACAGTGAGAGCTTGACTTCTTGCTTTCCATTCTGGATTCCCTTGATATATTTTTCTTGCCTGATAGCTATAGCAAGCACTTTCAGTACTATGTTGAAGACGAGTGGTGAGAGTAAACAGCCTTGTCTTGTACCAGGCTTTAGAGGAAAGGCTTTTAGTTTTTCTTCATTGAGGATAATATTTGCCATTGGCTTGTGGTAGATGGCTTCAACTAGATTGAGAGAGGTTCCTTTCATTCATCACTTGCTGAGAGTTTTGATCAAGAATGGGTATTGGACCTTATCAAATGCTTTATCTGCGTCTATTGAAATGATCATGTGATTTTTATTTTTCTTGTTTATGATGTTGATAGATTTACAGGTGTTAAACCATCCTTGCATTCCTGGTCATAGTGTATGATCTTCTTGATGATGCAATGGATCCTATTTGCCAGGATTTTGTTGAAGATCTTCGCATCTGCATTCATCAGGGATATTGGTCTGTAATTTACTTTTTTGGAAGCATCTCTGTCTGGTTTTGGTATCAAGGTGATTTTGACTTTATAAAAGCATCTGGGAGTGTTCCCATTTTTTCAATTTCATGGAAGAGCCTGGCTAGGATTGGTAGTAGCTCCTCTTGAAAGGTTTGAAAAATTCATTAGTAAATCCATCTGGGCTTGGGCTTTTCTTTTTTAGGTAGTTATTTGATTACAGTTTCAATTTCCTCAGTAGTGATGGGGGTGTTTAGATATGCTACATCCTCCTTACTTAACTGTGGAATGTTAATAGTTTCCAGGAATTTATCTATTTCTTCTAGGTTCTCATGTTTAGTAGCATAAAGTTTCTCAAAGTAGTCTCTGATTACCCTTTGGATCTCTGAAATATCTGTCATGATCTCCCCCTTTCATTTCTAATATGGGTTATCAGGTTTCTCTCTCTCTGTCTTTCTTTGTGAATTTTGCCAATGGTCTATTAATCTTGTTTATTTTTTCAAAGAACCAACTTCTGCTTTTGTTGATCTTTCGGATTGTTTTTTTGGTTTTCCAATTAATTGAGTTTTGCTTTCAGCTTTGTTATTTCCTTCTGTCTCCCTAATTTTGGTTCCTTTTGTTGGTCATTTTCTCTAATTTTTTGAGCTGCGTCATTAAGCTATTCAGGTAGGCTTCTTCTTCCTTCCTGATCTGTGCTTGCAAAGCTATACATTTTCCTCTCAGGACTGCTTTTGCTGTGTCCCATATGTTCTTACAGTTACTGTTGTCATTATCATTTGTTTCCAGGAAATTTTTGATTTCCTCTTTAATTTCATCTCAGACCCACTGGTTAGTAGCAAGCTGTTTAATTTCCATTTTTTACAGTTTTTCTTCTGTGTCCCTTTGTAGTTCACATCTAATTTCTGGCTTTGTGGTCAGCAAAGGTAGCCTGCAAGATTTCTATCCTCTTGATTTTATGGAGGTATATTATATGTGTCAACATGTACTCTATCCTGGAGAATGACCCATATACATTAAAGAATAATGTGTATCCAGGTTTTTTTGGATGGAGCGTCCTATATATATCTACTATTCCTCTTTTTTCCATTACTCTTTTCAGGGCTAGTGTGTTTTTGTTGGGTTTCAATCTGGTTGGCCTATCAAGTGTTGATAGTGCCATGATGAGGTCTCCCACAATTATTGTGTTATTATTAATGTCTTCTTTCATATTTGTCAGTAACTGTATTAGATAATTTGCTAGTCTCTCATTGGGTGCATATATATTTAATAGTCTGATTTCTTCCTGTTGCATATATCCCTTGATTAGTACATAGTGCCCATCTTAGTCCCATACCACATTTCTGAGTATAAATTTGGTGTCATCAGATATTAATATAGTCACCCCAGCATTTTTAAAGTGTTCTTTACTTTGATTTTGATTTTGAATATGTTTGTTCTGACTATTCAGGTGTGTTTCTTTTAGGCAGCAGAATGTTGCATACATATTTTTGACCCATTTTGCCACACTTGGTTTTTAATTGGTGAATTTAATCCATTGACATTGAGGGAGATGATTGTCGTAGGATTTAATGTCATCTTTGTAGATAAGTTTGCTGTGTTTGTTGGTCTCTCTAGTCTTAAAGTAGATTAGTCTGGTTTTTTATCTGTGAACTTTCTGAGCTGTTATTTATCCATGAAGCTATGTATCCTTCCTTCCAACCTGAACGTGAGTCGGGCTGGGTGCAGATTCTCAGTGAGGCATTCATTTCATTCAGTCTTGTTACAATATCCCACCACTGTCTTATGGCCTTGAGAGTTTCTTGTGACATGTCTGAGATAAGTCTTATGGATGCTCCTTTGAATGTAATTTGCCTTTTTGATCTTGCTGCTTTTAGTATTCTATCTGTATCTGTGGGATTTGTCATTGTAACGAGGATGTGTCTTGAGGTGTTTTTCTTTGGGTCTCTTTTAGCTGGTACTCTTCGGGCATGCAGGATTTGATTGCATGTAGTCTTTAACTCTGGGAGTATCTCTTTGATGATGTCTTTGACAGTTGATTCTTCCTGGGGATCTCCTACCTGGGTCTCTGGGACTCCAATGATTTTTATGTTGTTTCTGTTGAGTTTATCAAAGACTTCTATTTTCATCTGTTCGCATTCCTTGAGTACTTTTTCCATTGCCTGATCATTTGTATTAAGGTTCTTTTCCAATTTCTTCTGTTGTGTTGAGTTTTTTTGCATCACATCTTCCAGTACTCTGATTCTCTCCTCAGCTGCTATTACCCTGCTGGCGAGGCCATCCACTGAGGTTTTCAGTTGAGCTACCATGTTTGTCTGATCTGTTATTTCAGTTTGCAGTTTTCTGATTTCTGTCTTTGTGATCTGTTCAGATCGATCTATGCTTTCTTTGAGTTCTACAAACATCTTCCATATTTCTATTTTAAGTTCTTTATCTTAGAGGTTAATAAGATGGTTGGATTTTTTTAGGTCATCTGAGCTAACGTCTTCATTCTCTGTGCATGGTGTTTACCTACGAGGTTTCCCCATTGTCATGTGTGTAGTTGGTTTTTTCTGCATGTTGTGGTGGGGTTCATTGGTTAGAAAGTGTGCGCCGCCAGGAAGCGAAGCGGTTTGGCCACACTCTTCAGCTGCCTCTAGTTGACAGGCACAGGAGAGAAACTATATTTTCTATATATATTCTATAATAGAATAAAATAGAAGTTACAAATTGAATATATTATCAATATATGTAAAATATATGGTATATCACTACATACATTCTGTCTTACATCTAATTTTAATATTAATTTAAACTAGTTGAGTTGGAAATCTAAGATTAGAAAAGATGTCAAGCTAAATATTAATTTGTACAATCCTAAAAATAATGAGTAAATAGCATTTTGCATAATTGGATGGATGGCTACAACAAAAGGATTCAATGCTATTACAAGCTTATATATAAGAGATGATTTTATTTGCAAGAACAAATCTAATATTTTGCTGAAGTAAGGTGAGGCTCCTTTAATTAAAAAAAGGTTATTTAAACATTTTTTTTTATCTTTTTACATTGTTATAAAGTGACTGACAATTGACTATTCTTTTGGGTACAGGAACTATGATAAATTATATATTTAAAACCAAAGAAGCTCTTAGCACTAAGTACCACCAACACAATTTTTCTAGACAGGAATTGACCAAATGTAATTCTACCTAATGAACATTAATGAACTTGATGATAGTATGGCTGGATGTCCAAATTAATTAAATGTGATATTTGAATTTTTCACAAGCTTTTGACATTATAACGTACACTGAATCATACGAAAGACAATCAATATTCTGATTTTTTTTGAAATAATTATTAGATTGGCTTTTGAAACTATTTGTAGATAAAAGACTTGGGTGCAGAATTGGAGGGGATTCTATTATCTGCATTGGGCAATCAGAAATTTTCAGGCAGTAAATTTAACAAAATTGGGAGGTTTATGAAAAAGGAATGTTTAATAAATTTAAGATGCTGTAACTGTTACAGAATAATAAAGATGTCTTTGTATTGCAGAATAGTAAAATGCCTATGCAGGAACTTGCAATTCTTTTGTCCTTTTGTTTCTTTGTTTTGGGGGCCAAACCAGGTGACTCCCAGGGGTTCTCCTCTCTCTGCACTTTAAAATTAATCCTAGCAAGTTAGGATCAAACCTGGTTGGTCTGTGCAAACAAAAGTATTTATACATTTAAATGTTTATATTATGTACTTTTCTTTACTCTTTTTGTTTGTTTGTTTGTTTGTTTGTTTGTTTTGGAGCCTCACCCGGCGGCACACAGGGGTTACTCCTGGCTCTGTGCTCAGAAATTGCTACTGGCAGTTTTGGGATAACAGGAATTGAACCCAGCTCTGTCCGGGTTGGCCTTTTGCAAGGCAAAGGTCCTACTGCTGTGCTATCACTCTGGCACCTTTCTTTACTTTTATAAAAAATTTAGAGTCAAGATTATTTTTAAATTTTATTAAAATGATTTTATTGATTAAACATTTGATTTCAGTTAAGAGTTTTAAGCACTTATTATTTACTTTTTGTAGTTATGTACTGTTAACAATATACCATATTCTTATATACTGATATATTTTTTGCTTTAGTTATCTATTTAATAGCTAATAACTTTTAAGCAACTAGTTTATGAAAGTAAGACTAAGTTCATTATTGAAGTAGTTAAGGAAGTTCTGTGTGTTGTGCCTATAACACATCTTATGAAATAACCCTCTAACTTGACGATAATTGATGAGTACACAATTTACTTTATTTCCTTTTGGAAAGGTATTTAACATAATTAAATTGTCATAACAAATCTTATGGACTTTTATCTATTTATGTGTGTATTTTATGATCCTTGGAGTATCAAACCAGGAGTACAATTATAACATACTAATATATATATATATATATTAGTATATATATATAACATAACATAGTATCGCATCACATCACATCACAATATAACATAACTAACATAACAAACATAGCAACATAACATAACATAACATACTATACTGCTACAGCTATACCATAAACTACATAGAAATCATTGCCTAAGAAAGTCTCAAAATTGTGTTTTTAATCTCACTGGAGTATCTAGTTATAAATATATTGAGAAAAGGGGCCGGACCAATAGCACAGTCGGTAGGGAGTTTGCACTAAAGAAGAATGTGCCTTCAGTTTAGAGGGCACAGAGAATACCATCTATTAGGCCCCAAATTCTTCATTTAAGATTGGGTTTCTTTGTTGATGTTTCAATGGATTTACCTGGTCAATGATTTGAGTAGCTTACTAAAATCTCCTATACCAATAGAGTCACTATTAATATCTCATTTCAGGCTTAATAGAAGTTTTCTAATACTTTTTAAAGCATGTTAATTTGGCACCTATTGCTTTAACATACATTATGTATGTTGATTGCTGGTCCTTTATTCTTTATATAAAAGTCCCTAATATATCTTATCATCTTTTATATTTTGTCTGACATAAGAATTATTTTACCCTAGATAATCAGATTCTGAGTTGGTTCCATGCTTATTTTGCTAAATTTGATCTTTTTTCCTTTCATTTAAAAAATTCATTTTAAACTTGCTTTTATTTTACTATTGGTAAGTCTCATACTTTATACAGTGTTACTCATTGGGACCCACAAATGTTGTATTTTTGTTGTACTCCTCACTTAGCAGTCAGAGTATCATGAAGTACAAGATTTTAAACTCATGACCTCATATATACATGAGTATTCCAGCATTGAGCACCACTCTGACCCATGTTCACTTCTTATCAAAAGAAATTTTTAATGATAATATAAAGCAATTCATTTATTGGGGGGCCACACCTATTTGATGCTCAGAGGTTATTCATGGTTATGCACTCAGACATTGACCCTGGCTTGGGGTGTACCATATGGGATACTGGGGGATCAAACCGTGGTTGTCCTAGGGTAATGCTTGCAAAGCATATGCTTTACCTCTAGATCCACCTCTCCAGCCTCAGCAATTCATTTTCATATTTCATTTTTCAAATTTCATCTGAAAATATTAGATAAGTTATAAAGCTCCTATAGTAATCATAACTTCCTTTTTAAAACTAACAGTTCTTTAACAAATAGAATGATGGAAAACAAGTTGGAGAATTTTCAAATCCTCCTTAATTCAAATCTTCCAAAAAATAAAATTACATTGGTATAAACAGATGGTTTATCACTAGAGCAACCAAAGTCTGATAAGATATTTTTTCAGTTTTGTTTGTTAGGATCAGAGCCCATAAAAATTTGAACTTTAAAAATTGATTTATAAAAAACTGAATGAAGGAAGAGCAAAATTGACAAATAGTTTAAATCTTCAATCATTTTCTCATTTGTATAAAGAATCAAATTGAATTCATTTTCTTTGCATAAATTACTATTTGTAGTGGTTTAAAAATCACATCATCATTTTCTATCTGTTATGGCTTTATTATTACTATTACCAGAGCTAATTAAATATATTTGGATGCTTAATAAAATTGAGCATATACATTTTTCACTGTATAGGTGAAATGAAGGATGTGCTGAGTGGTAGAATTTAAGAGTGAGAATTAGATAAGAGGTAAGAAAAATTTACCAGATATCAGGTTTCTATAAAAATTGAAATCTGGTTTGATCTATAGTTTGTACGAACTATGCAAAACATCTTTGGTAGTCTTAAAAGACTGTCCTTTCTTTGATAGTCTTAAAAGACAATGTATTTTATTTCAAAGACAAATGTTTTACAGTGATGTATCAGATTGTTCTGAAGAATATTTTCCTAAGAGATGGGGCTAATTGTAATAAATACTTGTGTGTAGTGATTATAAGTTAAAAATATTTTAACTTAATAACACTTAATAAAAATGTAATAAAATAATAATAAAATGTAATAATAAAAACAAAAAGTTAATAAAAAGTAATAAAAACAAAAATGTTAATAATTTTTTTAGAAAAATGAAATCCAATTCATTTTATATTAATTTTATAAAAAACTGGATACCTTCTTCTTTTTAATAAATAGTATATGCACTCTACAGAATATAATTTATTTTTAGATATCATTACTTTTGATAGTATATAACATTAAAATAAATAAAATAGATAATAAAACATCAAAATAAAAATAAATTGACATTTAAATTTTTTGGGGGGGGGGTTTGGTTTTTTTGGGGTCACACCCAGCCTCACTCAGGGTCTACTCTGGGCTCTACGCTCAGAAGATGGGGCCGGCGAGGTGGCGCTAGAGGCAAGGTATCTGCCTTGCAAGCGCTAGCCAAGGAAGGAAAGCGGTTTGATCCCCAGGCGTCCCATATGGTTCGCCCAAGCCAGGGGCAATTTCTGAGTGCTTAGCCAGGAGTAACCCCTGAGCTTCAAATGGGTGTGGCTCAATAAAAAACAAACAAAAATCATCCCCGGAATGCTCGGTGAACCATATGGGATGCCGGGATTCAAATCACCATTCTTCTGCATGCAAGGCAAACGCTTTACCGCTGTGCTATCTCTCCAGCCCCTTAAATCTTTTTTTGAGCCACCAGCCTGTACTCTTGGCTCTCCATACACTCCAGGCAGTGTTGGGAAACCAGTTGGACTGCCACACATATAACTTGGGCCAGATTTGGGCAAGATGAATGCTTTTTTCACTGTACATTGTCTCCAGTTCCTATTCTGATCATTTAGTAACATATTATTTTCCTAGCTAAAGTTGCAACAACTCTTTCTTCATTTATTTTTGAAATTGTATATAGGGAAATATACTATTAAGGTGTCTCAAGTAAAAAATAGTTGAGAATATCTAAATTGAAGAAACACTATGCTACTTGGTAGAGTTTTGGGGCTCTTCAAATTGGTTTTGTATATCTATGCTTTTTCTCTACTAAAGTTTAATTTCTAAGTTTCTTATCATAAAAGGTCTTTAAAATACACCCAATCTAACAAAAAATATTCAATAGATGACAAGAAAGTAGAGTTTTCCAGGAATATTCAATGTCACTGCCCATTAAGAGTTATGGTGAATGTGGAATGAGGGGATAAGGATAATTATAAGTTTACTTCACTTAAGGCATTTTATTGCATAAAATTGTAAAATATAATGTAAAGAATTAGAGACACAACATTTATTACCTGTGTGAAAACAAAAACAAAAACAAGGAGAATGTAGTATGAAGGAAGGTAGATGCTATTGGAAGCTATTGAAACACTGTATTCAGTTTTTTTGGCCTACCTGGGTTCCATCCAGATCCCCAAGTCTTTTAATGCAGTGATTCCAGAATTCAGACCCAGAATTATCACCCTGAAACATTACCTGGTTTACCCTGCTAAAAACAAACACACAAACATACAATATCATATGCATGAACCCTATCACTAGCAGTGTTGTAAATCATGGTGCTTGAAATAAGAAATTAAAGAATTGTTATATATAAATACTGGGAGAGGGGTGAAATAAAGGAATATCAGACAAGGGATCACATCTAGGGTCAGGATCTTGGGCACTTCATTGGTGAGAGTAGACAGTAACATTTTACATAGCATAAACTTGAAAGCTATAGCAACACTGTTGTCTAAAACGAAGATAATATTGATCATTTTTAGTTGTATTTATTGAGTTTTGAGTAAGTAGAAGAAAGTAGTTTTATATTCTAATATTCATTCTGAAAATACTAAACTCATTTGTGAGCAATTTATTTTCCCTTTTAGTTGTTAAAATTATTTTGAAATGACTTTAAATCAGTATAAATAACACCTCTTTCTTTTATACCTCTTGAGGATGTTTTTATAGAGCTGGATATACCAATATAGAAATACACTTTTTTTTTTGCTTATTAAAAGTTTTTATTTAATTTAAAATTGTAATGAAAGATTTTCCACTTCAAAGTCTGACTTTGTTGGTTAAAACCAGTAGTTTTGTGGTCCAAGAGAGCTTAGAGAATAAAGTTCTTGCTTTGCATGATACAGTTACAGGTTTGATCCACACCATTAAGTTATGACCTCCGGATATTTCTAGGCATGATCTCTGGGCACAGGGCCAGACGTATTCCCCAAGCATAGCCAGATGTATCTACATCAACAACAAAATATACTGGGATTTTATAATATTTTATGAAAAACATTTTATTATGTTATTTTAAGGACAGGTGTTACAATGGTTCATAAATAATAGATTTACTAACAAAGAAATAGCATTATATTTGCTGATAGTATTTTAATGGGTAAAGGGATACTAATAAAATGAAGCATCCAGTTAAAATTCACATTCTATTGCCAGAAAAGAGAACTGTAGCCTTTTCCATCTGTCTCTATTTAAGCTCCCACGTACTAAATTATATGAATGAATTATTTGCTGAAGAGAGGCATAAAACATTCCATTATATTTTCATTCACTTTGGTAAATTACTTATCAGCAAGAAATTTTCCAATATGTTCTTCTCAGGAGAGAATAGCTGAAAATCAAAGAAAGCCTAGTAAGATTTCATGCAAAATATGTTAGAAACTTCTCAAATGGTATTTCTTTTTAATATACTGCAGAACTACCTGTAAATACTCCTTACAGTATTAATTTGCTATTAGTTCCAGAAGCTTTTTGAAAGAAGCATAAAAACACCTCAATAAAATCTATGTGAAAGTGAACCTTTGCTTTCAGCAGAGATTTCCCTTTGCTAGCATTGCAGATTCATCATTCATTCTAACTCTCAATGATTTTTATATATAGCATAGAACATTTATATATTATATTAGATTATATTTTTACTAAAAGTAAGAAACATAAATAACATATTAACTAATTTTCCGTGTGGAAATTTCAATTAATAAGTAAATGATTTCTAATGTATTTAAGGGAACCAATTACTTCCGATGTATTTTTAAGGGGTGATGACTTCTCCCTTGTAATGGCAATTGGACTGGGACACACACTCTTGTAATAGACAACTGTCCTACTGTCCTGGTAGTTGAGGTTGTGGGGTGGGCAGGAAAATACTGGGCAGAGCCTGCCTGCTGAGGGCTGGAGGCCCAGGTCCCTCTGGCTGCTCTGAGCTTAATACACATCATCAGCAAGATGCAACTTGCGCCACCTTTCTCTCTTTTTCCCTCTCTCAAACCTGGAGCAAAGGGCCTCCTCCTCCTGGCTCTCTAACAAGTAATCTCTCTCTCTCTCTCTCTCTCTCTCTCTGTCTCTGTCTCTCTGTCTCTGTCTCTCTGTCTCTGTCTCTCTGTCTCTGTCTCTATCTCTGTCTCTCTCACTCAAACTCCCCAGGCAAACTTCAGGATATGACTATCAATAAAAAGCAATGTAGCTTCTACTTCTTCTCTCTTCTCTACCCATATCCAAATGTTTATGCTATTTTGGATCCTACAAATATTTTGTCTTCAATGAGATTTTAGAAGAGTAAATTTATCAAGTTATTAATTTTAATTAATTTCAAGTAATAGCTATGTTTAATCTATTTAATCTATTTTGAATATCTATTTAGAATGGGAAAGGTCCTTTAAAGAATATCTGTAGTTCTTTGGTGCTGGAGCAATGTCACAGCGGTAGGGCTTCTGCCTTGCATTTGCTAACCTAGGATGAACCATGGTTTGATCCCGCTACATCCCATATGGTCCCCCAACCAAAGAGCAATTTCTGAGCTCATAACTCCTGAGTGGCACCGGGTGTGGCCCAAAAACAAAACAAAAAGAAAACCAACCCCCCCCAAAAAAAAGGAAAAAAAAACAAACTCATGTAAACCTAGGAAGAACAGGGATCAGAAAAGCCTTACTACTAAAAGAAACCAGAGAATTCATAACGAGATATTTTTCTGCTCATCATTTTTTTTTTACTTACCATTTATTGGCTAAATTAACCTTGTGATAGTCTTATATATGTTGAGGCAATATATATATATGTACTTACAGAAATAAAATTTGTTCCAAGATAAACACTTGGTTCATTTATTAACCATGAAAAGTACTTTAATTATTAATCTTTAATGGAATGTCCACCAAAGAATCAGTCAGCATATGTCAATACAGGTAATCAGAATTATTACATCAATAACTATGTAACTTATTTTAGATACCCAAAATCAATTCATCCTAGCTGAGCTGATATAAAATCTTGAGCAAATGATAATACACTACCTAGATTAGGGTTCTATGCCATTTCAATTGTCTGTTTTATTATAGATCCACTGTGGGTTTTATTTTTTTTGTTGTTGTGGTTGAAACTTTATTGGAAATACCTAAGTTCAGACTTATCAGTTTTTAAAAAAATGCAGCTCACATTTGACTAATAATTTAAAGGGGTTGACCAAAATGAAACCTACTCTATGCCTATGTTTCATAGAATTGAATCAAAAATATTTTCAAATAATGCTAGATACCATAATTTGGCAAACTAAACAAAAAGCAAAGACAGTTGCCTTATTTTTATACAATAAAACACATCAGTGATAAGATACCATTGAAGGTAATCAGATATTATTATTTATAAATAATACAAACATAATAAATAATAGAGATATAAATAGCCTATCAGGATTTTATATGACATATTTTATTTTAAATACAAATGTATAATGATGACTGAGGATTGAATTGGTTCAGTCAAATATAAAGAAACAGTTTACCTGCTATACTATTTCTTTAGCCCTGATGACAATTTTTCCCCCAAAATACTTGCTATTTGAACCCAATCAATTTCCACTCCTGGCTCTGCAATGAAAAATCTCCCTTGGTAGGCTGGGAGACCATATGGGATGCAGGGAATAGAACTGGATCCCTCCTGGGTCAGCTGCATGCAATGCAAATAGCCTACCGCTATGCTATCTCTTCGGCCCCTCCATATTTTTAATGTTTAATTTTATTATTTTGTACCCTAATAATTTGAAGAAAGTTGTTAAAGATATATGTTTAAGATATATTTTCTATTTATACTCTATTATTATTATTATTATTATTATTATTATTATTATTATTAGGATAACACCTGACACTTATGTGCAATAATTTATTCCTGACTCTCTAATCAGGTACTATAGCACCAGGGTTTAGGGGAATGTATAGCGTGTTAAAGAATAAATATAGCTTGGTCTCATGAAAGGCAAGGATACTACATTCTAAATTTTCTCTCTAGTCCATATTCTCATTTTACTTCTGTCACACATTATTAGACTATATTCTCTCTATTTAGTCAGGCAAAATATATTTGGTTTTATAATAAATTTTGATAAAGTTTTCATAATGATATTGAGTGTCAGAACATAGAAGAGTCTTTATATTTTGTTAGTAACTATTCCATAGGCAAGAAATATTATGGTGTTTATAATGCCAATAGATATTATTTATACCTGATAAATTATAATTATAAATTAATATATGCATACACTGAATATCTATATCTATATCTATAATTATATATATCCACAGACTAATTTTGACTAATTATTTATTATTGCATCACCCAAACACTCCTTTCACAGTAAGTTCATATTGACACACAGGTTTCAGGGTATTGGTATAATCTCAAAATCTTGTTTATAATACTCTCAATTGATTTATTTATTCTCTTTTCTGCTATACTGTGAATAAAGCAAAAGACCATTGATTTTATTGAAGAAGGTACAATGGAAAAGATGTGTAGAAATTTGCAGCACAAGTGAAATTTGCATATTCTGGGGCCAGAGAGATAGTATAGAGACTAATGTGCAACACTTGATAGGTCAATCAGACTGAAACCCAACAAAAACATACTAGCCCTGAAAAGAGTAATGGCAGAAAGAGGACTAGTAGATATATATAGGACACTCCATCCCAAAAATCCTGGATACGCATTCTTTTCCAATGTACATGGGTCATTATCCAGGATAGACTACATGCTGACACATAAAATATACCTCCATAAAATCAAGAGGATAGAAATCTTGCAGGCTACCTTTGCTGACCACAAGTCTCTGAAATTAGATGGGAACTGAAAAGCCACACAGAAGAAAAACTTTAACAATCTGAAATTAGACACTCTGCTACTGAAAAACCAGTGGGTCTGAGATAAAATCAAAAAGGAAATCAAAACTTTCCTTGAAACAAATGATAATGAAGACACAAACTGCCAGAATCTAGGGGACACAGCAAAAGCTGTCCTGAGAGGAAAATTTATAGCTCTACAAGCACACATCAAGAAGGAAGAAGGGGCATACCTGAATGACTTAATGACGTAGCCCTAAATATTAGAAAATGACCAAAAAGGGAACCAAAAATAGGGAGATCGAAGGAAATAACAAAGCTGAAAGCAAAATCAATTAAGTGGAAAACCAAAAAACAATCCGAAAGATCAACGAAAGCAGAAGTTGGTTCTTTGAAAAAATAAACAAGTTTGATAGACCATTGGCAAAACCCACAAAGTTAGAGTGAGAGAGAAATTTGATAACCCGTATTAGAAATGAAAAGGGGGAAATCACGACAGATATTACAGAAATCCAAAAGGTAATCAGAGACTACTTTGAGAGACTTTATGCTACAAAACATGAAAACCTAGAAGAAATGGAAAAATTATTGGACACTTATAACCTTCCACATTTAAGTAAGGAGGATGTAACATATCTAAATACCCTCCTCACTACCGAGGAAACTGAAACTGTAATCAAACATCTGCCAAAAAGAAAAGCCCAAGCCCAGATGGATTTACTAATGAATTTTTTCAAATCGCTCAAGAGGAGCTACTACCAATCCTAGCCAGGCTCATCCACAAAATCGAAAAAACGGGAACACTCCCAAACAGCACTCCTCTTCAAGATAGTACTGGAAGTTCTTGCTATAGTGATCAGTCAAGAAAAATATATCAAGGGAATCCATATTGGAAAGGAAGAAGTCAAGCACTCATTGTTTGCAGACGATATGATACTCTACTTAGAAAACCCTAAAGACTCTACCAAAAAGCTTCTAGAAAAAATAGACTCATATAGCAAGGTGGCAGGATACAAAATTAACACACAGAAATCAATAGCCTTTTTATACACCAATAGTGATAAGGAAGAGAAAGAAGTCCAGAAAGCAATCCCATTCACAATAGTGCCGCACAAACTCAAATACCTTGGAGTCAAATTGACCAAAAATGTAAAGGACCTACACAAAGAAAACTATAAAGCCATGCTCCAAGAAATAAGAGAGGACACACGGAAATGGAAACACATAGCTTGCTCATGGATTGGCAGGATTAACATCATTAAAATAGCAATACTCCCAAAAGCATTGTACAGATTTATTGCGATCCCTCTAAAGATACCCATGACATTCTTCAAAGAAGTGGATCAAACACTTATGAAGTTCATCTGGAACAATAAACACCTTCAAATAGCTAAAGCAGTCCTAGGGAAAAGGAAAATGGGAGGCATTACTTTCCCCAATTTTAAACTGTACTACAAAGCAATAGTTATCAAAACAGCATGGTATTGGAATAAAGACAGACCCTCAGATAAGTGGAATAGACTTCAGTTCTCAGACATTGTTCCGCAGACATACAATTACCTAATTTTTGACAAAGGAGCAAGAAATCCTAAGTGGAGCATGGAAAACCTCTTCAACAGGTGGTGCTGGCAGAACTGGTTAGCCACTTGCAAAAAAAGCGAACATAGACCGCCAGTTAACATCAAGCACGAAGGTAAAATCCAAATGGATTAAAGACCTTGATATTAGACCTGATACCATAAGGTATATAGAACAACATGTCAGTAAAAAAACTCCATGACATTGAGACTAAAGGCGTCTTTAAGGAAGAAACTGTACTTTTCATACAAGTGAAAGCAGAGATCAAAAGATGGGAATACATTAAACTGAGAAGCTTCTGCACCTCTAAAGAAATAGTGCCCAGTATACAAGAGTCACCCACTGAGTGGGAGAAATTATTCACCCAACCCCCATCAGATAAGGGGCTAATAACCAAAATTATAGGACACTGACAGAAGTTTACAAGGAAAAAAGCATCTAATCCAATCAAAAAATGGGGAGAAAAAATGAACAGACACTTTGATAAAAAAGAAATACAAATGGCCAAAAGGCACATGAAAAAATGCTCCTCGTCACTAATCATCAGGGAGATGCAAATCAAAACAACGATGAGATACCACCTCACACCACAGAGATTGGTGCACATCACAAAGAAAGAGAACAATCAGTGATGGCGGGGATGTGGAGAGAAAGAAACTCTTATCCACTGCTGGTGGGAATGCCATCTAGTCCAACCTTTATGGAAAGAGATATGGAGATTCCTCCAAAATCTGGGAATTGAGCTCCATTTGACCCAGCTATTCCACTCCTATGGATATACCCTAAGAACACAAGAATACAATAAAAAAAATCCTTCCTCACATCTATATTTATTGCAGCACTATTCCCAATAGCCAGGCTCTGGAAACAACCAAGATGCCCTTCAACAGACGAATGGCTAAAGAAACTGTGGTACGTATACACAATGAAATATTATGCAGGCGTCAGGAGAGATGAAGTCATGAAATTTTCCTATACATGGATGTAAATGGAACCTATCACGCTGAGGGAATGTTGCACTGGTGATGTGGGTGTTCTTTACATGACTGAAACCTAATCACAATCATATTTGTAATCAAGATGTTTAAATAAAGAAAAATATTTTAAAAAAGAGTCCACCAGGAATGATTTCTAAGTGAAGAATAAGGAATAAACCCTGAGCACTGTCACATGTGTATTATGGAAGTCGGAAGAGTAGCACAGTGGAAGAGCATTTGCTTTGTAAACTGCCAACCCAAGACTAACCTGCGTTTGATCCTCAGCATCCCATATGGTCCCCAAGACTGCCAGGAGTGATTTCTGAGAGCAGAGTCAGGAGTAATCCTAGTGCTGCTGAGTGTGGTCCAAAAGCAAAAAAAAAAAAAAAATGTATTCACTCTTAAGGATTTCTCAACATCTAGCTAATAGTCAAGGTACATTGAAATCAGTTCAGGGTATTTGTCAGATAATTTCGACCTAAAGCACATGATTTTTGTGCCGCTGGCATATATTCAGGTTATAGCACCTGGTCTCCTGAGTACAGAGAGAGGATTAAACCCCAAATACCATTCTTTTAATCCCTAAACACCAGCCCACACCACCACTCCAGCCCTCATTCTGCTAAATTCAAAAAAAGTGATGCAGGTTTGGTAATTATAGAAGTTTCATACATTTTCATGCATAAAGTCATTCACAGTTGTGTGTTCATGGTACTTGGTACCTTTTCCAATGGAAGCCATAACATTCTCCTTGTACATAGTTAATAATTATTTCAAATTGCTTCATTCCCTGCTAATAAAACCCCTTTGTCTGTTCTCCCAAACTTACTATTTTTTATGATAATTACAATGTTCAGATTTATGGGACTTTAGTGCTATCTGGCTTCTATTATTTGGGACTCCATGGGTGTCAGCAATATGAGTGTTGCAATCATAGACACTGTCAACCCAGTATGTAATGAAAAACTATTATTGACTTCCATATTGAAGTTGGTTTTCCCAGGGAGGGAGGAGAGTGGAGGATCTGGGAGGCAGGATGGGAGCGGTTATGGGAGAACAATTCAGTGATGGGAATTCCCCTGATTCAATGTAAATATGTACCTGGAATATTACTGTGAATGATATGTAAGCCACTATAATTAAAATAAAAATTATTTAAAAAAAAAAGGATATCGCTGCATCAGCATGCCCAAAACCTCAGCCAGTTTTGTTCTTTACTAGTAGCCAATGTAACTTGATTATTTTTTAAATAATTTTATTGTGAGCAAAAGTGAATGACAAATCTTTCACAGTAATATTTAAGGTACATAGTGACAATGAATCAGGACCATTCCCATCACCAGGGTTGTCCTCCTTCCACCACTTTTCCCAGCATGTGTCCCAAAATTTCCTTCTTTACCCCCCCACCCTGGAGTGCTAGTGTAACTGTTCCCCTCTGTACATAGCTTGTTGTAGATAGATTCTGTTGTTATTGACTTTGGTTTTGGTGTTTAAACACCATTTTTTATTTTCACTCAATGTTCATATGGTTGTTTGTTCCTGGTACTATTTATTTTTATTTTATTCTACTCGGCTTCAACCTCTGACTTCCCACCACAAAAACACACAGGCTTCTCAAAGACACCCTACCACATACTTTGAACTATAAAAATGTGTCTCTGTTGTTAATGCCATATACATAAAAATATTTCTGAATAAAATACCATTACTTAAATTTAGGGAAATGTTATTTTGGCAGACACTTAGGTTATGCCTACATAGTTTAAAGGTTGTTGTGTTTTTTGGAGGGAATACATCAGGTGGTGCTCAGGGGTTACTACTGGCTCTGCATTAAGAATCACTCCTGGCTGTGCTCCAGGTGCCATGTGGAATGGAGTAGCAGGGATCCAACACAGCTCTTTTGTGTGCAAGGCAAGTGTCCTTGCTTCAACAAGTGTTTCAGCCACTGTTATTTAATACTTTGGTGAAATTCACTCGTATTCATCTGGTCCAAAACTTTCATTTTAAGGTAAGTTTGACTTTCTTTGGTTTTCCTTCTACATCAATACTTTTGATATGTCAGTTCTCGTTTTTTAATTTCTTCTTACATTTGTTGTGGTAGGCTACATTTGTGTGTGTGTGTGTGTGTGTGTATTCATTATGTTTACCTAAAGTAAAAATACCATATGATGACTTTAGTATAAATGTATGACATCTATTGAAATTTTTTATTTTTAATAGTCAATTATTTTTTTGTTTTTTAGAAGTTTGATTTAAACGTGAATTTTATTTTATTTTATCTTGTTTTCTTGGGACACACCTGGTGATGCTCAGGAGTTACTCCTGGCTATGTGCTCAGAAATTGCTTTTGGCCAGGGGGACCATATGGGATGCCAGGACATTAAACTGCGGCCGTCCTAGGCTAGCACCAGCAAGGCAGAAGCCTTACCACTCCACGCTACCACTCTGGCCCTAAACGTGAATTTTACTTATCTTTCAAAAACATAGATCCTATTTCCACTGAGTTTTTGTTGTAATTTTGATATGTGTGCATTTGATTATTTTTTATATTCAACACTTTCATAAAGGTACAGATTGATCACTGTCTTAAGTATAGTTATAAGTAGTATTTGTAGAGATAGTACAAAGGGTATAGTTCTTGTATAGCGCTTGGAAAACTCAAGTTCAATCTCTACTAAATTTAAGGACCCTCAGCATACCACACACTATTCCTTAGTACACAGCAAGAAGTGATACTTGAGAAAGTTTGAGTGAAACCAAAAATCAACAGGCATTAAATAGTATTTATAGGTAAATACATAAATGCTGATATTCATAGTTTCTCAGTTCTATAAATAAAATTATAAATAAATGTGCTCATAAATACATACCTATGTGTATAATACTCAAGAAGCATCACTTCCATAAAAATTACTTTCAGTTCAGGAACTTTGGGCTATATCCAAAATGATGAAATAAAACCATTTTGCTCAAAATATTTCCTAGGGATTGGATATGCAAAAAATGGAGAAAACAGATTAACTGACTTAATCCTAGGACAGAGGCTAAGATAATACTCTTTTATGGTGCCACATGTGGACCTCTTTCATCTCTCTATATCAGTGTCTCAAAGTCACACTAGATGTTCTTTATTTCTACTCTGATATTATTAGTCCCTTCTCCATGTGAAAGTACATATTCTGGAATCACATGGACCTATTAAAGGATTATATTTTACTTTACTAATTATTTATTCAAATTATAAAAATGAGAAATATTTAAGTCTCTTAGTAATCTCTCTAACCTAAATCTTTTAAACATTTTTATTTCATAAGCTCACAGTTTAAAACAAGCATCTTCAATACCTAATCCACTTCCAGATTTGACTTAATGTCTTGATTGATTATCTAATATCACTAATTCTTTACTTATTATACAATGCTCTCTCACTTATTTTAAACACTATATGTGTATTTGCTTTAGAGTTAAAATGTTATTATGACATATGTGCTATTGCTGTGCCTATATTCAGTTTTTTTTTTTTTGCTGAATAAGAATTTTCTTGTTTGATATAATACCACTTATTTTATTTATTTACTGTACATGTTGTTGAATTAAATCACCAAAGACATTATTTTATTAGAGTATTTTTATAATTTTCATAAAATTATTTTAATTTTTGAATCTAAACTTTAAGTCTTTAAACATAATCCATTTTTCTCACTTCTGTGGATTTGATAAAAGAGTGATAACTTTTCACTATTTTGGTTGAAAATGCTTTTCTTTATTTTATGTTCTTGAATCCTGTGTCTTAAATGATTTGTTCATATATGTGTGAATTTAAGTCTTGCCTCAATTATTTTTCTACTAATCTATGTGTTTACTTTCATTTTAATTGAAATTTACATGCATTCTGTTTATAATACTAAGTATTCACAGTATATTGCTGCAAGTGTTATTGTATGATGCCTTTAATATTTTATCAACAGTGTTTAGTTTCTGGTAACTATTCTCATCTTTAAAATGACATTTAAGAAATTTTCAGACTGGAGTCGGAGTAATGGTGCAGTCGTAAGGAGTTTGCCTTGCACGTGGCTGACCCAGGATAGACTTCAGTTCCATCCCAGGCGTCCATTATGGTCCCTCAAACCAGGAGCAATTTCTGAGCGCATAGCCAGGGGTATCCCCTAACCATCACCGAGTGTCTCCCAAAAATAAAAACAAAACAAAAACAAAACAAGAATTACTCAGAGGCTAAAAACAGGTATTGATTCTTTAAAAGTCTTTATATAGTATTAAAGTATATTTAAGTCACTGATTATTCCTATAGAGTGTATCAAAAATAACCAAAGTATATGCTATTATGTTATATTTGAAATACCCAGATTCTTGTACCTGGAATGGCGTTTATCTTTTCTCTGACAAATTGTCAGATTATATCCAATAAAGTCTTTAGAAACTAAATTGCTATTGTACATACATAATACATATTGCACAAATTTTATAGATATCATCCTAGTTTTCTTCCCGTTGATGAATAAGCAGTCACCAAAAGCAGAATGATTGTTCCAGACCACTGCTGGTACCATATGTTTTGGATGGGACTTCCAAGAAGCAGATTTCTAAATGAAATTAGATTTACATGATATATTTTGAATGAGATATTCATCTGATTATCATGCAGGTAGGACTCAAAAGAGAGCTAAAATTTAGGAAATCTAGACAGTATAAGATCTTGAATTGAATTTCAATTTAAGCAAGATATGGCAAGACAATGTTAAATATTCCCATCAAAGTCATCTGTTAGAAATATATCTCCCTGTTAGAAGGTAGATCCTAAATTCCTTATATTCTTAGCATGCAGTAACACAAAGTGGTAGTAACTCGAACCAATAATCAATTAAAATCTCAATAATCAGAACGTTGAGAAACATAACTGAATTACAATGAATTATTGTGTTTGGCCAAGCGGTCTTCATTGTCATCCCAACTAGTCCAATTGCACAGGGGCAAAGATTGAAGAGGCTTAAATTTACTTTATTGTTTAATGTTGTAATTACAAAATTCTTAGTGTTTTTGTTTGTGGTTTTATTTTTTTTTTACTGAGCTCAGCCTTCAATTCTTCTCTATATGCTTTGCACTTAATTATTTTTGTTTAAATTGTATGAACATTTTAAAATTGGACAGTTTCACTTACTAGAGTAGGGTATTTCCACGGAACAATTAACATTCTAGTGGCATCCAGAGACCAACACTCTCTCTCTGGAGAGAGTAGGTTAGAATACATGTTTTGAATGTCTGAATCCTTTCTTTTATCACTAGTGCTGTAATTCCCACCACTTCTAAGAGTGCCCCCACACACCTCACTGGGAATGGCCTGAATACTATAAGATGTGGCCTATACAACAAAGAAAGTAAAATAAAATTTCAAATGATGATTCCGAGGTGTGAGTAAAGCCTGCTCTTTATTATGTTTTGTAGTTAATTTTAGAAATTGTGACATATTCCAACTCATGAATTCCCTAAATTTCTTTCCTCATTGAGGATTTAATTTCTGTTATTATACATACGGATATTACTTAAAGTCTATTACAAACTAATAACTTCCTGCTGACATATTGTAATTAAATAATAATTAATTAAATCTTGTGGTACCAATCTTTGAAACCAGACCCTCATGCATAAAATGCTAATGTTCTATGATCAAGTCACATTTCTAAAAGCTTGCAGAATTTTAACCAAAAATAAAGCATCTGATATGTCAACTTTTCACAAATATTATCATTAGATTTTATTTTGACCTTTTTTTAAATGTTATATGGTGACTTTTAAAAATTTCCCTTTACCTTATAAGTTTTGGAAAGTATGTTTTGGTTTTATTTTTGAGGTTATTTCTCAAAATAAATTTTAAATATCTTTGATATTAGTACTCAACAACTCTAAAAGAAATATGCATTAATTACTATATAATGGTATTAGTGACATAAAATAGAAAGTTTTTTTATTTTTTTCATGGTTGCTCTTTAAACAATTTACTGATAATATTTTAATGACATTTGCCAAATCCTATGAATTTTAATATTTAATTATTCCTTTCCAAACCTTGTTTATTTCAACTCCTGCTTCTAAAGTTTTAATTTTTTCACAGTTTTTTTTAATCAGACATTAAAGGCCAGTGTAAATTTTTTTGTTTGTCTGTTTTGTTTTGTTTTGTTTTTCAGGCCACACCCGTTTGATGCTCAGGGGTTACTAAGCGCTCAGAAATTGCCCCTGGCTTGGGGGGGACCATATGGGACGCCGGGGTATCGAACCCGTGGTCCTTCCTTGGCTAGCGCTTGCAAGGCAGACACCTTACCTCCAGTGCCACCTCACCGGCCCCTAAATTCTTTTTTTTGTTTTTTTATTTATTTATTTATTTATTTATTTATTTATTTATTTATTTATTTATTTGTTTTTTTTGTTTTTTTTTTCGGGCCACACCTGGCAGCACTCAGGGGTTACTCCTGGCTCTATGCTCAGAAATCATTTCTGGCAGGCTTGGGGGACCATATGGGATGCCGGGATTCGAACCACCAACCTTCCGCATGCAAGGCAAATGCATTACCTCCATGCTATCTCTCCGGCCCCAGCCAGTGTAAATTTTTTAAAGATTTAAATACAATGTTTTGGTCTGGATTTTGTTTTTGCTTTGAGGAGAAACCCAACATTGCTCAAAAATTACCCGGCTGATCTTATTTGTGGGAGTCAGGAGACAATAAATGGTACTGAGGATCAACTCTGCATTTAAGGCAAGTGTCTTAAAAGTTGTTCATGAAAGCTAACACAAGTATGTTACCCAGTACTAAAATCTCTCTTGGGTCAAGTTTTTTATGTTTTTCTTAATAAAATGTTAGTGAAGCTTGTCTCCCATTGCTACCTACAAGATGATAATTAATATAAAACAATATATTAATTATCTTATTAACATAAGACAATAATTCTCTATAATAATGTATCTTTGTAATCTATTTTATACTCATTGGCTTTAAATTCTTCATTAATCATTTAATCTACAGTTAATATATTTAACTTTCATATCTAATGTCTTTTGTTTTGTTTTGTTTTATTTTTGAGCCACACCCTTTGACACTATGGGTTACTCCTGGCTATGCACTCAGAAATCGCTCCTGGCTTGGGGGACAATATGGGACGTGGGGGGATCAAACCATGGTTAGTCCTAGGCTACTGATTACAAGGCAGACACCTTACCTCTAGCGCCAATGCTAGGGCCCCAATAAATTAAGTCTTAGTTAACAAATAAACTAAAGCAACTTGCATAATAAGCCATGAAAGTACAATCGCATGCCAAATGTGAGGCCTCTGAAAGGTCAGGCCAATAAACCTAAATTCTACAAACTTGACCATCTGGAGAACATGTGGACCAGGCAGTTGCCCAGAATTCTTGAGCATGAATCTGCATAAGTATCCTTCTGCATCCAGCCTTGAGGTTGATTATGCTTCTTAACCTTTAATTATATAGACCATTTTTGCAACACTGACAATTCTGGTTTCTGTTAGTGAAGCTACTACCTACTTTTTTTTTCAGTACATACATTATAATTTTAATTACTTTATGTTGTAAAGAAAAAAAAGAATGCATAAGGCAATACAACATGTTGATGACAGACCAAGACAAATACAAACCCAGATGTTTGTGATTTCGAAAGGAGGGCAAAGGAAATTCTGGCCCATTTCTTGGTTATTGGTGGTTGCTTCATGTTTCCTCCTATCTACTAGACACTAGGCCCAGAGCCCCTAAAGGGGCACTCATTTCAGTGGTTACAAAGCTTTTCCAGGAGTTTATATTTAATGAGGATGATATTTAGTCCTCAACATTTTATTTTAATATTTTCCTATCAATTTGTACAACTTTTTGAGAAAGAGATTAAGATGATCCATTTGTATTCCCTTTAATCTAGTCACATTTGCAGTAGATATAACTCAAATTACTTATTGATCTATGGCATGCTGGTTTTATTATTTTAGAGCTTCAAGCAATTGAACATCTTCTGTTTTTATATGAGTTTGGACATTTACGTTGGTTTCTGATACTAAGCAGAATAAAATCTAGCTCATAAACAAGCATATGTTCTGAAAATATGGGACTTGGATGGTCATTAAAGAAACATTTGCAAGCTTGGTTCAAATGATCATTAGCAAAGAATCAATGAATTCATAATTAAGTGATATTTTATCTATGATTCATAAATGAATTAAATCATAATCAGCTACTGAAAATGTTAATGTGCTTATATAACAGTTTCCAAATTCTTTACAAAAATACCAATTACAACTCCTAGTATAAGTTCAATGATCTGTTGATATATGGACATATTCAATTCTGTTATGCTTCCTTAAATGGATAATAACTAGATAATTATGCATTCTTACCTCTTCAAGAACTTTAAAGTCTTCATCTTTAAGAATTCAATATTCAATTCATTTTGCTCTATTAATTCACTCTTATTTTTCCCTTCAATTTCTTTTTTGGGAATGTATATAATTAACCTGATTAGTTCTAGAAACTAAGTGGCAATCCACAAGATAAAATCTATTAACTAAAAAGAATCTTTGTTAAAGCCATTTAAAAATTTAAAATTATTATACAATTTATAAAAATATATCATTATATATGGACTTTTGGAAGACTGGAGAAATAGAATTTTTATATAGAAAAGGGCGACAAAACCATTTTCAAGAATTAAACTTTGCTAAAGCTAAAATTGTTTTGACACTTTATAAAAAGGACAATTTACTTGTTAGAATTAAATAAGAACAAAACATTTCTAAATAAATCATAGTGATCATTTATTTATGATAAATAATCAATAAGGATTTTGTTAACTTGCAAGAGAGTTATAGTATTTATGTAGAAAATGGTATCCAAAATTTAAGAATAAGAATGACACAAAAATTTTAAGTAACAGTAATCCGTTCAAATATTTTCATTAGCAATTGAGTTAGGTTTATTCAAAATTCATACAAAAGGCCACATCTGCAAACGTGAGAATTGAAGTCCAATCCCTGTGACTATCAGTCAGTCTGGTCACTGTGGTCAGGATGATTCACTGAAGCTTGATTGATGCTGAAGTTTTGTGGTCCTGCAAAGTTTTGTGGTCCTGGGAAAACATGCTGTGTTGAGGATAAGAACAGGATCTCACACCGAGTAAAGTCTCTTCCCCTTAAACTATTTGCCATATATTACTTCCACTTTTAAAGACAATAAAATATTTTTATTTTCTATGTATCTGGGAACTCCAGAATGTATTTGTCTCATGCTCTATGACATCCATTGCGATTTATAATTTTTTTATTATTTAGTAGGTTATTTTGGGGGCATACCTACTGTTGCTGAGACTTTATCCTAGTATTCTGCACAGGAATCACTCCTAGCATTGCTTCATGAATTTACGTGGTTGTGAGAATCAAAACTGTGACAGTTGCACATTAATGCAAATTCTTTCCACCCTGCATTTCTCTTCTAAATTATTTAGAAATTTATTTCCTTCCCCACATTTTAATCAGTTGTCCTACACACCTATACAATGTTATTGTGATAGCACAAAACTGTCTAGATAATATATTAATTTAATTAAATGAACTACCATAAGAATCAATGTTTCTTTTGTTTGTTTGTTTGTTTGTTTTTTTTTGGTTTTGGGGCCACACCCAGTGACGCTCAGGGGTTACTCCTGGCTATGCGCTCAGAAGTCCCTCCTGGCTTGGTGGACCATATGGGATGCCGGGGGATCGAACCGCGGTCCCTCCAGGCTAGCACAGGCAAGGCAGGCACCTTACCTCTAGTGCCACCACCTGGCCCCTGTTTCTTAAAAAAATTAGTTCAGGGCCAGAGAGATAGCATGGAGGTAAGGCATTTGCCTTTCATGCAGAAGGTTTGAATCCTGGCATCTCATATGGTACCCCGAGCCTGCCAGGAACAAGTTCTGAGCAAAGAGCCAGGAGTAACCTCTGAGCACTGCCGGGTGTGACCAAAAAAAAAAAAAAACCTTAAAAAAATAGCTCAGTTCCTATTGTAATCTATGAATGTCGTTAAGACTCAAAGCTAATTGCATAAAATTTAAATTAATTACTATGAAAGACATTGTAAGAAATGTGTTGTAATATACTTAGCTTGAAACAATAAACATATTATCATATTTATAAAAGCTCCAGAATAAAATAGGTGAATGTAGGAATACAGTTCCTAAGTTTTAGTGACCCAATTTATTAATAATGACTTAAAAATAATTTAAGAAGTTGTGTTATATTATACTTTTACTTTCAGGGATACAACAATTTTAGAGAAATCAGACAAGAATATCAATCCCTGAATGTAGAACAAAAATTGGATATAAAAAGAAAGACAAGAAGGAATTGATATTTAAAATGTGATAAATTATATACTTCATATGAAAAATAATTAAGCATGATAACAGTATTTTTATAAATATTATATACTTTGAAGTATAAATATTATGCTTTTATTTTTGTAATTAGTAACAAAAATTGTATTTCAAATACTCATCAATTACTCCTAATTTCTAGAGCCATTGCTTAATAAGGTAATTTCCAATGACCTTTATATGTCACTATCTCTTTCATTTCATTTTTGTTGTTTTTGTTTTTCTTCACCACCATTTAGACATATTTAGACTATACTCTGTCTCAGAGATCAGGGTCACTCAAAGTAGAGCTCGGGGATCACTTGTGGTCTGAGATGGCAACCAATTTATACAGAGGTCAAAAGCAAACAACCTGTACTATATTTCTGTGCTCACTCCATCCTCTTTGAATGTAAAATATAACATTCTTTTGAAGAGCTGAAGGGTGCTCTAAAGATGTACCAGATGGCCCTGGGTACATAGCTTAAATAATCAATTAGGCCAGTGGTTCAATGAAAGGGCCTGAGGATGCAGAGCTGCACTGTCTTGATACTGCTGAGTACCACCCAGCAGATTGGAAGTCTCCAGGGTTAAACTCAGTGGTGCTTGGAAGTCTCCAGGGCTAAATTTGGCAATTGTCGAGAGGTCATGTGGGTTCAGGCTTTTTGCCCTGGTAGGTTTGTACAAGGCATTAATCCCAACTGCTGTTATATATCTCCCATCCATTGCAAGTACATGTTCTTGACTATTAAATGTAAAGTGATCCTTCTCCTTAGCAAGGCAATTTAAAATCAATGGGTGATAATTTAGTTAAAGACACCTTTGATTTCTATATAGTCATCATACTGCTCATTTTTATAGTTCTCTAATCATTGACTATTAGTTAAGTTTTAAATCTCAGTTTTTAAAAAACGTGCAAAGACAAAATTCTCAGGTTTCAAATAATTGTGTAGCTGTTACTATTAATTGAATAGAATTCATCATAAATCTCTCAATAAAGGTTAAAATAACAATCAAATACTGAATCAAAATGTCAGGAACCATTGTTTTTATTGGTACTAACACAATGTATTAGTTTTGTTGCTTTTATCGTCTATAAATGCTTTAATTTACGTAGATCAGTTTGGTTCTCTGGAATAACGACAGATGAGTCAGATTTTTTTTGATGGATCATTATATAGACTTTGTATAGTCCAATTTTTTGAAATAATTACCATATATATATGCTTTATTAAAGATGAACCTGACCCCACTAAGACACACATAGATTTTAGATACTCTCCTTCCCTACCACTAAGACTTCAGCTCCAGGAGGCACTCGCTCCATAGATACCACTTTTGGGAAAAAAACTGAGTTTTATGGTATGAAAAAATACTGTAATTATCAAGTTTTCATCAGCCCAATTTGTATAACAAGTGAACACCATGAATTGTTGTAGAACCAATAGTGATATTAGTTTTAATAGTCTTCCCTGTCTATTTTATTTTTGTGTGTATTTTGTTTATTTATTTATTTTCAGCCACACCCAGCTGCGTTCATGGATTATTCCTTGCTATGCATTTTGAAATCACTTCTGTCATGTTCTGTGGACCATATGAAATGTTGGGGATCGAACCTTGTCAGTCCCAGTCAGCACCATGCAAGGCAAACGCCCTGCTGCTGTGCTATCACTCTGTTCCTTCCCCGTATCACTTTTATTGTTTTCTTTTTTTTCTTTTTATTTTTGGGGCCACAGCTGCCTGTGTTTAGTGCTTACTTCTGACTCTGTGCTAGATCACTCTGGGTTGGGTTCAAAAAAATATATAGGATTTTGGTAATCAAACCTAATCACCTGCCAGGAGCGATTTCTGAGTGTAGAGCCAAGAGTAATCCCTGAGCATTGACAGATGTGACCCTCCCCTCCACCAAAAAAATAAATAAAACTAAGCAAACAGAAAGGAAGGAAGGTAGGAAGGAAGGAAGGAAGGAAGGAAGGAAGGAAGGAAGGAAGGAAGGAAGGAAGGAAGGAAGGAAGGAAGGAAGGAAGGAAGGAAGGAAGGAAGGAAGGAAGGAAGGCAGGCAGGCAGGCAGGAAGGAAGGAAGGAAGGAAGGAAGGAAGGAAGGAAGGAAAAAGTAAAGAAGAAAGAAAGAAAGAAAGAAAGAAACAAGAAAGAAAGAAAGAAGAAAGAAAGAGAAAGAAAGAAAGAAAAAAAAAAAAAAAAAAAAAAAAAAAAAAAAAAAAAAAAAAAAGAAGAAAGAAAAAAGAAAGAAGAAAGAAAGAAGAAGAAAGAAAGAAAGAAAAAAGAAAAGAAGAGAAAGAAAGAAAGCAAGAGAGAAAGAAAAAAGAAAGAAAGAAGCAAAAGAAAGAAAGCAAGAAGAAAGCAAGAAAGAAAGCAAGAAAGCAAGAAAGAAAGAAAAAGAAAAAAGAAAGAAGAAAGAAACGAAGAAAGAAAGAAGAAAAAAGAAAGAGAAAGAAAGAAAGAAAAAAGAAAGAAAGAGAAAGAAAGAAAGAAAGAAAGAAAGAAAGAGAAAAAGAAGAAAGAAAGAAAGAGAAGAAAGATAAAAGAAAGAAAGAAAGAAAAGAAAGAAGAAAGAAAGAAGAAAGTAAGAAAGAAAGAAAAGAAAGAATGAAAGAAAAAGAAAGAGAAGAAAAGAAATAAAGAAGAAAGAAAAGAAAAGAGAAGAAAGAAAGAAAGAAAAAGAAAGGAAGAGAAAGAGGAAAGAAGGAGAAAGGGAAGAAAAGAGAGAAAGGAAGGAAGGAAAGGAGAAAGGAAGGAAGGAAGGAAGCGAAGGAAGGAAGGAAGGAAGGAAGGAAGGAAGGAAGATGGAAGGAAGGAAGGAAGGAGGAAGGAAGGAAGGAAGGAAGGAAGGAAGGAAGGAAGGAAGGAAGGAAGGAAAAGAGAGAGAAAGTAGAATGTCACACAGTTTTGCAAGCAACAAAAGCTTTCCTGCATTTCAAGGTGCAATCAAGAAGGGAGGATGCTAAATCTGCCCTTTCAATCTTAGTTTCAGCTTATTAGCAGGAGGATCTGGAAAACTTTAATTTTGCCTTTTTATTTTTTTTAAAGAGAAAATGTTTTTTCAGATGATGAATGATGTGAGAAAAATAAAAAGAAAATCTCAGAATCAAAAGACTGAAGATTTATTATTCTATGTGTTTTTCTCTTAAAAATCAAATAAAAATGCTTGTAGATTTCTTCTGCTGTTAGTAGGTAAATGTAAGGTAGGAAAAAAAAGGCAATAGTTTGAATGTGCTTGTTCTCTGCAGAAACATGTGTAACACTTTTTTACTGCTACTGCAAAACATTCCCTGCAAAATTAAGCATGAAAGAATTGCTTTCTGTCCCACCTGCTTGTCAATGTCAGGTTGCCCCTGGCCCTTTATTTCTCCCTTGTCCATCATGTATGGAAGAGGTTTGTGAAACATTTTCTCTCATATCTTTTCACTTCTGTGTCTGTTTCATGCATTCTAGCTTTGCCCATTTTTCACATCAAAATGGCAGTATAACTTGCCTCTAGTGTTCTAAGCTTTATAATTACTGATGCAGACAATACGGACATCTCAGAATTACTTTCTCCAATTCCAGTTCCAGATTATAATGGTGAAGTATTATGTAGACCATAAGGAACCTATTTCAAATCTGAGCTGAAGAGAAAATATTGGTAGGTTCATGGATGATTTTATTCCCAAAGATTCAAGAATCAAAATAGTGTATATTTTAAGCACATATCACAAGATATTCATGATTACTCTTCTAGCATTGTGAGGAAGATTCTAACTAATTTATAAATATTAACATATTATAAAAACAGTATTTAAATTACTTAAATTTATATAGGCAAAAATGATGGTGGTTTAGCAAATGGCAATGTAGATAAAGGCTTGTAAAAACATTTTAAATTAGCTGTTCTTAATCAGTCTTAATGACTATTGGAGAAAGACCAATATTCTTATTTTTAAAGTACACATAAAATAGTTACATATAATTTACATGCACATTTATTGGTATAATATGCATTACAACTGAAAGTTTTTGCCCAATGTTTTGTAGTTTATATCTTTTTAGTGCTTTAAATTATAGAAGAATATATTTATTCATTTTTCATAAGTAATTGAATTCACAAAATCTCTTCTAAGGTTTCTGTTTATTTTATATTTTGATTCTGGTTTATTTGTTGTTTGGGGGACAAAACATTGAAATGCTCAGAGATTGCTCCTGACTCAGAGTACTCTTATGAAGTACTCTTGGTGAAGCTTATTGTACCTTATGGGATGCCAGGAAAGGAATCCAGATTTTCCAGATGCAAGGGCAACACTTTTACCATGCTGTATCATCTCTCAAGACCCTGGTCTTTTTTAATTTTGACTATACATCAACCTATCTACCATTTAGCTACCCCTATCTTAATGTTTTTGTGATTTTTTATTAACCAGTCTTATTTTTATCTTTTCTAAGTGAATAATCTCATACTGTCTCTAAATATTTTATTTTACTTTTATTTTATTTTATTTTTATATTATTTTATTTTTATTTTATTTTATTTTAGTGATGGGCCAGACCAGGTGGTCTTAGGACTTACTCCTTGCTGGGTTCACAGAGTTTACTCTGGTGGGTCTTCAGGACCAAATTCAGATTTACCATTTGGAAAGCATCTTTCCTACCCATGGTACTAAATTTCTGACCCTGTCTTAAAAATTTTAAATAAAATATTGTCTTCTTTACTAATTTAAAATGACACTTTAATCTCTAATTATTTAGTTGCTTTCTGGAATTATTCTATTTTTTGTAGACTTTTCCTTGTTTAGGTCAAAATATCCTACTTATGTAACAGCTGAATCATATTTGTATTTTTACATGTAAATTTCATATTTTATTATCTGGTTTTTGAGTCTACTATTTATTATGCTAAAGCATAATACTCATGAGGTAATTTTATCTTTAAAGTCTATGTGCTATCATCTCATGTGTGATTGTCAGTAGGTTCTGTATTCTCTAAAACAGTTGAGTTAAACAAAACACGAAACCTGATCATTGGAATATATTACAATAACATTTGGAAACCGCCACAACCAAACATAATTTTTGGGGTGAAAGCAGCAGAGCTATGTTATTCATTTTCGAGTTCCAAAACTGAATTTAATTAAACACATACACCACTCAGTGGTAAGAGGTCCATCTAATTTCTAATTCACTGAATTTCCAATGGTTAAAAATATGCAGAAAAAGTAGGGTTCAGTGCTCCATGGTGATGTGTATCTAACTAGATTCTTTCTTAAATTGGTCTTAAATCAGTAGTAACTATATATTGTTGGTTTTCTTTTAAATTCTTGTTATATTTATAACAATAATATTTTCATATTATACATTCATAGTATATATTCATATACTTTCCAGAGCCTAACAATGCAAAGCAACTAACTCTATCGGTGAGCTTTGTTCCTTTTTTGTTTAATTTTTTAAAAGTTAATTTTATTAAAAACCACTGTAATTTAGGAAGTCCTTCAGATTTGGGTTTCAGACATACAGTAATTGGGGCCAATCTCATCACCCAGACTCCAACTGCCTCCACCATATCATAACACCCTTACCTTGCCCACAAGCTGCCCATACTAAGTTTAGATTGTTAAAATTTGGGTCTCTTGATTCCAGTGTTTTTGTCTTTTGGGACTCTTGATTCGTCCAGTGGTGTTGCCTTTGGCTTGGAAAATTAGTTCTGTCATTTTTAACACTACAAATGCAACAAGAGACCACTTAGCAACTGGCCGCCATCCATTTCATATTTGTGTTTCTCCCTTTTCTACTCAGTTTCTTTCCTTCTCCTCACTGTACTCTGGAGTCAATGGTGTTTGAGACAACTACAATTTTTAGAGAGGTTTCTTTCATGCAGTTATTTTAAATACCGCATATAAGTTGCTGCAGGCGGCTTCTTTCTGGCAGCTCCAGCTGGACTTGAATGAATCAGCTTCAGGGAGTGGGCACTTCACAGACCGACTGGTGGAAGAATATGACGAAATGATGAAAATGAGACAATACAGTGAATGTATGGAGAAACACGTTCTGGCAAGCCTGTTACAAATTTTTAACCTCAAAGTTAGTATATAACGGGTAAAAACCAGTCATAGGTATTGAGAAGAATGTTTACAATTACAAAGCAGAACTTAACTATTAACAATAGATCAAGCTATGGGTGTAATCAGTAAGAATTCTGAGTTACAAAGGAGAATGGTCACAACTCAAAGCAGCTCTTTGCAAAACTAACTTCAAATGCAAAATATGGAACTAGTGAGAAGTAGAACAAAGTCTAGGAATTCTTTCTTCACTGGATGGGCTCTATTATTTTAGAGGTTAAGTGAAAGAAAACCTACTAAGGGTGTTTGCTAATTATTTTCTGGGAAAAGTCAATAGCCCAGAATTCTGCATTCTGGCTATGCCCTTGCATCCCAGAAACAGAGGCTTGGAAAGGCACTTTTTCAAAGAGAGAAAAAATTGTCTTTTGATTTAGTGCTAAATATTATCCAGGTAAAGGGGTGTTTTAAGCAAGTCTATATTTTGCCTGTGAATATCAGCATGAAACGGACGAATTAATATTAAGACAAATAATATATCAGAGAATATAATGTCAGTAGATAGTACAAATCTCAGAAATATTTCCAGTGATCCAGGCAGTAAAATCTTCCACAGCGAGCCGACTGGTTAAACATTTCTTGGGGATGAATCAGTTATCTGCTTCAGAAAAATGCAGCATCTGATGGGCCTAGTGAGTTTCCTCTTTATGGGAGATGTCTATTCTTTGTCCCAAAAAATAGTGATATAATTCTGTATTTAACCTTATTTATTTTTTGCTTACTTCATTTACCACAGTATTTTCCAGTTCCATAAGTTGCTGTAATGTGCATGATTGAATCATTCCTTACAGCTATGTAGTATTTTATAGTATATCTGTACCACATCTTCATAGTCCACTCATCTCTTCTTAGGTATCTAGGTTGATTCCAAGTCATAGCTATTATACCAAGTGCTGTAATGAAAAATGGTATGCCTGCATTCTTTTTGATGAGAGTTTTACTATAGATACCGAAAAAAATATATATGGTGGGTCATATGGCAGTTCAATTTTGAGACCATAGGGATTGGACAAGTGAGAATTTTCACCAGCCATGGATAAAAGTTCCTTTTTTATCACATGCCATCCTCACTGGTGTGAGATATTTTATTGTTGTCTTGATTTGGATTTTTCTAATAAGAGATAATGAACATCTTTTCATGTGTCTTTTGGCCATCTGTTGGCTTTCCTAAGAGAAGTGTTTGCATTCACTTTTTTCCACCATTTTATTTTTGGTTTTGGGGTCACACCCAGCAGCGCTCAGAGGTTACTCTGACTCTATAGCTCAAGAAATCACTCCTGGCAGGCTGGGAGAACCATATGGGATGCTGGGATTTGAACCACCATCCTACTGCATGCAAGGCAAATGCCCTACCTCCATGATATCTCTCCGGCCCCTCTACACCATTTTTTGATATGGTTTTTAGGTTTTGTGGAGTTGAACCTTTGTGAGTACTTTGTTTAACCTAGATATCAAACCTTTATATGATGTGTTGAGTTCAAAATTTTTCTCCTATTTAGTTAATTATCTGTCTTCTAATTTAAGCCTGTGTTTCTTTTGTGATACAGAATTTTTTTAGTTTGATGTAATCCTATTTATTGAGGTTTGATGCTATAGATCTGGCCATTGACTTCTTATTATCCAAGACTTCTTTGAGGTCTAAATGTTGGAGTGTTTTGCCTTTGTTTTCCATTATTTACTTTATGGAGTTGGACCTAATCTCACATTCTTTACTCCACTTTGAATTGACTTTGTGTTAGATATGGATCAATTTTTAATTTTTTACACATGGTTATTCAATTGTTCCAACAATTTTTGGAAGAGACTGTGTTTATTTAATTTCAAATTCTTGGCTTCCTATTGAAAGATTAATTTACCATATACTTGGGGGTTTGACGCTGGGTATTCTATTTTGACCCTATTGACTGAACGTCTGTCTTTTTTCCAATACCATGCTTTTTTTTTGATCATTATATCTTTGTAGTAGATCTTCAAATTAGGTAATAAGATGCATAGCAGTTTTTTTTTCATTATAAATTTAGCTATTGAGGGGCCGGGCGGTGGCGCTGGAGGTAAGGTGCCTGCCTTACCTGCGCTAGCCTAGGAGATGGACCGCGGTTCGATCCCCCGGCGTCCCATATGGTCCCCCAAGCCAGGAGCGACTTCTGAGCGCATAGCCAGGAGTAACCCCTGAGCGTTACCGGGTGTGGCCCAAGAACCAAAAAAAAAAAAAAAAATTTAGCTATTGAGTGGTTCCAAACAAACTCTACAAGTGATTATTATGTCTTTGAAGAATATTATCTGAGCTTAAATAGGGATAGCATTACATTTATAAGTAGTTTAGGCAAATGGTAATTTTGATGATATAGATTCTTCCAATCTATGAATGTTTTTCCATTTTCTTATGCTTTCTTTTATTTATTTCTGAAGTATTGAAGTTTTCATAGTATAGAACTAACATATCTCTTGTTAGGTTAATTCCTAGGTACTTGATAGTTGAATGTTTTTTTCATGAATGGGTATTGGATTCTGTCAAATGCTTTCACTATATCAATAGATAAGATCATGGTTTTTTTGATCTTTACTTTTACTGATGTGGTATATAATGTTATATTTATTTTGCATATATTGACCCATTCTTGAATCTCTGAATGAAACCCACTTACTTGGTCATGATGGATAATTTTTTGTTGTGTTGTTGGATTCAGTTTGCTAAGATTATGTTAAGGAATTTTGCATCAATGTTAATCAGTGAGAATGTTCTGTAGTTTTCTTTTTGGTAGTATCTATCACCTTTGGGAAAGAGCATGATATTATCCTCATAGAAGATATTAGGGAGTATTCTCCATCTCCTTCATATTTGAATGAGTCTAAGAATCAATGTAGTAACTTTTCTATGACTGTTTGATAAAACTCACCCATAAACCTGTCTGATCATTTTATTATTGGGAGATTTTCCTTAATTACTGCTTCAAATTTCTTTTTTGTAATTTGCCTTTTAGGCTTTCTATTTTCTCCTCATTAAGTATTGGAGGATATATTTTTTCTAGAAAATTTGTCCATTCCTTCTCAGTTCTCTAGCTAAATAAAGTAAAGTTGTTCATATGCTCTTGAGATATCTTGGATTTCTTGGGCCCTCTGTTTTTAATCTCTCCACATTTAAATTTTGATCAAATTCATTTGAGTATTTTCCCCTTTATTTCCTTGAGTCTTACCACCAGTTTGTCTATTTATTTATCTGTTTATTCTTAAAAACAAAACAGTTTTCTGGTTATATCAATTCATTGTATTGTTTTCTCTGCTTCTATATTGTTCTTTTCTGCTGAGATTTTTATTGATTCTTTTTTTCTGTTTGGTTTGTGTTTGGTTTCTTTGCTTTTGGTATTTCATTTTATGTGTGATACTTAATGTGTGACTTTAGGTTGCTTATTTTCTCTTTTTATTCTTCCTAATACAGGTCTCTATTGCTATGAATTTTCCTCAAATTACTGCATTTGCTATGTTCCATAGAGTTTGGTAATTTGTTTCTTAATTATCATTAGTCTCAAGGAATCTATTTCCCCATGATTTCCTCTTTGATATATCTGTTGTTCAGCAGCATGTTGTTTAGTCTCCAGGTGTTAGATTATCTTCACATCTTTTTGCAATCAATATTGATCTTTGGTATTGTATTCTAATAGTGTGCTTGTTATAAGTCTTATAATTATGAATTTGTGTAAGTTAGACTTGTGTTCTCAAGTGTGCTCTATTCTAGAGAACATTCCATGTGTACTTAGAAGATTTTTGTCTACAAATTGTTGAGGATAACAGGCCCAGTTTGTCTAGTCTTTTCCTTTGGGGGCTCTTTTGTCTTTGCAAATGTTCTGCCTAGTGGTTCAGCCTGGTGATGAAAATGGCATTTTGAAATCTCCCACTACTATCATGTTTCTGTTCAAATATTTCTCTAGGTTTGTGAGCAAAAGCCTTACATATTTCGCTGACTTTACATTTAATGCATAATGTTGATCAGAGTTAGTACTTAATGGACTATTTTTCCCCTAATCAATAAGTTGTTATCATCCTTATCTCTAAAAACTTTCTTGGGATTGAATGCCATTTGGTCTGATATAATATAGCTGTCCCTGTTGTTGTTGTTGTTTGTTCTTTTTTTCCCCCTGATAGCTTGTATAATTGTTTTTTATCTTTTTACTCTGAGCCTGCAATTATCCTGAAAGTTTAAGTGTGCTTCATTTAGCCAGAAGATGAGTGGATTGTATTTCCAAATCCAACCCACTACTCTGCGTCTTTTGATTAGTTTATTGACATTTAAGGAAATTATTGACATAAAGAAAGGTTTATTGTGCTATTATATTGTGTATAGTTATTGCTTTTAAAATTGTTTTATATTATTGAACTTTGAGTACATGTAGAGTCAGTTTAGTTAGCACAAATGTTTTGAGTCCTTTTTTCTCTCCATATATTTTTATTCCTCCCTCTGATAAAAATGAGAGGTTTGCTGTTTAGTGGACTCTAGGTGGAGAGTTTATTTCATTCAGTAGTTTGAATATGGCATTCTATTCTTTGTTTGCCTGAATTGTTTTAAATGGGAGATCTGGTTTGATTCTTATGTTGTTTTCTTTAAATTAAGGTTTTTATTTTCTTTACGGCTTTAAAGAGTCTATCTTTCTGTTTTGATTTTGTCATTTGGATTACTTTATGTGTTGATGTTGTTCTGCGAGGGTCAATTTTGTTTGTCACTTTTTTTTTTTGTCTTTTAGATTTGTACAGCAGCCTCTTTCTAGACAATGGGAATATGCTCTGCTATTTTCTCCCTCACTATTTGTTCTTCCCTTTTCCATTCTCTCTCTTTCTTGTTCTCCCTCTCTGTCTCTTTCTCTCTCTGTCTCTTTCTTTCTCTCTGTCTCTGTCTCTCTCTCCCAAGGCAGATGCTTTATGGCCTGCACCATCACTCCTCCATCCCCCCTTCTATTTTCTCTCCCCTTCTGTTATTTCTATAATCTGGAGATTATTTATTTTGTCTTTGTTCATTAATGCCTTATATTTTCTTCCTTTGTTTTGTCTCTTCTTTCTTTTTTATTCTTTTTATTTTTTTAATGCTGACTTGTAAATTGTCTTCATGTTTGTATGTGATTCTCCATCCTTATAATTCTGTTACTATGACTTGCTACCATGTTTTATAGTGCCCTCAATTTTATTTGTATGGATTCTCTCATTATCTGAAAGTTCTTCTTTGAGTTGGCTTAATGGTTCATCTATAGATTGATTGGTTTTGCAGGTTAGTGACTGTTAGGTTAGTGATTTCTGTTGCTAAAACATTAACTGTGGATTTTAGGTCCTCATCTATAGATTTCAGGCAATTAGATGGGCTTTGAAATTTCTCTGATGATTTCTCGTATTTTTTAAATTTATTCTTGAGGAGAACTCTCCCGTGGTTCTCAGGCATTTACTTTATCCCCTTGCAGTGCCTGGCCTGATGGTTTAATTCTGTATTATAC
This sequence comes from Suncus etruscus, assembly GCF_024139225.1. NCBI lineage: Eukaryota > Metazoa > Chordata > Mammalia > Eulipotyphla > Soricidae > Suncus > Suncus etruscus. The sequence goes on along the minus strand of NC_064855.1, from coordinate 103,229,715 downwards.
TATGTGCTACTTGGGTCAAGACTGTGGTTTTAGTGCTCACTACGTTCTTTTCAAAGTGCAAGAGGTGGATGCTACCATAGGGATAAACTTAGAGACTTGAGAAATGCATTTTATCTTTATTTAATTAATATCACCTTCTCCTCTGGAGAATTATAGATAGATATATTGTGCATTTAGCTATTATACCCAATTAATTTGACATATAACTTGTTTGAAGCTTTCATATATTGTACTATTTCATTCTATGGGACTTTATTATAACAAGCTTAAATTACTCACCTAAATAGGTTTAAATTTGAATATATTATTTTTATAAATTTAAATTGATTTCAACATTTCAAAATACTTTGGGATTTTTGGACCAAGATATTTAAATTAAAAAATTTGATTCAAGTTTTTCTAAATTCATATTTTATTTTGCTGAAAATTTTCAGATCTGAGACCGGGAAGGTGGCGCTAGAGGTAAGGTGTCTGCCTTGCAAGTGCTAGCATAGGACGAACCGCGGTTTGATCACCTGGCATCCCATATGGTCCCCCAAGCCAGGGTCAATTTCTGAGCGCATAGCCAGGAGTAACCCCTGAGTGTCAAACGGGTGTGGTCCAAAAACCAAAAAAAAAAAAATTTTTCAGATCTCTTAAACCTAACTATATTTCTAGTTTTTATAAAACCCAGTTTTGCACTTTATAATGGTGAAAGTATGTCATATTATTTATAATTTAGGGTTTAGTTAGTGTATATTTTTAATATTTATCTTATAGTTTTCAACTTTTTTTCTCATATATATAAAACAACTTATGATGATTATATGTCCTATAAATACTTGATCTATCTTAGAAGTAAATAGGAATGTTTCCTTTAATTTACATAGTTTTATATTTTATATTCTGTAGATTGTCACAAATAGTTTTAATGATTATTTTCTACTTGTACATGTTGGTATTTATTGCAATTTTATTGTGCAAATTTATTATACAATGAGTCATATAAATTCTCTACTCACTTAGATATTTTTATTAGAATTCCACTTTTGTAAGCCTTTAAGATTACAATTGCTTTTGTTTGTCTTGTTTAACTTTTCTGAGTACTCATTTTCATCCTGCTAATTTTCAAACTTTTTATCATTTTTGTCTGACTTATTCCAAAGATACAGTTGAATTTTACTTTGTTCATCAATTTGACAGCTAGAGTGAGCATATAGCTTTATTATTTTAACTATTCTATTTGAGTAACAGTAGACTTCTTTTTTATCAAATCTCCCATTGCCTGTTCTCTATCAATATCTGTTTCACTCAATATTATCATTGCTTATGATACCTATCTAGATAATTTTTTCTTCTTAAAATTGACTTTCTGGGACTGGAGAGATAGCACAGCGGCGTATGCCTTGCAAGCAGCCGATCCAGGACCAAAGGTGGTTGGTTCAAATCCCGGTGTCCCATATGGTCCCCCGTACCTGCCAGGAGCTATTTCTGAGCAGACAGCCAGGAGTAACCCCTGAGCACTGCCGGGTGTGGCCCAAAAACCAAAAAAAAAAAAAAAAAGACTTTTCCTCCTTATAAAAGAGAAAGTAAGTAAAAGATCTGCATATCAATGCATGTTATTAGAACATATAATGTGTGATTTCAATTTAAATTCATTTTTTATAATTAATTCATTTATTTTTAAGCAGGGATGTATTCTTTTTTTGTTGTCCATCTAATGCTAGCACTTGCAAGGCAGACAGCTTACCTCTAGCACCACCTTCTTGGCCCCAGGAATGTATTCTTAATACCATGTTTTACAAAAAAAATAAAGCAAGGACTTATTCTTTCATTTCTCCTAAATGTAATTGCTATTAACTTCTCTCTCTTTTCATTCAAGGAAATTTACAGTAATACATATAAAATTATCTTCTGTAGATTTAAAAATTTTTGGTAATCAAAAATGACCACTGTCACTTTGTGTCTTAATACGTTCAATCCTTAAACAAGAACTAGAAAAAAAAAAGTGAATAAAGGTCTCTATATCCTCAAATGTGATACATGTGGTAGATGTTATTTTCAAGGAAAACTAAAAAAAATATTTAACTTAAAATTTAATGATTTATAAAGAAAAATCTGTTTAATATATGAAATATCAATACCCTAATTTTAGTCACAGACATGGTATTATTACTTATCTAGAAAACTGCTTTATCAGTAAACACATTTTAAATACATCAAACACACAAATGCAGTCATTCATTCAAATAATCTACTTTTGCTTACTTCTTTATTTAATATTTTATTTTAGATTATTTTACCTTATATATTTTTTTTACCTTAGAATATGGGTTCACATATGATTGAATAAGATTTATTTTTGCCCTTTAGTATTTTTGTCCTGTATTTTTCCTGTGTCAATATATGTCCTTCATAAAGTTATTTCCACTATAGAAAAAAAACTTTTCTTATTGCTTTGGTCAACTTTTTAATAAAATTCAATCTCATGGACTTTTAACCACTACAATGACATAGCACCTATTCTGACTTAAATCTCCCTGTTTTTATATTTAAATTGTAAACAGTCATATAACTATCTTAATCTCTGTTGATATTTTAGTGTAGTTTTTATATCAAGATCATTAACAATCACGTTAGGAAAATGCTACATAATATAAATTTTCTAGAAATTGATACTGGGCATCTTTACAGAAATCTGGCATTCTATCACAACTACCTAGAACCTATTTTACTTTTACAAAACTTCCTACAATATAGTGATTTAGATTAATTTTAAATTATTTATTATTTACCAATAAAAAGAATATTACAATTTATATATTGAGACAGCATGTATCTATGTGACAAACACACTATCATTAAAATTATTATTTTATTACAAAGTATTTGTGGATAAGATTCACTTGTGATTGTAATTAATTTAAATTCGTAGTTAGGAAACTAGCAGTTGCTCTCATGAATGATTTGGATCTCTATTTTTATTTATCTTTACTTATTTTTATTGTATATCTTGGGTTAATACTGAAATTTTTATATGCTTCATGCTATTGTATTGTACATAAAACTCATTATTAAAAGTCCAGTTCTGTTCTTCGAGATATTCTTCACCATGTATTTATTTTCCTTGTCACACAATAGCCACACTCTCCTATTATTTTGGTAGCTTGTTACTTGATCTTTGGTTCAAAATAATTTCAATTCTTTCTATCTCCGCATATAATACATATAGCATATAATATTTGTATATATATGATATGTATAAAATATAATATATGTATATATTATATACAACATTGCATGTTATATTTTATAAATATGTCACATTTCAAAAAATTAAGTCATGAATTTTGCTTGTATATGGATATATATATATATATATATATATTCCATTGTGTAGATATACCAGTTTCTTTAGCCACTCATGTGTCATTGGGTATTATGCTGAGTGAAATGAATCAGAAGGAGAGTGATAAATATAGAATAATCTCACTCATTAGTGGGATATATGAAAAATAAAAGATAGTGTGATATCCAGAGACAACAGAAATGAGAATTAGAAGGACCAATCTATGTAGAAATCTGGCCACAATATGTGGACAGTGCAGTTAGAGCAAGGTCTAATATGAAAGCAACATTCATGGCACCCCTTTATGTGCAGTAGTACAAACCAGAATGTCAAAAAAAGCAAAAGAGAGGAAAAAGAGAGGGAGAGAGAGAGGTAGGGAGAAAGAGAATAAAGAAAGAAAAAAGAGCGAATAGAGTGAGAGAAGTAAAATTTCTGTCCCAGAGTCAAGTGGGAGAGGGTGAGTGGAAAATAGGAGGGCATCAGGGAAGTTGAGAGGGAAATTGTTGACATTGGTGGTTGGAAATGCACTGTTGAAGTTTCTTCCCCATTGTATGACTGTAATTCAATCATGAATAACTTTATTTGTGAGAACAAAAATTGTATTATGAACAACTGTGTAGCCATAGTGTGTAAATTAAAAACTATATTAAAAAAGAAACTGGGTAAAGGGAAAATGAGAAAGACAGAAGGTAGCAGGGTAAGGGGCCTCGAGTACACTAGGGACACAGATATGTGGTGTATATAGTATCTATACTACAAAGTCAACAATACTACAAGCATGAGATCCAAACTCCAAATACTTTCAAATGTGTCTGTTAAGGAGAAAGGCTGGGGAATGGTAGAGTCTAGGGACACTAATGGTAGGATTGATGTGAAAACATTGTACTCCTGAAAGTTGACGATAAAGAAGTATGTAAATTATGGTGCCTTAATGTTTAATACAGTTTTTATGTTCAAATATTGAAACCAAAAATTTATGCAGTTATTTGTAAAAAAAAAAAAAAGGCAAGTAACATGTATCTAAGACTGTTTTGATAAATGTATATGTAATCTGACCTTTATAATTTCTGGGATACTTTGATTACAAAAAAATTCAGAAAGTATAACATAGGATGGGAAAGAAAATAAAACCATAAATACCCTGCAATGATGTGAGCATGCAGAGTTGTGGGAACCTCAATATCATGTATGCTACAATCTAGTGAGTCTAAAATACTTTAAAAATGAAAAGTGAGGAACAAGAAATATTTCTTTTTTTTTTTTTTTTTGGTTTTTGGGCCACACCCTGTGACGCTCAGGGGTTACTCCTGGCTATGCGCTCAGAAGTTGCTCCTGGCTTCTTGGGGGACCATATGGGACGCCGGGGGATCGAACCGCGGTCCGTGCGCAGGCAAGGCAGGCACCTTAGCTCCAGCGCCACCGCCCGGCCCCAAGAAATATTTCTTATTTTTGAATACATTTTTCTTAGGCGATGATCAGGTATTTTATATTTCAATATTATAATGTTGCTGTAGTAAAAATTCAAATCTTCCTAGCTAAAAATATATATAACATGTATTGATTTATACGTTTATTTATAACTCTAGTCATAATAAAGAGGAATGGTTTAAAATAGACATGTTTTGGGGCCGGGAAGGTGGCGCTAGAGGTAAGGTGTCTGCCTTACAAGCGCTAGCTTAGGACGGACCGCGGTTCGATCCCCCGGCGTCCCATATGGTCTCCCCAAGCCAGGGGCGATTTCTGAGCTCATAGCCAGGAGTAACCCCTGAGCATCAAACGGGTGTGGCCCAAAAACAAAAAAAAACAAAAAAACAAAAAAAAAAATAAAATAGACATGTTTTGTGGCGTGATGAATTGTCATATATATTTTAATATGAAATACCCAAATAAATTTGGAAAGTCACTTTAATAGTCTCAATTTTATAATATAACTAATAATTTTATGTGCTTTATGATTTTATGGACATTAAGAAAATATACTGAAAATAGAATTAGTTTTTAACTGTAATTGGTCATTTCTGAATCATGATCACTATATAGAAAATGAGTCTAATGTGAATTGAATATATATGGAACAATGTGGTTGTGGAATAATAATCAGAAATCGAATATCTGAATATTTATAATATTTCAGCTATAGAAAATATGTTAATTTTAGGCATCAAAGGCATGATTCTTCACCTCAAAAATAGAAAAATTATCTCACTTTACCCAATATTATTAATTTAAATCATTTTTCCCACATGAAATAAATAACATTTTAGTGATCTGAAGCAAACTGAAAAAGTTTATGTGGGTCTGGTGCTATGGCTCAGTGGTAGGGCGTTTGTCTTGCACAAGGCTGACCCAGGGACGAACCGTGGTTCGATCCCTGGCATCCCATTTGGTCCCTCAAACCAGGAGCAATTTCTGAGCATATAGCCAGGAATAACATCTGAGTGGCACTGGGTGTGGTCCAAAAAATTATGTGTATACATATACACATAATGACCTATATGATAACAAATTTTATTCTATGCCTTTTATGCCATGCTATGCTACAAAATATATTTAATTTTTCATAATCTTGGCATAGAAATTCTTCTCTTCGAGTTAACTACAATTACAATTCTTCTATAGAAAGGTCTGAGTATCAGGATCATTATTGTCAATCATAAGCTACTAAATTATTTTGATAACTGCTCAATTTATTTGATGAAATAATTAGGACATATATTAATCTGATATCTCAATTGAGAGAGAAAAATTTAGAAGTAACAAATAGAGTTAAAACTAAAACAAAATGGGGCCGGAGAGATAGCATGGAGGTGAGGTGTTTGCCTTTCATGCAGGAGGTCATCGGTTCGAATCCCGGCGTCCCATATGGTCCCCTGTGCCTGCCAGGAGCGATTTCTGAGCCTGGAGCCAGGAATAACCCCTGAGCACTGCCGGGTGTGACCCAAAAACCACAAAAAAAAAAAAAAAAAAAAAAAAAAAAAAAAACTAAAACAAAATATTAAATAATTACATTGCTGACATAATTTATCTCAGATTTTCTTCCTGTTAATGAAAAGCCAATAAATCTAACTTATCTGTGTTATAATTTAAATCTTATTCACACTAAAATATAATTTTTGTAAAAACCTCTATTAACTTATATGTTTCACATCTTTTCTCTTTCTATTTTCTTAAATCTGATTATAATTTAAATATGCATTCATAATAAAGAAATAATTCAATTTACTTTTTTTTTTTTTTTTTTTTTTTTTGTGGTTTTTGGGTCACACCCGGCAGTGCTCAGGGGTTACTCCTGGCTCCATGCTCAGAAATTGCTCCTGGCAGGCACGGGGGACCATATGGGACGCTGGGATTCGAACCGATGACCTCTTGCATGAAAGGCAAACGCCTTACCTCCATGCTATCTCTCCAGCCCCTCAATTTACTTTTTACTATTTTGAAATTAGCTTTTAAAAATTAAATAATAATGAAGAAACTTCATTCCTTAGCTTCTGTTAGAAAGACACACAGCTCCTCCTAGAGATCCATTATATATTTCAAGTTTTGCTAGTCATTTTTTAAAAGATTTTCAGTAAGTGTTCTCTTTGACATGGTATTGAAATATTAGCTTCCTGTAGTTGACGTTTGGATTATTGATGATGTATGTATTAATTTTTACTCATGTACTTTACAATTTCAGATAAATGCCATACATATGGATATGCATTTTTCAAAGTAAATGCATAGATTTAAAATTAATAGTTAATATAGCTTGAGGCAAATCATCAAATTATTTTATAAATGCTGCCGCAGAGCATTTTAATGTACATCTAAAATAAGTTTAACAGTATTCCAAGAGCTCACATTCAATTAAGGCTTGAAAAATGAGATAGTATAAATTATGAATCAGCATTGCACAATGCATAGTAGTATAATGTCATAGTTCTAAGAACTAAAAATAATTTAAAGTTTTTCCCTACAGGATATTCTTGCCTATTTGGGTATATTCATGTTATGCATTGCCTAAAGGAATATATTTTTTATAAACAATACTTATTTTTTAAAAAAAAAGTTGGTGTTCTGAACTACAAGTAAGGATTTTATTAGTGAAAATGTGTATATAATGCTAAGCTAATTATAAAACCTCAAAATTGAAATGTACTTGTTTGTTCCTCAAGATTTAAATGGTTCCCACCTAGGGAGAGAACTTTCAAAACACACAGAGCAAGCATGATATTTCTACTACTAAACAGCAAATAGCTAAAGTCAAATAACACTTTTGAATCTGTTTCCTTTCCCCAACAATTCTATGAAGCTTAGAGGAATCAAACATAGTACTTAGGACAATATTCTAGATAATTCTTATCTCTAAATGAAGATGCTAATTGCTTTTCTTTTTAAAAAAACATGCTTTATATATAGATAGGCTATATTTCTAATTAGTGATTCTATAATTAGCAATCACATTTGGTTACCCGTGAGCAATATTAACATGAACATTTCATTTGCCATTTTGTTTCCACAGGAATTTCCCAGCTTTGGTGAATGACCACCTTGGAACCACCATTTGGATTGAAGACAAATGTCATTACAAGTTTTTATGACAGTCAGGATGCCTTTAACATTTCATAAATAAAACACTATCTCTTCTCTGTTCTTTAAGGTGTTTGCTTTATTATCCGGGGCATGAAAATTTTTTTTATTGCTCTTCTTTACTAACAAATCCATGGTATTTCTCTCAAAAACTATCTATGTTTTATGACAAGAATTGCATATTTTAATAAAAATATTTGCTCTCACTTGAAGATGCTGAAGTTTATTTAAAAGCTAGTCTAGTTACTCTGGTAGGCCTGAATACAGAACAACATAAATAATGCAGAATTAATAAACATCACGGGCCAGAGCAAATTTCATAGAGATTTATGCTCTGATTGAAAATAAGTTCTTTTAGGAGCTAGTTTGTGGTTGTCTTTTGAACTACATAGCTATGACATTTTCTGTGCTAGCATTTTCTAAAAAAATATATACATTCTTTCTGAGAATTGTTTACCGCATCATAAACTTCAGTTTGTATATTGGTACATAGCATTGTTCAGCTCATATAATTTTAGTGTTTTTTTAATTAACAAAGTAACAAATAATCTTTAGTTGCAACATTCTCTGAAATCTAGAGAAATAAATAAAAATATGTGAGAACAGAAAATAGAATAAATGACAAAATTCTATAGAGCAGCACAGACAAAGGCACACATGCAACAAGACTGTACCAAATATCATAAAATTATAGACAAGACATTGTTAGGGTGGTTTGTACCACACCCCATGGCATTTAGTGCTACTCCTGACTGTTTAGATCACTCCTGGCAAGCTTAGAGGAGCATATGATATGCTGGGGATCGAACCAAGGTGCGCCGAGTACAAAATAAATGCCCTACCCATTGTGTTATAACTCAAACCACATAAATAAATAACGTTATCATTATTAAGTTAAAAAAAGCAGTTAGAAAAATAATCTAACAAATTAACTCTCAATCATAACATTAAATGCAGTATTTTTTGCAGGATCACTGTTTTTAATTCATTGATCCAACATTACCAATTTATTTCTTGTTACCATATACTTCACTAGTCAAAGATAATAATCAAAAAGCCCATTACATCTAAGAGGCTCCTAGGAAGTGGCACTGTATGGTAGAATGGTCATTTATTCAGGTACAATTGAATATTCTAAAGGAAAGGATTAAGTTAGAAAGCAGGTCAAAAGATTTATTCCGAGTCTCTTCTGAGTATGAATAATTAAAACTACTGGTCGTCATTTTCAATTTTTCTACTTTTGTATCCTAAATATAGTGTACCATTTAATAGGGTAATATATATATATACATATATATATATATATATATATTTTTATATTATGCAGAAGAAAAAAAAAGAACCAGAACAAATTTTAGGGTTTTTTTTGTTTTTTGATTTTTTGTTTTTGTTTTGTTATTGTTGTTGTTGTTGTGTTCTTTCTTTTTTGTGCTCTGTTTTGTTTATATTTTAGAAGTGTGAATATTGTGTGGTGCTTGTGTCTATCGCTGTAGTACTCATTGGATTTCTTGTTTGATTTTTCTTTTTGTATTTGTGATTTTCTTCCTTTTTCCCTTTCTTCTCTCAAAACTGATATTTAGAAGGACCCTGCCCACTTTTGGCCTGTCTTATTTTTACCCCATTCTATTTTTTTTCCAAACAGAACCACATAACTGGAACCATCTTGCTCTGCCTTCAAATTGAGAGAGAAATAACAGAGGGTACCAAGTCCAAACAACTGTATGATCATTAAATAGTAATAAAAATGATCAGACTTAACACCAAATCCAAAGCCAAAGTGGACAGAATCGATACCCAATCTACAACAAGCTAGACACAGAGGGTATCACTTATACTAGCAGCCCTGGGGGTAAGGGAGGGGGATATGGGTTGCATGCTGGGAATGGGGGTGGAGGGAGGACAACTTCGATGGTGGAAATTACCCTGATTCAATGTTAATATGTACCTAAAATATTACTATGAAAGATATGTAATCTTTGATAAAAAAAAGAATAAACTATTAGCAGCACACACAAAAAATTAAGCCTTCTACTTGTATCTGATATTAACTGATATAAATATGATTGTGGTCACATTATATATATTTATATATGCATGTATGTGTGTTTCAGAAAGTTACACCCCAACATGTTACAAGGCTAGCACAGACAAGTCCTCAGAGACAAGGACTTTTGTAGCGATAGAAATGAATTATTTAAAATATAATGCAGTGCTTTTAAAGAGAATTTTTTAAATCCCCATGCTCCAAAATATATCATGCCTCTCGAACATTTAAATGCGGTGTGATACCTGTTATATTTGCCAGTTTTTTGGAAAGAAAAAACCCCACAAAATATTAGTACCAATGCATATGGAAAAATCATGAAACTCTTGGCTGAAAAATATGAACATGTCTCCTAAGGGGGAAATGGCTGTCAATTTGGAACTGGGTCAAAAGACATTTCCTAAGCAACTGATTTTGAGTAGGACAATTTGGCAAAATGGTATATGGAATATAATTGAACTAGAGTACAATGATCTAACATCTTAATAGGAAGATGAGAAATTATCTCTTATGGAACTGTCTATTCCAGCACAATCAAACTCATTTCAAGTGAAAACACATATAAATGCATTAAAAATGTGAATTTTCATTTCAGCCTCTGTAAGATTTATGCTCAGCTTTTAAATAATTTAAAAAATAAAACCTTTAATTATTATTAAGTTTAATAATATTTCTTATTATTTAATAAGGCCATGAAATAACATTTTAAAAGATTTCCTATTACTGTCTGTCTTAATTCTTATTTCTTTAATTAGTGGTGTGTGTGTGTGTGTGTGTGTGTGTGTGTGTGTGTATGTGTGTGTAGAGTAAAAGGGAACAAGACAGAGACATAAGAGACAGGGAGACAGAGACAGAGAGTTTCTGGATCTACTGATTCCTACTGCTGATACCTTGCTACACTTCAAATATCATTGAATAAAATTATTGGGATCAAATACAGATAGAATATAAACGGCAAAACAAGCCAGTTCCTTTATATACTTTATATTTTCAAATTTATTTTTATTAGTCTAAGTATATTTTTCCGATTAGATATGCATTCATAAATATTTAAATGAATATCATTAATATTTACTCTCAAAGGAAAAATAAGCACGCATTTGTTGCATCAGAAACAAAATAATTTATCACAATTCATCTTAAAGCATTTTTAGGGATTACAGAGATAAAAATTAACTTGGTAAAAATAACAAAATCAAGTGCAAAGATTATGACTGTTAGCAATAACATTTTTTCTGATCTCTGTATCTAGTTACAGAGTACCTACTATATATTACTTAAATATATCAACTTTGAATTCATGTTTGTCACTCAACACATCCACAAAAACAATACAACAAAAATAAAAGCAAGTGTTTGAATATAGTTTGCAAAACTGAAAGAGGTGCAAGGGACAGTGCAATGATTCCCATTGAAGATAGTGGAGAGTTATTGGTACTTTCAGAATTTGCACTGTTGTAACATCATATGATGATATGTTGACTTATTCTCCTAACATATACACAAGAATAAAAATCATCACCCCAAATAACATGATAGATATTCCTCACTGACAACAAAAATAGGCATAATTATATTTTAAAACAACAAAAGAACATAAAGTCTACTGCAAAATAACCAGCAAGTTAGAACACATAAGAATTATATATAAAATGATTTTGATGTCAGAAATTTTGTTCTCTCATTCATTTCCTGAATAACTATCACAGATTTTATTGTATTTTATTTTAACAAAAGTAGATCATAATCAATTTGTTATGATTTGCTTCTTCTTTAATTTACTGCTATTAATGAAAAAATAGGTGAGGGAATTAATATATAGTGGTGATGAATATGCCATTAAATGCCATATCTCTGCATACAGTTATTTTAACATTTACAATGGCATAAAAAAAGGTTGAATTTTGGCTTTTGATAAGGTTTCCTGTCTAAATTTAGGTGTCATCCAAGTGTCAATAATTGTTTATAAAATAAACAATGCATGTATCCCTAAAGAATGTTACAGTATTGTATCTTAGTCATAGCCCCCCCAAATAATGCAGAATTCAAAGGATAATATATCTCTTATATATAGTAATAATATTTTATGCTACAGAGTTGGATACTGGAATTCTTCTCTTTATCATGATTGCTATTTATTCTATTGTTCTATATTCTTTTATTAATTCTAATTTTGAAAGATCTAATAGAACATTACGGCATATCAAAGTTAAGTGAATATAATTATTCATCAATGTCCTGTATATGTATCATTCACTTAGTAGTATCACTATTCTGTTTTATAACATGCAATTGTTCTCTTTGATTGATAAAAGTGGATTTTTTTTTGATAAAACTGAAAATTCAAACCACATTTAAATACAGGCATATTTGTTCTTTTTTGGAGTTAAAATTTGTTCAATGTCTATGTGTTGTTTATGCGATAATTAATAATAGTTTAATATATGGCATAATCTGACTACATATATCTGACTATTTACAAAGGCTTTTGAGAAAATGTGCTCTACTAATCTTGGATATAATGTCTTAAATATGTTCTTATAATAGAAATGATCAATAGGATGCATATTTTCTGTACCCTTACTAATGGTCTACTTAATAGTTAATAGGTTAATGAGATAAATCTTTAAGTAATTAATTCAGCTAAAGTAACCTGTTTGTTTAGTAAGCTTCCTTTTTCATATTTACTAAAGTTTTAAGGCACATTGAGTTTTGTGTCTGAATTGAACAAAAATTAGTGCCAGATTTAAGATACTTGGCTTTCATTTGGACAACCTTAATTCTATCACATCATTGAATATGGATACATGGAAGATAGGGTTATTTGAAGCACAGAGCCACAAGTAAACACTAAATAATGCTATGTGTACCCAACACACAATAAAAATAATCATTATGTCTCTTAAATATAGTATTCCACCATTTAATGGCAGTAGTCTTTCCTTTTTGTTCCTGTTCCCATGAAAGGCACTATGCTTCTGTAAATGTACATAGATTATTTATTTTATTTAAACTATTATGTGTAATTATTTTACATAGTATTTATGTACAACATACTGTTTTCACTGCCATTTTAGGACAATGTCCATTTTCTTAGTGTGCTTAGATAATTTATATTATTCTTTCATATAAATGCTCATTTACATGGAATGGTTATAATTAGTTTAGTTGGTTGTTTTGTTTAATACCTTTGATTTTTATTCATTTTCCCTTAGACTAATTCCTTCATTTTTGGTAAAAGTCAGTGGTTAGGTAACACATGACTAAGTGCTAAGAGTTTTTACTAGTTGTTGAAACCAGATCATGTTTTTCACAAGCAATGCTATTAGGCTTTTGACTGTATTAAAAGCCATTTTTCTTATATTATTTTATATACTTAAATATAAGTAAATAATGTCTTTAAAATATATGTTATGTTAGTTTGGCCTTATCATTCTACTTTATTAATAGACACTACAGAAATTATCATATAAATATAATTGTGGTTCTAATACCAAAAAAAAAATAACCAGACACTTAAATCATTTAAGCTCTTCTATATAAAAACTTTCTTATATAGCTGCATATTTCTACATGGCATACATTGGGACATATTGAAAATAGCAGGCTATAGATATGATTATTTTATTTTAAAGTGAATACATTATAAAATATTCAAAAGCATTCAGAAATATATTCCAATTACATAAATATTTTTATTTTCTTTAATAAGTTTCAATTGTTCAAATATCAGCTGTTGTTTTCTTTTAGACTTAAATTTACTTTAAGCAGCAATATATATATATATATATATATATATATATATATATATTGTGGTTTTTGGGTCACACCTGGCAGTGCTCAGAGGATATTCCTAGCTCCAGGCTCAGAAATTGCTCCTGGCAGGCACGGGGAACCATATGGGATGCTGGGATTCGAACCGATGACCTCCTGCATGAAAGGCAAACACCTTACCTCCATGCTATCTCTCTGGTCCCAGGCAGCAATATTTTTAATGTTGAATATTTTGGAAATACTCTTATACTTTCTTAATTTGAAATTGTTTAAATTTAATGATAAAGTTTTATTTCTTCTTAATAGTGTTTTAATTAACATTTGGTCTATTTTTTCTGTGTCTCTTAACTGGTACATTTAGAACATTGACATTGAGGAAGATGAGTGTCATGGGATTTAATGTCATCTTGTATATAAGTTTGGTGTGTCTGTTGATATGTATTGTCTTAAAGTAGATCTTTCAGTTTTTTTTCTTTAAGGCTGGTTTTGCATTTGTAAAGTTTCTGAGCTGTTGCTTATCCATGCATCTATGTATCCTTCTTCAAACCTGAATGTGAGTTGGGCTGGGTGCAGTGTTCTAGGTGAAGCACTCTTTTCATTCAGTCTTGCCACCATATCCCACCACTGTCTTCTGGCCTTGAGAGTTACTTGTGAAATGTCTGCTGTAAATTTTAAGGATACTCCTTTGAATGTAATTTTCCTTTTTGATCTTGCTGCTTTCAATATTTTATATCTATCTGTGAAATTCGTCATTGTGCCTAGGATGTGTCTTGGGGTGCTTTTCTTCAGGTCTCTTTTAGCTGGTACTCTTTGTTAATGGAGAATTTGATTGCATGCAGTCTTTAGCTCTGGGAGTTTCTCTGTGATGATGTCTTTGACTGTTGATTTTTCCTGGGGAGCTTTTCCTGGGACTCTGGGACTCCAATGGTTCTTATGTTGTTTCTGTTGAGTTTGTCAAAGATTTCTATTTTTATCTGTTCACATTCTTTGAGTACTTTTTCCATTATCTGATTGTTTGCCTTAAAGTTTTTTCCAATCTCTTCTGCTGTATGAAGTTGTTCTGCATTTCATCTTTCAGTTCACTAATTCTGTCCTTGGCTGCTGCTCACCTTTTGGAGAGGCTTTCCATTGAGGTGTTCCATTCATCTACCTGTTTTTAAGATCTGTTATTTCAAATTAGAGTTTTCTGATTTTTATCTTTGTTTTCTTTTCAGCTAGAGATATGTTTTCTTTGAGTTCCATGAAGATCCTCCATATTTCTATTCTAAACTCCTTATCGGAGAGATTAATCAGATGATTGGTATTTTTGGGGGGCATCAGAGCTATAATCTTTATTCTCTGTGCATGGTGTTTGCCTGTGAGATTTCTTCATTGTGACACTTGTAGTGTTATTTATTCTGCATATTATAGCGGGGTTCATTAATTCGAAAGAGCACATGGCCAAGTAGCTGGTTTTCACTCAGTCTTTCTTGGCCTTTCTGCTTGGGTGCCTCTAGGATACAGTTTTAACTGGGTCTTTATTTGTCTTTTCTGAAGAGTTTTAGGAGATAGAAGAGAAGAGAAACACGCAAAAGTTCCAGCTACCCTCAGTCTCTCCCTGCTGCTAAGCTCACAGCAGGGGCAGACACTGCCCACCTTCACAAAGGAGCTACCTTTTGGCTTGGGCGCCTCTGGTAGCCAGTTTTCACTCAATCTTTCTTGTCCTTTCTGCTTGGGCACCTCTAGGAGACAGTTTTTCCTGGGCCTTTCTTGACTTTCTCAGGAGAGTTTCAGTAGACAGAAGAGAAGAGAAACACGCAAAGGCGACAGTTCCCCTCAGTCTCTCCTCATTTGATATTTTTGAGCTTTAGATCTGCCATTTTTTGTCTTCTATCATATTTTGATAATTTTAGACAATTTTAGAAACTTATTCTTAACTTATAAAAATTAGAAGCCATCAATATCTCCTTCAGTGTGCAGAGAAACAGTAATATATTCAATTAAAAGAATATCATTTAGTATTTAAAGTATTTTGCTACTAAATCATGAAAAAAATAGGAAGGAATCAAAAAGTACTACTGAATCAAAGAATCCATTGCTAAAGGTGATCTGTGACTCAATAATGTGATGTTTCAATAAAGCCAAATTTAGAGGAAAGATGAAAAGATCAATAAAAACCTAGAAAGAGGGAAAGGTCAAATCAGTGGTCCTCAAACTTTTTAAACTGCATATATCTTTTTTTTTAAATATGGAATGCTTCACAAATTTGTGTGTCAAAAAACAAAATGGGAATAAATACAATATGTGGCTTGAGGGCCATAGTTTGAGGACCACTGGGGGAAAAATGGAGTATATTTAGGGCAGTAAAAAGCTATATTATAACCATAGTTTCTTTCCTTGAATATGTCTAAATTCATAAAACATGCAGCTCAAGCTTAAACCATTATAGGAAGTACTTTATTTGCTACTGGTGATTCCATTCATGTAAGCAAACCTTTCTTACAATGGTAATGCTTTCACTCTGGAGGCAACAGAAGATCCAAGGAAGTGGTAGAATCTCAGAAGCAATCAGAAATAGTGTTTTTTTATTTAAAAATATATAATGTTTGAGGATAGAATATTATGCGTAATATTTTTTCTGATGTAAGAAGATTTTTAACCAATATGCCACCAACAACTCTGGTGAGAGAGGCCATACATGAATAGGAACAGTGATGTGAGAAATCTATAAATTTCTTTCAACTTGAATTTCTAAGCCTTAATTTATGTTTTTAAATTGTTTAAAAATAATTTAGTCAGTCTAATGTATTAAAAAGTCTCTATACTGTCACCTTGAATCTTAAGCTGCCCACTTGTGTATCACTCCCAGTTCATTTACTCTCCTCAAAATACATTGAGTCATTGAGTGTAGAAAACTTAATTAAATCTTCTTTATCCTTGCTGTAATTGCTGTTATGTTATTATGAACTTTTATTATTTTACTACATACTTTAGTTTGTTTCATGTTTTTAAAAATACCTTTTTTCAGATTGTTTAATCTATGCTTTTATATGTAATCCTCTAAGCCATTTCTATTTAAGCTATTTCTTATAATCTAAATTCTATGGCATATATATATGGTCCTCAAGCCTGACAGGAGCGATTTCTGAATGCAGAGTCAGCAGTAACTCCTGAGTACCTCAGGGTTTGATGCAAAAACAACAAATACTAAACAAACAAAAATTAAAGCAAAAGAATACAAACATGTTCATAATTGGGTTTTAGTCATAAAATGCACACACCCCTTCTTCACCAGTACAATTTTCCTGTCACCATTGTCCCCCCATTTCCTAACACCCCCACTCCCTGCCTGTCTTCAAGACATTGTATTTCTCTTTTTATTATCATGGTAGCTATTAGTGTAGATATTTCTCTATCTGTACTTACCACTCTTTGTGATAAACTTCTTATCATGGGCTGGTCCTTCCAGTTCTAGTTGAGAACTCAATTGTCTCTTCCATTTATTTCTAAACTTTTTCACTTTTAACTTGAGAATGTGCATTATATACAGGCCACTTTGAGCTGCATTCTCTTTTTTCTCAGATCTGCTTCTATGACTCTCCCTGATGTTCTTAGTGCTCTCTATTTTGGGGGGAGGCTCCCATTTTAATTCTCTATTAAAAAACGTCGAATTACAACCAGACTGTCTGGAATGTTTGGTGATTACATCTACATCCGTGTCATGTATTAATATTTTAGACAGAAAACAAAACCAACAGATCTTGTACCAATTTTTCTAAAACCATAATGTTCTTAGTCAGAAAAAAAAATGTTGTTCCTCATTCTTTCTTCTGCAGTTGTCTTATGACTACTACGATTTCCACTATGCTTTAATCATCCAAAGTTCTCTTTCAGAGAACTTGTTTGATTTTCAGAGAACTAGACAGGCAAGCTATTCTGTGTATTCTATTACCCATACATCAATGTTCACTCTGTATAATGTTCACTCTGTGCTGTTTTCAGGTTCTAGATGAATAGCTAAAAAACTATTCAAAGGTGGGACCACCGCAGAGATAGGTCAAAGGAGTGAAGAGTGAGTCAGAATAAATGAGGTTCCAGAATCTGAGCACTGACACTATATCTCTCACCCTGAACTGAAAGTGTGACTCTTACTGGTGGGGTCTAGCATCAATAACCCAAATGAAACATGTCACCAAGCCAGGTACTAAACTATTGCCCTGTACATTTATCTGTAGTGAAAGTATATGAAGCTTAGATGATTCACACAGCTTGGAAACTCCATGCAAAAGTATTGGTAACTCAATGTTGGTTTGCTACTGTTTAGAATTTTTCTTCACTCTGCTACTATTTTCTTAGCAGAGTTCTCCAAAAGTGGGTAAATCAAAACTTGCTTAGTTTTATAATATTTTAATGTAAAAAAGACTTTGAAAATTTACTGCATTTTGTTTGGAATTAAACATTGACCTACTGTACATCAGGAGCAGAAATTATAAAGCCTTTCTGCTTTATGTTGAGAAAAAATAAGGGTGATTAAAGTTTTTAGTACATACTTGACTATCACTGTTTCTCCAGCTCTCATG
This sequence comes from Suncus etruscus, assembly GCF_024139225.1. Lineage (NCBI taxonomy): Eukaryota > Metazoa > Chordata > Mammalia > Eulipotyphla > Soricidae > Suncus > Suncus etruscus. The sequence continues at coordinate 103,211,441 of NC_064855.1, read as the reverse complement.
TCAGTATAGTTAATTTATTATATAATATATACTTTATTTTATCAAGTGACTAGGTCCATATTTCTGAGCTAACAAGTGATAGTTATCAGCAAGCTATGTGATGTTAATCAAAATTCCGGGTATTTAATTTCAGTAGGATGAGCATAAATGTTTAAAAACTTAAGCAGATTCTGTTAATTTATTTTAAATATTACACTTGCAGTTATAGTAATGAAAGTTCTATCATTATTAATTACCATTTCAGATATGCCAAAAGTCCCAATTTCTCTGAATTATAAGAAAATTCATCAATTTGTATTGAATTTAATTCCAAGTTGGATGCTGAACAAGCAATGCATAAGTATACACTATTTGCTATCTATCATTTTAGGATTTATCGGTATAGAAATAAAAATTGAATAATTTGTGTAATTATAATAATTTAAAGAACAAAATATGATCATTTTATACTGTCATTACATATGCCTGATATTGTTCATGGTTATATAAATAAAACATAAGAGAAATTAAATACTTAAAATCTAGGTTATGATTTAACTTTTAAAAATATGTGAACTTCTTTGTAAAGATTTCAACATTTAGTAATTATGAAGCTCTAAAAACAAATTTTTAGAGTAGGGTATAAACCTCAAATTGGCAGACACAGAATAGTATCACTCATCTATGGGTTTAAAAAAAAAAAGACATTACTGTAATAAGAACCAGACACAATAGATTTAAGGGCTGGGAGGGCTGTAAGGACTGGCTCACAATTTGAAGTTCACCACAAAGAATGGTGAATGCTGTTAGGGAAATACTACACTATCAACTAGCATGACTATGTTGAAGAATGAGAGTAGAATGCGTGTCACGATACTGGCAGGGGTGGGAGAGGTGGGGGGGCATTGGTGGTGGGAATGTTACACTGGTGAGGGGGGGTGTTCTGTTTATGACTTAAACCCAACTACGAACATGCCTGTAATCATGGTGCTTAAAAATTACATAAAAGATGGCTTAGTTAGTCATTTAAAAAAAAAGTGACAGACAACTTGATGACTATACTTGGACAAGGACACTACCTACCCTGATGCTCTCAAGCCAGACATCACTAGGTAAGCATCTCACCCTTCACCTGGAAGTACTAAGCCAAATAGGTCCCTATTCAATACTAAAACAATGTCTTTAGTACTGTGAAGCCTAGAGCAGAAGGAATTCTCTTTTGTTGACCCAATGTTAAGCTTTCATTTAAGTAAGGCTAACAAGGCTATTTCTACTTAAGGCCCAAATTTCTACTCAGATCTTAAGGCTGTTAGAAACCAGAAACACTGCCCCAGGACGATAGGCCATAGCAAAAGAAAGCAGACATTGTGGAAAAGTCCCCAAGATGCTAGACAATCAGCTTAATGGTCATCATATATAGTCACTTCTCTGTGTAAACACTATTTAATCTGATTTGTAACCCCATATGGGCTCACAAAACTGAGGTTTGTGAACTCTCTGGGAGGTGGCCCTCGCGGCTCAGTTTGGAGCTGTTGATAGATGGAATAAAGTCTTGCTTTGCTTTATTTCAATTGTTTGGTCTCATCCTTCAACCCTGGACCCTAACAAATACCTTTAACAAATCTTATGGTCACTAGAGCAATTCCTGGAGTTATCTATTTGCACAGTCAGGAGTAATAAATATCTAAAAAGCATATAATGTGACCCAAATAACCTTTCTCAAAAGAAAACATTACTGTTAAAATGCCTTAATTTATGGATAGCATATATATTTATAACATACATGTATTTATAATTTATATATTTATAATAAATATTTATAACATAAATGATAAATATTAGCATTATGCTAATATGTGAGAGAAGTGGAGTTTTAATGCTTTTTTGATTAAATAGATTGTATACTACAAGTTTTCTCATGATTTTTAAATAGTATATGGTTTATTTTTAATGAAAATAACTTTTCTTATACTTCTACTGACAAAATTATGTTTTAAAGAACATTACAATTACAGGTTAAAGAAATAGTTCAAAGGAATAGTGCACATGCCTGTTTTTTCGTTTTGATCAATATTTGGACTACATGGTCCCCCAGAGCACTGCCAGGAGCAAATCCTGAGTCATATGCTGTGAGTAGCCTGCTGTACCCCCAGGTATAGCCCAGGAAACATTACAAAAGTAAGATTCCAAAACTTTAGTGATAACATTAATAGTGCTTTTTTTGGTCATAATCATTGAGATGATTTATTGTATATAATTTCGTTATAATTGCAATTATTTAAAAATCAACCCATATTTTAAAATTTTTATCAAACTCATCTAGCTAATTTTCTCAAGGCACACAGTATGCTGCACAGTGAAAATATAAAATAATAATGGCAAATCCCCACTGAACTATTTTTGTGTAACTCTATAAATTTGTTCTTGATTAACATCTTAAAATTCTATTATTTGGGAATTTGAAAATGAGTCTAAAAAACAGTTATGGCTGTGTTTAGAATTGTTCTTTTTCTAACTACAGAATGATCCTGATGATCTATTAGAATTTTTCTATGCTTCTTTTTTTAAAATATTGCTTGCGGCCATTGAGATGACTTTAAATTCATCCTGCTGAGAAGCTAAGCAGAAAGGATTAATATAGGGTATGTTCTTGCATTTATAAGAGCTAAACTAGGTTGTTTAGAATCAGAATACAGCAAGTCTAAAGGTACAGCTAGCAATGACTTTTAACAGATTATTGGCCAATTTTAAGGAGGAGAAATAAAAGTCCTCTAGTAATTTTATTCATTCAAATATAATGAAAATGCCATGAAATAGATCCATAATGCAACTTCACATGAGTAATTATTTAGTTTCTCTGTTTTCAAAAGAACTCATTGGAGGGAAAATTATTATATTATTTTTTCATCTTTTATTTAAATATATATTACATTTTCACCATAAAATGTGATCTTTGATAGGAACTGCTGTGATAAGAAATGAAACAAAAAGGCCCCTCCTCAAGTTCCTTTTCTTTCTAACACTTTTGTAAATGAGAACTACTTAAATGTACCAGAGAATCACAATTACCTGCAGGGCAATTCTAGCTTTAGCTGCAGCAGCAGAAAGAATTGCCTTTTTAAAGCTTATCCTTTGTTTCCCTGGGGTGAGTTTTATTATTCCCCATTATAGCTGCCTCATTCTTGAAAATGCACAGATATGAATTAAGACAATGACCAAAAAATGTGCCCAAAGCATTAAAAGCTTTCATTTCCTTATTTTGATTTCCTACTTAATTAAATAATAATATCCAAGTACATTTTCTGTCTGCTAATCTTTATTTACATACAAGTAAAGTTCAGTGTGTTTGAACAAAAAGATATGCTTAATTTATGTTTTCTGTGATTTTTATTTTATCTTTATAGCTCTGTGAAAACTGTACTTCTTCTAATAGAGAATTTACATTTTGGTGACATTCAGAAATAAGAAAATGTCATACTTAGCTAATTATTTTGAACTCAATTTTTTTGTGAAATATTTGGCAGGCATTTAAATACACAGATAAATAACAAATAACATTTGGGTTAATTTATTTTATATATTTGGATATATATTTTGTGGGTTTTTGGTTGTTGCTTAAATTTATGAAGATATATATACAAATGTTGTAAAAATAGTAAAGAAATCCTTGTGCAATTGATTTTAAAAGCAATCAAATTATGTAATTAATCACCTAATATGAAATTGCAGAAGAATCTTTTCTGAAATAGAAAGTAATATTGAGATCCATAGTTTGCCTAGTTAGAAAGCAGTAGTACATATAAGAAGTAAAGTTGGATTATAAATCTTATAACTACCTTGTTTTGAAGTTGTATTCTAAATACTCATTTAAAGTTATATATTGATGATTGAGCTAAGATATCATAAGGGCATATGGATAACAAGATAAACAATAATAGAAAGTATTTTTTCAATTAAAAATTATATGTGGGATTCATCACTATCATGGACATTATACATAATCTGGGAAAGAAAAGCACATTAAAATGATCTCTAGGCACATCTGGAACTCTAATAATCTATGACTTTATTGTGGCCATTTTGTATCTAATTAGTTTAGCACATTCTTATTGACTTCATTTTGTTCTAAATTCAAAGCATGTAAAGGTAAGACAACCACAACTACATGACAGTATTGTATATGGGGGGAATAAAGAACTTTAGTTAAGCAGGCCTAATAATAAGAATTAATAGCCAAAGTTTAAAAGCATGGACATTATATTTTTTTCTTTAAAAAACAGCTACACAAATTGTTGTAATTTAGCAACCTGACAGAGGTCAAATAGGTCATTATTACAAATTCTGCTTTTGTGAACAATGATGAGTGAGATAAAAAATATTTGTGATTAATTAGTATTTCAAAGACTTAAAATTTGAATTGTGAAAATTGTAAATATTTTTAATTTTGTTTTTTGGCTATACTTGGTGCTGTTTGGGGGTTACTAAAGACTTCCGGCCAGGGATTGGGAAGTCATATGCATTTCTAGGAAACGACTCTAGTCAGCCATTTTCAAGGCAAGCTTTATCTTTCTTTCTTTTTTATTGATTTTTTAAAAACTAATATCTTTATTTAAACACCGTGATAGCAAACAAGTTTGTAGTTGGATTTTAGTTATATGAAAGACACACACACCCTTCACCAGTGCAATATTCCCACCATCAATTCCCACAGTTTTTCTCCTCCATCACCCCTTGCCTGTATTTGAGTCACGCATTCTATTCCTCTCATTCACTACCATTGTCCTGAGTTCAGTTAGAGAAAGAACTACACTGACTACTATCACGGCATACTTCTTTCATTTACACTATATCATATCTCTAGCCTCACGAATAACACTTCATAAGTATAATAATTAATTTATTATAATGTTAGTAATTTAGCATATTTTATATTATAAAAAAAATCCCTGTCACCAAGGCAAGCAGGCCTGGGGGATTAGAGGTTGTATTGGTGGTGGGAATGTTGCACTGGTGAAGGATGTATTATATTTATGACTGAAACTCAACTACAAACATGCTTGTAATCATGGGCCTTAAATAAATATTTATAAAAAATATATTTACAACTAACACTTTTCTATTGCAAAATATAAAAATAAAAATAATAAGTCAGAATACTGTTATATGTAATATATATGCATATAATGCATTATTGTATATAATGCATTTTTATGGAAGTCCTAGTACCAGCCACATGAAATGAGTATTACCAGTTGTTATAGTTGTATATAGACATATATATATATATATATATATATATATATAATTATACAACTATAGATAAATATGTAATATTGCTATTTGAGCACTGTTTACAATTTTTAATCAATAGCACATATGCAAATGCACTTCTTTTTTATTAATATCTTTATTTAAACACCTTAATTACAAATATGATTGTAGTTGGGTTTAAAAAATACCCCCTTTACCAGTGCAACATTCCCATCACCAATGTCCCAAATCTCCCTCCTTCCCACCCTACCCCCACCTGTACTCTAGACAGGCTTTCTACATCTCTCATTCATTCACTTTGTTATGATAGTTCTCAATAAGTTATTTCTCTAACGACACTCATCACTCTGTGGTGAGCTTCATGTCGTGAGTTGGACCTTCCAACCCTCCTCTCTTTGTCTCTGAGAATTATTGCAAAAATGTCTTTTATTTAAGCAAATGAACTTCTATAGTTTTATAATCTCTAAACAGACATTGATTAAAATAAACTCACACTATTTAATGCCAGCAATATGCATTTTACAGATATAGAAATAAATAATGGGCTAAAAAGTAATAACTTGTATAAACTCACACATACTGAGAAACATTGTCACAGTAAATAAACATTCAAATTAGTTAGAGAGGTCTTGTTTATACTAATCATAAAGTTACGTGTCTAATTGAATATGCATGCAATGTAATTTTATGTTTTATAAAATAAAGCTTCAATAAACAAAGGAATTCTATGTTTTGAATATCTATGTTGACATATGGTCATCTATCTTAAATGCATTATATATACACACAAATATCATACACTACCCCAAAATTTCTACAGTCTAGTAACTTAAAATCATTGCATTATTTTTCTTACTAATGATAAAATCAATTTTCTTTGAATTTAATTTAATCTCATATCTTCCTCATTATGGCCCTTACATTTAACAACAAACTGCTAATGTTGCAAGTAACAGGCCACATCTAGTTACTGACCTGTTCTAACATAAGTAAAAATTTGAAAATAATTAGGGGCTATGAAATTTAAAATAATTTAGAGTTAATATTTATCAGTCATGCTTACCTTATACTACCGTAATCATAATCTTACGAAAAATACGTGGCTGGCATTTAAATATCCATAAATCCATTCTTTGGTGAAAAGACCAAGACAAAAACAAATTTAGAAAGCCTTATAACAGACACAGAGAATATTTTGTTTGTTTGTTTGTTTGTTTTTATTTGTTTTTGTTTTTGTTTTTTTTTGCTTTTGGTCAAACCTGGCAGTGCTCACAGGTTACTCCTGACTCTGGATTTAGGGGGTCATTCCTGTCAGTCCTTTGGGAACCATATGGAATAGCAGGGATTAAATTCAGGTTGATCACATGAATGAAAAATGCCCTAAGTGCTGTTTATTGCTTTAGTCTCAAGAAACAGAGAACTTATAATTATCTAGATTGTACACAAAAACCCAGACAGAGGACCATATCCAGTTTTATATTTCAAGAGATAAACCATCATTCTTCTGTTCATCACTCCATCCCTACCAAAAGAATTATGTCATATAACTTTGCCCTGTTTCCAGAAATAAGGAATGTACAGAAGGTGACTAAAGGATGGTTATAAATGCACAATAGATGTTGTCGGGGATGCATCATAACTAACATGTAACTTCTGAAACCAGATTATTGCTGACCAGATAAGGAGAAACTTCTGACAATACAGAGAAGGAACACGAACAAGAAAGATATGCTATCTGTAATTTTATTTTATTTTAAATTTATAATAATATCTTTATTTAAGCACCATGATTACAAACATGTTTGAAGTTGTTTTTAGTCACAATAAATACCTCCCTTCACCAGTGCATTATTCCTACCACTAATGCTATTGCTGACTAGTGATGGAGAAACTTCTAGTGAAAAAGTGAAGAGTCACAAGCAAGGAAGATATGACATTTGTAATTTAAAGATATATAAACATCTAGGATAGATGAACCTAGACTGAGTCACACTGAGGGATAAGTTCCATTGAAAACCTAGCAGCAAAGTAAATATATAGGGAGTACGTTATGGATACATCTATGGGTTCCTTTCATCTGACCATCACCCCAACCTTTAAAAGCTCCCTGACATAAATAATTTGAGCACATGTCATTCTCTACTGAAGTTGTCAAGCTAGATTCCCCTGCCTATTCTATCATGACAAATGAAGTCAAAGTAAACTCCTATATATATTAATAAAAAATAAATCTAGGGGCCAGAGAATAGCACAGTGGTAAAGTATTTGTCTTGCATGTAGCCAACACAGGGCAGACCCTGGTTTAAATCCCAGTATACCATATAGTCACCTGAGCCTGCCAGGTGTGACTTCTTAACTCAGAGCCAGAAATAACTCCTGAGCACTGCCAGGTGTGACCCAAAATGAAAGAGAAGGAAGGAAGGAAGGAAGGAAGGAAGGAAGGAAGGGAGGAAGGGAGGAAGGGAGGAAGGGAGGAAGGGAGGAAGGGAGGAAGGGAGGAAGGGAGGAAGGGAGGAAGGGAGGAAGGGAGGAAGGGAGGAAGGGAGGAAGGGAGGAAGGGAGGAAGGGAGGAAGGGAGGAAGGAAGGAAGGAAGGGAGGAAGGGAGGCAGGGAGGCAGGGAGGCAGGGAGGCAGGGAGGCAGGGAGGCAGGGAGGCAGGGAGGCAGGGAGGCAGGGAGAAGGGAGGGAGGGAGGGAGGGAGGCAGGGAGAAGGGAGGGAGGGAGGGAGGGAGGGAGGAAGGGAGGAAGGAAGGAAGGAAGGAGGAAAGGAAGGAAGGAAGGAAGGAAGGAAGGAGGAAAGGAAGGAAGGAAGGAAGGAAGAAGGAAAGAAGGAAGGAAGAAGGAAGGAAGGAAGGAGAAAGAAAGAAAGGAAGAAAGAAAGAATTAATGAATGAAAGAATTAATGAATGAAAGAAAACAAGAAAGTAAGAAAGAAAAAGGCAAGAAAGAAAGAAAAAGAAAAAGATAGAAAGACAAAGAAAGAAAAAAGAAAGACAAAGAGAGACAGAGAAAGAATAAAGAAAAAGAAAGAGAAACAAACAGAGAAATAAGAGAAAGAAAAGAAAAATACTGGACCCAGATAGATGTTGAATTAACAGCTATCTCTGGATAGCTTAAAATACCAAGTATTTTGTTCATTATATAATGTGAAAGCAAGTTGTAAATCTGTAAATGCTGATATAAAGGAAATTGAAAATTCCTTGGCAGAGTAAGTCTTCAGGATGGATAAAATCCTCCTAAACTTGCCAGGTGTATCTGAAATGAATTTATTTGAAATCGCTGTCACATGGGACTGTTATACCCAATATACCTCAGTTCTTTGTCAGTGAAAGTATTCAAGGACAAGACAGTGTGAATAAATGTAGTCTTATTAGAAAATAGTCATTCAAAACAGGGAAGAATTAATTCCAAAGGAAGAGTCACAAGTACCAGGCTTTGAGGGTAAGAGTTTTAAAGAAGTGAGCTATATAGTAGAAGGAAAATATAAAAGTGGTTGAGTATTTATTGTATGATGCAGTGGTGTTAGTTGTGTATATCTATAAGAACTCCATGTGGCTTATATATCACATATACATAGGTTACACAGCTAAGGGTTGTGTAAAAGGATAAGCATCATGAAATTAATAAGGACAAAAGTAGTGTCAGGGTCCTATTCATTAAGCATGTTACAATGGCTGACTGGACCTGGTTTCTCAAAGTCCTCTCTCATGCAATTTTCATGTAAGTTTTTGAAATCACTAGATTGTATAGACTGATGGCTTCAGGCTTTTTAGTTTCTCATTAGACGTTTCAAATAGTCCTTTCTGTCTACATCGTGATTGTTTTTCTGCCTGAAATGAGAAACAGAACAGTCAAAACTATTTTTCCCCACTCTCCCCCATTCAAAACTATTTTTAAAAACTTTTAAAATTTTATTTATCTATTTTTGTGTAATTTTGGGTGATGCAAAGGCTTTATTGCTTTACTTACTCTAAGTTCTGATTTCAGGGTTCATTCCTGGTAAATGAGGGAAACTATCTGAAATTCCAGAAATTGAATGACACATGACGGCATGTGTTAAGGTCTACTCCATTTTTCACTCTACTATATTTCATATCCTCATGCTAAGGCTTTTAAGGATAGAGTGGTAATCATGCTAGCTGTAATGTTGAAGGCTAGAAATTAAAACCCTCTGTGATCTGATATAGTGACAATCCCAAGACCTTTATACATAAAAGTCATTGATTACATGGATAGTACAGATATAAGTTATGCATTCTTCATTATTTCTTAGATACCTTCTAAAATTGCTATCTCAGCAAACTAGAGATAAACTATGTGAAAAAAACATACATTTTTAAAGCAAAAATCCACTTCAGTTTGATCTTCATTACTGCATAAATCGCTTGAGAACTTCCAGCAATGATTCTTGAGCCCAGAGCTAAGAGCAATCCAGGTGGACCGAACTCTCCAACCCTTCAAAATAAAATCTGTTTCAAGATGTTGCTTGTTTTGAATAACGGCCCAATCATGTGCTTAGGTTATTTGAATTTTCAAATTTATTATGCTATAACTTCCAAAACTGTTTTATTATATCTTTTCCCAGTAGAATGCTTCTATGTGGGTCAATCCTATACATGGATAAGGTCCAAAGTTCACAAACACTATGAAAAAAATATTCAGTGATGAACTGCTCAATTAAAAACATTGCCTTTAAAATTTAAATTTATTTAACCTTATTTTCTTTCAAATAAATTCTTTAAAATTGTTTTTTTCTAGTTTTGTCTATTATTTTAAATACTTAAAAATAGCTAGTGGTGATTATCTTAATCAAATTCATTTTTGATTCTCCATATTTATATTTTTAATTTCTACAACTATGAGATTTATTTTTTTTGGTTTTGGGGCCACACCCATTGACACTCAAGGGTTACTCCTGGCTAAGCCCTCGTAGTTTGTTCCTGGCTTGGAGGGACTATATGGGATGCCAGGGCATGGAACTGTGGTCGATCCTAGGCTAGCGCCTACAAGGCAGACACCTTAGGTGGAGAAACCGCTCCAGCCCAAATATGAGATTTTTTAAAGACCAATTTATTATCCCAAATTTATTAAGTCATCTAGAATTTTTAAATATTAAATTAAAATATATTAAGAAATATAATTTGAAATTTGTTATAGTTGTTTTAGATATTTAATATTCAATATTTCAATCCAACCTCCAGTGTTGCCTTCTCTACCATTGTGTTAAGTTTCCCACCCTACATTCCAATACTACCTGCTTAACAAGCACAAAATGATTTATTTTATATTGCTTGTTATAATGAAATATGTGGTGAATTATTAAAAAATATATCCATAAAATAAAATTTGTAGGCTCATTAAAACTGAGGCCTCAATGGTTACTATGAAGTTTGTAGCTAGTTAAGCCTTTCATGTTACATGTTATTTTTGTTTTGTTTGGTTTGTTTTGTTTACCGAGCTTACTTGGCTTCTGTAGTACTTTCCTGTCTGATTTTTTTAATGTCCTATTGGGCTCCAATTGTGGAATGTTTACCTATAAGAAATGAGTGGATAGGTTAAGTGCTGTGGCCTTGGATGTAGTTTATGGGACTTATTACAGTATGAGAAAAATAGGGAAGTTGACCAGCCCCAATCCAAGACCCATAGTTTCATCCATAAAAGCAATAAAATTTTCATCAGTTTGGTGTCTCTGAGAAATTAATAGTAAAGAATTGAATTTGGGCTATTAGCTTGAAAGCAGTTGTTGGTATGTTGGTGTTTGTAGATAAAGCTGTTGGGACTTTAGCTGAGCACTCAGGTCATCTCCTTTTAACAGAGCTTGTAGAGTTTTCAGTCTGAAGACTGGTGTACTCATGAATTTTTGCTGCTTTTGTTGTTTTGTTATTTTTTTCTTTTTTTCTTTTTCCTTTTGGGCCACACTGGGCATTGTGCAGGGGGTGATGTCCTAGCTCAGAAATCACCCTTAATGGGCTCGGACACCACCTGGGAGGACAGATATCAAACCCATTTGACTGCACAAAAGGGAAGAGCCTTCCCTATTGTATCATAGCTCAAGACCCTTGACTTAGATTTTTTTCAAGATTAGTTATAATCGGTGTGGCTGGTTTTATGAATTTATATGAGAGTGGCTGTGGGATGTGCTCTATAACAAATTTTTATATTATGTGTCTTATCAAATTTTATATGAAAGCATAATTTTACCTATCATGATATATTTATTTTATGCTAATATTTTATTTCCTTTGAGTATGTTTTCATGTTTATGTGAATTTCTGAGTACAAGCAAATATCAGTACGGTCATAATATGAGCATAGGATGACTTGTACAATTATTGACCTATTTTTAATATACAAGGAGACATAAATATACATGCAAAAAAGTTTGCATTACAGCTATGGTATAAAATGTTGAAGATTACATCCCACTACACTTATTCTACTATGCCCAGAGAGTTTTTGGAGTTGACCTTTTGAGAGGAGATACAATCCTTTGGGATTCTACACACATACAGTGTGAAAGATTCCTCTTATACATTGTGAAAAAGGTTTGCCTTCCTTTCCACAAAACCTAAATATCTGACAAACCAATGTTCTTGTGTGTTATTGCTAAATTCCTCAAGGGAAAAGCTGCATTTCTTACTAGACAGAGTTATTATGATAAATCCTTTTATTCTTGTCAAATAATATGTGGATTTAAAATGTATTATTAATTTTTTCAGATATTTCTTATTCCACTTTAAGCAGTAGTAAAGGAAATTATATTCTCATCTATACTCTTTCCATAAACTATATTGTCTACTGCTAAAAAGTGTACCTCATTTAATCTAGAACAAAACTTGACTATATCCCATGGTCACTACTGACATTACTGCACTCAAAAGGGGATTAATATTAATTCTGTACTCTGACTTTTTTCTAAAGAGCTTATTTTTGTGTAAACTCTCATTTTTCTCAGTATTTATTTTGCTTTTTTGCTTATATTCTTATTTATTTTATTATTTTTCCATTTAGTTTCTTCTACAGCATCTTTTCCAACTAAACATAGAAATTCAGCCGAAAATTAATGGTAGACCATAGTCCTTATATACCAGAGTCATGGGTTTCTATCCCTGGCACAACCAAAAAGGTATGTGTGAAATTTATATATTCATACAAAACTCTCCACTTGGAAACATTTAATATTGAGTAGAAATAATTTTGTAGTTTTCAAAATGTTGCCTTGGTTCCTAACTTACCTTTTCTATGAATTGGAAATTAAAATATATGAATATAATCCAAACTCTTTTTTTAAGAAAATATGTATAATAATATCTCCTGCTAAGTGCTTAGAATGAAGCATAAAATAGCATACAATATTTCACAGGTGACATGAACCTTTGTTCCGGTGGCAAAACAGAAATGTAGGATAATTATATGGAGAGTCAGTTGATAAATGACAACTAGATTAGTAAAGATCAAAATAGGATAGAAAAGTTGAAGCTTGCATTTGCACTTGCATTTCTAAGATGATAGGATATTTGAATATCTATGCACAATATATCACTAGAAATTATTATGGTTAAACATATCTTTCTAGGTTAACTTCAGTAACAAAAACAGCAAGCAATACATAAGGTGCTTCACTCAAAAAGTGAAAATCATCTTGGCTTCTTTCTTTATCCCAATTATTTAAACAGTAAATCAATAGTATACAAAACATAAATATATACCCCCTTTATCTCTGCACACATTAACACAGTATTGTTCTAACCGCTACGTCTGGTTTGTTCATCTATTTCACAGCCTTCTCTTAACTTTTGTCTGATGATATAGGCTGTAATGAGTAAATTTTTGAACGTCAAATCAGGTAATAAGTGATACGTTCAACTTAAGAATTTTATTTTCTCTGTATTTTACTTAAAATGAAATGAAAACATTTTATCTTAGTTAACCTCTTCCTATACAACAATTTCAATCTTTCCATAGTGATCAACCCTTAATGACCTCTTTTTTACTGACCTTGCTTCATTCCCTTCTGATTTTGTATTTTCTCTGAAATGATGAGTTCTCTCCTGCATAAAGTTGTGTCTTTATGCCCAAAGTTATTCTATTGGATGTATGCATTGACAGGTTTCTGCATATCTTTCTTGTCTCAACTGATGAAAATTTTATTAACCATTCTCATAAATTGTATGCCACATCTTCCAAAGTTATGTTCTACCTTGCTGAAAGACATGCAGAGAAATTAGGAAGAGATCTTGTAGCCAGAGATAATAATCATTTCATCCTTCAAAACCAAATAATAATAGTAATTTGTTTTCATTGTAGTCACTGTTCCCCAAACCTAATGATTTGTATTTATTGGATATAAAAAAAAGAGAGAGATATGCCTCAGAGAAGCAGCCCAAAAGAAAATAAAGGAATTAATCCTTATTGTTCATAGGAGCTCACCAATAAGAAATCGTTTGCAAAAGGACTGGTGGCACTTGTTCAAAAAAAAACCTTGAAGATGAAGATGTAGAGAAGGCCATTGCTCTTCACTGCATTATCCATCAGCAGGCCTTTTGCAGTAAATGTCTGCCATGTGACAAAGTGATGTCTGTTGTTGTGAAATGCATCAACCAAATCAGATCCAGGGGCCTAAATCACAGGAGTTTCCGTGCTTTTTTAGAGGAAATGGAGACAGAATATGGAGATGTGCTTATTTCACTGAGGTATGTTGGCTCAGCAGGGAAAATGTCCTGAAAAGATTTTTTTGATTTGAGAGAAGTGGAAGTCTTCATGGAGAAGGATGGACATGCTGTTTCTGAGTTGAGTGATCACAAATGACTCATTGACTTAGCTTTTCTTGTTGACAGCACACATAAGCTGAATGTACTAAACAAGATGTTACAAGGCCCGGGATAGTTTATTAGTGCTGCCTATGACAACGTGAGAGCATTCGCAACAAAACTTGTGTTATGGAAATCCCAGCTCTCTCAGACAAACCTTTGCCATTTCCTAGCATGCAAGGAACTTGTGGATGCAGGCATACCATTCAGTGGTGAGAAATATGTTGATGCTATTTTTAAGCTAGAGAAGAAATTTGATCACAGATTTGCAGACTTCAAAAAGCACAGAGCCACTTTCCAAATTTTTGTGGACCCCTTTTCCTTTGATGTGCAAGATGCCCCTCCTGTGCTTCAAATGAAGCTCATTGACCTGCAATGCAACTCTGATCTCAAAGCCAAGTTCAGGGAGATTAGTGGAAAAGCAGACATGCATGGGCAATTTTAGAGAGAATTGCCCCCCAGCTTCCCTGGCTTTCCCAAATGTTCAAGCACACCATGCATTTTGGGGAGCACATATTTGTGTGAAAAGTTATTCTCCACATTGAACTTCAATGAGTGAAAGTACAGGTCTAGAATTAATGATGATCATCTTCATACTGAGGGTCTCAACTGCTTCCTCTCTAAAGCCAAATGTGGTTCAGATTTGTGAGAAGTGCTGTCAAGTCTCTGGCAGCAAGGAATAGGCAAAAAATGCCATGTTCAGAAGAACTGTTCTTCATGATCTGCACTCAATGTTCTATTCATGTTCAGAAGAATAATTAAAACTGTTAATAATGACGTTTGAGGACTTTTTTTTTTTGTGTGTATAAAATCCCTTATGCAGCCCTGCCTCACCTCGACTTTGCCTCCTGCGGCCCCCAGGTAAATTGAGTTTGAGACCCCTGCCCTAAAGCATCAGATAAATCAAAGATTTGTACTAACAATAACATTTTCAGTCATTTTTGTATTAGTTATTTTATTGTTAATATTTCTTTTGAATCATTTGTTTATATTAATTTTATCTCACCGCATCTTAAATTTATTTGTTTTTGTTTTTGGGCCACACTCAGTGACTCTCAGGGTTTTTTTTTCCTGGATTTGAGCTCCTGGTTTGGGGTCCATATGGGACATTCTGGAATTGAACCGAGGTCCATCCTGAGTCAGCCGCATGCAATGCAATGCAAATGCTCTATCGCTGAGTTATAGCTCTGGTCCCTCAGATCTTAAATTTTATTAAATTAACTGGTTTTAGAAAAGTTTGAAATTAATTATGAAGATAGCATTCATTATCTATTTATACAAAGGACTATACAGATTTATTATCAAAATGTAAACACAGGTTTCAAACCATGATCCTGAAAATGAATGAGAGCATAAACCAAAATAGTTGACCTCATTTCATTTCCAATGTTAACACCACTTACTTAACTCCCATATTCTGAAAATATCTTCTCATCTATGATCTGAATAAATTCATATAAAGTAAAATTTATGATTACATTTTTAGTTTTTCTTTTATTTTAATACACTGCTTAAGAGTTATATCATCTTGTTATTTGAATTTCTCATTCTGATATATTTTGATTAAGATGATACCATTCACTTCAACTCATGTTTTAAAAAAATGCCTTATTTTTCTGACTATTGAAAAATGTATATCACATCTTATTTATCAACTCACCTGCTATTGGGCATTTGAACATAAAAAAGTTAAAATATGAGAAAAATATTTTAAAAACTTGACATTATATCAATCACATTTACAATAATCCTACATCATTGCTTATTTTATTACCTAAAATACATGAAGTTAATATCTTTTTATTTGTATTACAGAGTAAATGCATTGAAAATAGCTTCTGACATTTGTTTTCCGGGAGCTATTCAATACATTATTTATTCTAAGTGGGAAAACTGGCACTTGGTATGCAGTTCTGTTAAAGTAATTCTTAAATCCTTTTTAAGAAAAAGGATTAAATATATTTAAATTAACATAGGAAATGGAACATTACATATTTACTAAGTCATCCTAAGGAATATTTAACTCTACCTAAATTCATATACTACAATTAGCCTTGAATATCTCAAATTTCTTCAAAATATCTCTTGTTCTATATTAATTATACAAAGTGGATATTTTGACATGTGTTGCAATAATATATTGATGCATAATGAAACAGCCAAAGATTTAGTAACATGTTGGAAAAGTTATGATTTAGGACACCTCATGTGTAAATTATCTCCCTAAAATAACAATATGAAAACAGAGCCACAAAAGCTCATTAATATAATATACAAGCAAGGTAAATATATGGCATTGGGCAAATTATGTTTGTGATGTGTAATTCTTTAAACTTAATTGTAAGAAGAAATGTAAATTTAAAAAAGGGAGTGATTTCCTCCTTTGAGAATATAACAATGTGAGCAATTAGCTTCTCATTTTTTAGGGACACTTTAGTAGATATATGTTTAGTGCTCTTAATTTCTTATCAAACAGGGGGAAGTTCCTTCAATCTTGGTTAGACTACTTTGAAGTACTATTTAAAGCTCTGATACTTTACATGACATATTTCACTTCAGTTGGAATTAACAAAGTCTTTTGACCAAAATATGTTTGTCTTTAAATCATTAAATCTTTAAATCATTAAAAATTATTTTGACTTAGATAAAAATAGTTTTTATTACACCTTAATTCATCAGCAGCAAATATGTTCAGTACTAAAAAGGAAAAGTATTAAAATAATATTTATCATCAAAATTTATTGGACATCAATGTATCAAGTGTTATTACAAAATTATTAGATGTGTCATAGTAGTAAATACATTTAAATGCACTTATCTTAGCATTATTGAATGATAATAAGCAAAAATATCAATATACTGTGTTAAAAATCCCTCAACTTACCCAGTGACTTGTTTTACCACCAAGAAATTATTATTAATAAATATTCATAAAGCAATACATTTGAATCCCACAAAACATTAGCTAAATCAATAATTAATTTTATCTGAATTGAGTAAATAATTTTGAGATTTTTTTGTAAATAATATATAGATTATTTTTGTAAATAATATATGTTCCTTTGAAAATGTATGATTGTCTTTTCAGAATTTAAGTATTATTTAAGTCTACAAATAGAAAATGTTTGTCCCAAGATAATTTATGACAATATTAAGCTATAATAAAGGGGATTTATCAATTAGAAAGTTATAGAAAATTTTAAACAATGATATGTATAACTAGATTTGAGAAATAGTTAAACTAAATATATAAGATTAAGTGATAGTGTCATGAAAGTTGTCTGCCACTTATAAAAAAAAGAAGAAAAATATATTTTCTTTATAGGAATTCCTTCTCCTGGAACTATCAATTTGCCCAATGCCTGAGAGCAGTTACAAAATGTCCAAACTTTACCTCTCAGTAAACTTATTAAAACATCCCTTTCTTTTCTGGTTTACTTCTAAAATTTAGTATAAGTAAATTTTCATTTGCTTCTTTGGATTAGCTTAAAGTTTAGCCCAGTTCTCTTTTTCTATTTTGTAATACCTCTGCTATTTCAGAGTAGACTTGATTTGACTAGCTTACGGCATTGCTATTTCATTTTATGGTAGATGCCTCTAACTTAGTCCATCTTCTCTACCCAACAACAGTGCTCTCAGCATAAGTATCCACAAGAAACTCCCATGTTAATGCTTCAACTCTTTAAAATATAAAGATATGTATTATATTCCTTACTCTTCGGCAATGCCTTGGGACTATCTTTCCCCAGTTGCCATCACCCAGATGAACGTAAGAAAGAATTGCAGTTTTAAAGCTTTGTTGTTTTGACACAAGTAAATTTATTTCTCCCAGGAATGAATTTTAAATAGCTATGTGTTATAACCAATATAACAACATTTTCTGGTCCCAATATTCAGAAACATAATTTGCATTTTTATTAAGGTGCAATTTACATGCACAAAACTATATCCATTTTAAATGTACAGTTTGATGAGTTTGATAAATGATTATTCATATGATATCATTCTTCCTATCAAGACTAGCACATTACTCTCATCCTTGCAAGTTTTCTCAGTGACTTTGCTAGTTAATCTATTTCCTGCAACATCAATTTTAAAATTCTAAGGTAATACCCTTATGACTTTTATCATTGAAGAATACTTTGGCTTCTTCAATAACCATTAATATATGCTAAAATAGTATAACAGTAAATATATACTAAATGGTATTATTTTAGAACAATACTTTTGAGATTAATCTATGATATTTTGCGTATCATAGTGTTCTTTAATTATTGAACATTATTTCATCGATTATTGTAATACAGTTTACTGTAGTATGGGGTTCAACATTTAGACTTTCTCTAAACTTGGGTTATTATAAATACCTGTCATAAAAATACTTTGTGTGCATTTGATCCTCTTATATCTAAATGAATATAATTTCTTTTTATCAACAAGTTATATAAATATACTTACACTTCAGAAAAATCAGTCAGAGGCCAGGACTCTCTCCCAGTGGTAGACAACTTGTCTTTGTAGCATGAGGCTCTGAGTTATATCACTGGCATTGCAAAAATATTTAAAAATTTTTTCTTAGCTTTTTTTATTGATATTTTTTAAATTTATTTTGCACTTTCTATTTTTGTTTTAATGAGCAGACATTTCAAAGTAATGAATGTGGTGTTATAGTTAAGTTGTGGTGCTTGTCAGGTTTCAGATTTATTGAAGTGTGCACATGACTGGCTGTAGTGCTGGCTCACAAACTCTTGGGGTCTCACTTTTTTGTTGCAGTGCTTTTCAGAGCCTCACAGAGCTGCAGTGTTCACACCTGTATTTGGACACTTACACAGAAGGTCACTGGGTCTCAAGGCACAGTACCTGACACTGAACTCTCACACGTTAGCTAGGGAGTACCACCTATTGTACTTTTGGAATCCATCTGGTTTCAGTACACACATAACCATAGTGGCACAAGTCGCAGCAACACTTAAATGATTTTTTGAGATGTTTTTATATTTAGCTATAGTCTACTTGCACACTTTGTTTCTGTGAGACAAAGGTCAGGCACTTTAAAAATGACAATTCTTGGGTTAGAAGGCTAGCACAGCAGGTAGGTATTTGCTTGCAAATGACCCACCTCCAGTTCAATCTCCAACATCCCATCCTTTGAGCCTGCCAGGAGTGATTTCTGAAGGCAGAGCCAGGAATAACTCCTGAGTGCTTCCGTTTTTGGCTCCAAAACCAAAATATAAATAAAAATAAATAAATACATAACCAAAATATAAATAAATAAATTAAATTTAATTAAAACAAACCAAAACAAAACAAAACAAAAAGTCAATGCTACCAGGCTCACCTCTCGATGTCAGGAAGTTGTTACAGGAGGAAGATGCCTGGTGCCTCCAAGGCAGGCATTCATTTTTTTTTTTTAATAATATCTTTATTTAAACACTGTGATTACAAACATGATTGTAGTTGGGTTTCAGTTATAAAAAAAACACTCCCTTCACCAGTGCAACATTTCCATCACCAATGCCCCTGTCTCTCTCCCCCGCCCAGCTGTATTTTAACAGGCTACCTACTTCCCTCACTCATTGGCATTGTTATGTAAGGCAGGCATTCTACCTTTGAATTATTTCACTACCAACAATATTCTAACATTCTGGCTTATTGTTTCTTCTTTTTTTCTTTGGGAACACATATGATTATGCTCAGCTTCTATTCCTGACTTGAAGCTCAGGGTTCAGCGTTATGGGCTTATCTGGGCAACCATAGAACGTGGGAAGTTAAAGCAATATATCCTTAAAGGTATAACTCCAGTGATGTTGTTTTTGTCATTTCGCCTAATATTTTAAAAGAACTTTTTAAATATTATGACATACATTTTTTCCATGATTAGTAACAAACCTGATTAATAGTTATTTTGTTTACTTTAAAATTATGATCATATTATTCAAAAATATTCTGCCTCTTAAAGGGCCTATGTAAACCAACTATTTGAGACTTTTTTTTAATGTCTGTTTTTCTCTATTAGCAGCATAGAAGTTTTTTGCTGTTAATTTTTGTTTTTGGGCCACACACAGTGGCCTTTAGAACACAATCAAAGCAGGATTAGGGACTCAATATAAATGTTTAAATTTCAAAAAAAAAATGTTTAAATTTAGTTAGTGTTCTAATTTTTTCAGTTTCTAAATGTTCTTAATGATCCATATATAAATCTTCAGATGAAGTAAGTCCCAATTCTATACAGTTATGCATTTTTTATAAATGTGTTAATAGTTAGTAATGGAGAATAGTTGTTTTTAATAATCTGTTTGTTTTTGTTTTTCTTTGGTTGTTCCTGAGGATTCTGGGGTTTTACTCCAGGTTCTGAGCTATGCTGCTAATAAAGAAAAACAGACAAAAATGTCTCAAATAGTTGGCAAGTACAATTACCCTGTACACTCAATCCCTGTACAATATTTCTGACCTAAATGCTTGTGTTTTATTTTAGTTCATTTTTTTGGTCAGTTTTTGTTTTGGGGCCATACCTGGTGGTGTAATGCTTACTCTTGCTCTGTGCTCAGAAATTGCTACTGGTAGACTCAGGAACCTGCGATGCCAAAGATCTAACCTGAGATAGTCAAGGGTCGGTAGCTTGCAAGGCAAACATCCTACTGTGTTAATTCTCCAGCCCCAAAACTTGTGCTTTCAAAGACAGGAATGTGTTAAGAAAATCAGTACTGAAACAAATGTTAGTGGCTATTGATAATAAGTAGTTATTTTAGAAAACAAATTTCAATTCTATATAAATATATGGTATTGAAACACCTTACCTTATGGTTAAACAAAAGAAAAATATAGTATTTTTAAAAATTCATTTTCTGATATTATTGAGTAATACAAATTATTCCAATGAGCATAGACACTTTGATAAAAATCTCAACAATACCTTTCATTAAATTTTAGTAACATATGGTAATAGAAAATCCATGTCTAACACAGCAGTCACCATATAGTGTATCTAAATAAATAATTTTTAATCAAATACTGATTTTATAACATAGGACTAAGGTTTTTAAATAGTGACAGTTTTAATTTTGAGAGATGAATTTCAGTCCTATTTCATGCTTAATGAAGTAAACCTAATTATCCCCTTGCATTTTGTATTAGTGCTTAGGTCATTTGAGACCAGTCTTAATATTTGTGTTCATTTCTCCCACTAATCATGTTCCAAGAAGAACATGGTAATTAGTTTCTGTCATTTAAAAGCAACATTCCAGGTTATTTTATGAAATTTTACTGAAGCTAGTTGTTTATTTAAAAAAGTTTTGTTTAAGTGTAGCCACCTTCAAAGTTACTCTGAACACATTTTTTCTAGTGTTTTTATTAACACTTTATGATCAGTGCCAAGAGACTTAATTCAAATACCACAAGACCTTCTTGTTATTATGGTTTTTAATTTTGTAAATTGTTATTAAGCATTAAATATTCATGAGTTTGTTTTATTTTTAGTTGTCATCAATGATGTAGTGTGGTGCTGGGGGCTACTATTTCTTATAGGTAGTTATTAATCAAGAAAAAAGCATTATATTCTTCAAAGAATAAACTATCTAAAGTAATAGGAATGCATATTTTATATTCCATTAATCATTCTTCTTAGAATATGTCAAATATTTCATCATTATTTTTCATTAAATTTCAGTTTAATTAATCAATTGAGAACTAAGACAATCTAGCTTTGCTGTGACTTAACCTAGAGAAACCATTTCTAAGAGTTTTAAACTCACTTATTCATTTAGTAACTTGCAATTTTTATACTTAAGTGTCATATCAAGCTGGAGATAGCCTAAAATACCTAGAATATCTGAAAGAAAAAATTAATATAGATCATGGGAATCTCATTTCAAAAATATATATATCACCAGAGACTCATTATGAAAAATAATTTTATAGTTATTATGAGAAATAATGAAAATATATACTTCAGTAAATAATAAGTTGTAAAGTACTTTCCTTCAGTAATGATAATTTGTTAATACATAAAATATTAAATTAAACCATTAACTAAAATTGTGCTCTGATTTGTTTTTTGAAATAAAAATATCAATTATCCAAATCATCTTATATTTCATATTAAGTAACTGTGTCCCTTGGCTATATAAACTTGTAATATATGTAATAACAGGTCAAATGTTTTAAATATAATATCTTGCTAGTTCTGATATTATAACTTCTATATACCAAGAAATATTAAATGTTTATAATCAATTAACCACTTAAGAACACAACCATTATTTTTACGAATTTGTATCCAAAGAACCACATGATCACATAATTTACATACGATTCTCATGACTAGGTAACACTCTAATCTAAGGAGTTTTTGTGACTTACATACTATCTCTCCAGTCCCTCTGTTGTTACAGTTAAGTGTAAAATGTACCCAGTAACATGATCTATTAAGCAAGAAAACTTGAAATTAAATGAAGCAGAAAATCACTCTTGAGTTGTTAAGTAAATTTAGAGACTTTTTACATTAATATAAATCAAAACATTTTGGCTATGTTCAAAATGTAATTCAACATCAACTTGAAGTTATTTCTAACATGATTTCAAATGTTCTGAGAAATAGACCATGATAAGTCAAATTTTCATTTTTCAATGATTATGCTTTTAAAATCATTAGAAATAGTTATGTGAGGAGCCAGTGAAGTGGAGGTAAGGTGTCTGCCTTGCAAGCACTAGCCAAGGAAGGACCTCGGTTCGATCCCCCGGCATCCCATATGGTCCTCCCAAGCCAGGGGCAATTTCTGAGTGCTTAGCCAGGTGTAACCCCTAAGCATCAAACAGGTGTAGCCCGAAAAAACAACAACAAAAAAAGAATAAAAAAAAATAGTTATGTGAAATATTCCTTAACATGAACAGCAATATTACTCTACTATGATTCATATTCATTAAGTATATTTATGAATGTTTTTCAAAATATTATATTCTTTATTATAAAGTTTATACAGTTTGTTTTTGTTTAGAAAATACACCTGATTATGCTTAGGTTGTCTTGGCTCCTTGCTAAAGGATCACCCCTGGTGAGCTTGTGGGAATCATATATGATTCTAGGGGATCAAAACCAGGTGGATTATGTGCAAGATAAGTATCCTTTGTATACTATGATGATGGGCTTTTAACAAAATTATTTTTAAAAACAAAGATAAACAAATATACAATCTAAAGTTTCAATCCATATATTAATAAAAGGATGAGATCACCACAATTAAAAAATACATATGCAAGAATTTTGTTTATTAGTAACATATAATATAATTTTAAAAATTATACATAAAAATACGGGGCCAGAGAGATGGTGCAGCTATAGGTTGTTTGCTCTACAGATGGCTGACCTAGGAAAGACTGCATTTCGATCCCCCAGTGCCCCATATGGTCCCCCAAGCCAGGATAGATTTTTGAACGCATAGCCTGGAATAATCTCTTAGCTTAACCAGGTATGGCCCAAAATTAAAAAAAAATTACACATAAAAATAATGTGCATACAAAAAAGCCCTTGGAATGTGGTAATGAGTATGAATGGAGCCAGTGGTTTTTCCCACAACAGTATGCTTCAAGGGTGGAGAAACCTTGAATCTCTTAGGACAAGGGAGTGACCTTTCTTCCCCAATACTTACTGTGCCTATGCAAAAAAAAGAAAAGAAAAAAGTTGGGGGAACACCAAACCCTGCCACTCCAGCACTCCTTCTTTTTCTTGTTTTTTTTTTTTTTTTTTTATTTTGATATTATTTTCCTTATCTTTTTTCTTCCACTTTTTTCTTTCTTTTTCACTCTTGTGGTTATTTGTTTTTTTGTTTATTTGTTTGTTTGTTTTTGTTGCTGGATGTATTTTTTTTGTGTGGTAGATGTTACCAATTTTTTCTTCTCTTTTTCTTATCCTTTTGATCTCCAACAGAATCACATAACTTGAATCATTCAGCCTCATAAATTGGGTGGGGGGAGGATGATACCAGGACCAGTGATATGAGCATGTAGTAAAAATAAAAAATGATCAGACTTGAACATCAAACCCAAAGTCAATGACAACAGAATAGATACCCAATCATTAGTATTCAGGGGGGTAAAGGAGGGAGTTATGGGATACATACTGGAAACAGGGGTGAAGGGAGGACAACACTGGTGGTGGGAATGCCCAGTATTCATTGTCACTCTGTACAGTAAATAATTCTGTGAAAATTTTGTAATGCATTTTGGTCACAATAAAAATTTATTAAAAACAGTATGCATACATGACAAATTAAACCATAAAATTTATTTGAAGTATATATATAGAAAAAACAATACAAGAAAAGTATAGTTGAGCTAAGATTCAAGACTGAAAGACATTATTGTTTTTCCCTTTTCATCCCCTCTCATGGAACTTGCTTAATGTATTTGCAAAATTTTTAAATGGAATGGATTTTTGGTATATTATGTGTTAATAATGAAATCGTAGAAATATTCACATAGTATCAAGGTTAAGACCATCAGTTTAAAAGAACTAGTATTTATATTAGTATGAACTAGTATTATATAGTAGTATAAAATAAATCTAAGTACATTAATAAATGAGTTATTTTAAAAATATAAAATGTTGGCTAAATTACCCAAAACAAAATAATCAGTACTGATATAGCAATGAGAATTTGTTGTAGTAATATAAGTAGTACTAGGGAATTTGAATAATGGGAACATGAGGCTACTTGATGAGGGTATACATATTTCAAAGATCAATTTGCAACTATTATTAAATACAAAGGTAATACAAAATATTAACTCAACAGCTTTTACTTCTAGAATTTAAAATTAATTAAATACATGTGAAGAACAGAATGAAATTCTTTCAACTTTCATTGTAGTTAAAAAATATTAGTGGCAAGAGAGATAGTACAGATCATGCCCAATCCCTTGCACCATATATGGTCCCTTGAATCGCCCAGGAATGACCCTAAACTCAGGGCCAAAAGTAAGCCCTGAGAACAGCCAGCTGTGGTCCCCAAAACAAACATAAAAAAGAGAGTTTGGGGCAATAACTTAAAGGATTGGAGCACATGAACTGGCTGTACAGATTCTTGAACCCTGGCAACGCATGGTCTCTGGAACACTACTTGGTGTAAAACTGGCTGTTACATAGACCCTCTAAAAAGAGCCAACAGGACAAACAAAAGAAAGGTCTCCATTTTCTTTTTTTGGTGGAATCCAACCTGAAAAATATAAACAAAAGACTGGTTACTTAAGTAATATATTCAAACTAAGATGGTCTCAATAAGTATCCACCAATAAAAAAACATACATTTAAACTATATGAAATTGGTATGAAAATGTATGCAACATGAGTTTTTATAAAATTATATATATTATGCTAGCACACATAAATACATAAGGATGCATATAAAAAGCAATTCTCAAAGATCTGACTCACATAACTATTGTTATTACTAGTAGAACTTAAACAATGGGGGCAGGAGCAATAGTACAGTGGTAGGGCATTTGCAATAATTCAGTGCAGAGCTAGGAGTAACCCCTGAGCACCACCTGGTGTGACCCAGAAACCAAAAATAATATAAAGCCAAATAAAATAAAAATAAGAAAAAATAAATTAAACATGCTAATGAATGTTTATTATATTTATTTAAAACAGAATATGCATTATATAGTTAACAATGTAACCTGTTTGAAGTACTAGCTTCTTATGATTCATTATCTTTTGAAATGCTGAAAATCAATTAAGAACAATCTCATTTATAGAGGATGGTTTTGAAAAGAAGTAATGCATCAATTTGCCTAGAAAAGTTTTATTTCAAGAGGCATCCAGGGACCACTTGTTATTTAAATATAGATTCCAATTTTCCTGACACAGTTGTAAAAAGAGAGCTGGTAGAATTGAATTTTACATTTAAAAATTAAGTTTTTTGTTATTGTAATACTAAAAATTGAAAAGACAAAACATATAATCTCTATTTAAAGGAATCTGATATAAAAATCATTTCTGTATTAATGGTTTTGAGATCACATATTTAGAATTGATCAGTTTTACTGTAAAAATTGGCATTATAAACCTGATGTTTTATTAATTTAAGAACTCTTGAAGTTCTTTTTATCTTTTGTATTTTTAAATACAAATGTTTAATTTTGGATTAATTTCTTGTCCTCAAAGATGCTAAAACTAATTAATAAGTGGTAATTTTACATTTTACTAATTTCCCTTCATAGACAAAATAATCGACTAAATATATTACTCAAAACTATTAATAATGCACTTTTTACTTTCTATTTCTTATATTTTTCATTGTAATTAAGATATTTTGTTCATAATTTCTGATAGTCCAAACTTATCAATTTATGTAATATGTGCTAGCCATCTTTAGATGCTGTGAATTCTATCAAACTGGGGTCTACAATCCCAAATAGCAAAGCTGGCCACAGAAATAAGACAAACATATATGAAGAAAATCAATCATGTATGGCTGTTTAGTCTTTAGGTTGTCATGAGCAGCTATCACTTGTCTCAAAGCCAGGATATGTATTCAATATTATCTTTCTCCCATATCCACTGTCTTAAAAAATGAGTCATTATTCAAGTTGACAGAAACATTAAGGAAAACATTAATGTAAGCACATCATCTTATAGATGCCTGAAGAATAGTTGCTAGGATATTTCACATAGCAAGTACCACATATCATAAAGACACTCTTTATTCTGTTCTTTCCTGGGCATATATTTTCTTGTCCTGTTACCCACTTATTCATTCTGTGTTTTCCTGGTTGCACTTTCTCTTCTAGAACCACAACCTATGAAACATATAGTTTTTATTCATTTTAAAAACAATAACAAGGATATGACATGAATATAAAAAGTTTCTTTTTACTGAATTAAGGTATCCAAAATGTATTCCTGGACACATTTATCCTCGCTCTGTTATCAATTCTAGTTATTCCTGGGTGCACTATTGTGAAAGATTTGTAATGCATTTTGGTCACAATAAAAATTTATTAAAAAATAGTGTGCATACATGACAAATTAAACCATAAAATTTATTTAAAGTACATATATATATATATGAAAAACAATACAAGAAAAGTAAAGAATAGTTGAGCGAAGATTCAAGGCTGAAAGACACTACTGTTTCTCCCTTCTCATGGAACTTACTTAATGTATTTGCCAAATTTTTATTTGTACAAACTTTTATTGTAAGATCTAAACTGTTTTATCCAGAATTACTGCCATCTTGGGTTATTTTGTTAGTGGGATAATTTCCCACAATTTCCTAAATAAAATTCATTTACATGTGGAATGCTAGATAGATCAGTAATAGATTATTATATTTTATTACATTATTAAGTAAAACTCTAAATAATAAATTATTATAATATTCTTAGAAATCTCAAGTCATATATATATAAATGAGTTATAAATATTGTAAAAATTTATAAAATCTTTAACTATTACACAAAGTTTTATACCAAACAATGTTATAGAAATTGGAACTTTTGTGGGTCTTTCATTCAGGCAGATAATTCAACTAATTGGTTAAGATACAGGATATTTGATATATACATAATAAATATTGCATCATAAATTTTACTTTAATATTTGTTTCACAAAATACATACATTTTTGAGATTTACAAACAACTTTATATCAGGCCAGAATATTAATAGCATACAGGGTAACTAAATGTTAAAATATTTATAATAGCATCACTATCATTTGTTCAAAAATTACATTCCCAATAATGGATGTTTAAACATTGACACATAATTCTTAATTCCTCTCACTTAATCTCTAAGCAAATTTTGTAATAAGTAGTTGAATAAAATCCAATTCTTGGAGCTAGATGTACCTTATAAAACTGGAGCACACATGTGTCATTGCTCCTCTCCACCTTGATGCTTTTCACAGTATACTGGCCCCTTGAGCAGTGCCAGGAGAACAGGTGTAGCCTCCAAAAATTGCTGGATGTATCTCTATAATAAACAAAATCATCCACTTATTCTCTATATAATTGATAGTTTATAAGGAAATACTACAACACTATATATATTATTTTTCTCTTGATTCGTCCTCATGAGTTAAGGATACTTATTACACGAATGTTAGGGACACTCTCAGGGATAGCTCAGTGACGCTCAACCTATTTTGCAATTCTGGTTTGAGAGTTTTATTCCCATCAAAGGGAACATTATCCTGGAGGCTCTGCCAGTTGGGATCCTGGTGCCACTGTTTAATGTCCAAAATATGCATAACCATCACAATGAAAGGCTACAAGTACAGCAAACAAGAGTGTGAAACTCATTATCGTTGATTCCAGGATGACTCTTGGTGGTACTCCGGGGATGATGTGCAGTGTCAAGTATTAAATAGGGCTGGTTTACCTGCAAAGTAAGCACCTTCATTCTGTACTATCTCTCTGACCCTGTTACTATTTTTCTTGACCTGTCAGATAGAAACATCAGTTAGTAAACTATAATAAAACTTAATTTCGATTGCAATTTTAAGATTGGTGTATTGTTTCTGCTTTTATGCTCTATTTCATTTTATTTTATTATTTATTTTGAGGAATTTTTTCCAAATCAGTGTCTCAGGAACTAAGGAAACAGTATCAATGGCACTCAACCTTTGTGATCCAAATGGTTCAGTGCTACAGTTTAACCCAGACTACCATTGCCATACATGTCAGTGCTTCATGTGTCCTACTCCTTTAAGCTATCTTCCCAGAGCCACATTTTGCATAGTAGCATACTATTTATTTTTAACCTAAATGAGCCTATGTTTCAAGTTTTGTTCCAAGCCAACTTCAGAATTAAAAAGTTTATAAAAGTAATGGCGATTTTATATTATAAATAAAAAGAAATTTTAGTAATCTGTGAAAGACACTTAAAAATGTTTTCTAGCTATAACTATTGACATTTATACAAACATTGGATTCATGAATAAAAATGCATTTTGTGTTTAAAACATAAGATTAAAAAATTCCTTTAAATCAACAAATAGTGAAATTGAATACATTTTCAGAGCAAAAATAGCAGTGTAATAAACTGGGTGACTGAAGCAAATAAAATAAGTTTTATTTACTGAAAAGATATTTTGTTGGCTTTTTTTGCTTTTTGTACCTGGAATAAATGGTCTTTTGTGTCTTGTCAATCATTTATAGCTGCCAACCATATTTAGATTTGTGATGGTCAAAACATAACATTTCTATGTGTCAGTTCAAAAGCAAATAAATTGTGCAAGGGCTGTAGCATGGGGAGGAAAAATATAAACAGAACAAGAATGGCAGCCACATATTGACACTCTCATAATAACTTTAGTTCTTTAAAATGATATTTAATATTTACAATTCATTATATAGGTGGGTTATTTTATATATACAATTTATGAATATTAACTATTGTTATACCCAGGTAACTGAGTATACAATCATGATTTAGAATAGCTTTGTTATCTTTTAATGATACCTCTTATTTTATCTCTAATTATAATCATTCCCTCCACCCACACAAATATTTAAACCACATACACCTCAAATTTTGTCCTCCAAAAGTTTTATTTTCTTTTTTATAAATAATGCATTCATTTTATTTTCTTTGTTTTTGTTTGGTGACTCATCTTTGACAGTACTAAATAATTAATCCCAGCTCTACACTCAGAAATTACTTCTGGTAGGACTTTTAATGACAGGTGGGCACATGCCAATCTCATATTCACAGACATTGATGGAGATGCCTGGCCAGTTAGGTTCTAGACTATGTTTTAACTATGCCTTAATGCTCAGGTACATTGCCAGAGGTCAGGCTGAATTGGAGAAAAAGAGCCCTACCAACCTTCCCAGAAGAAAAGAGTCACCAAGGAGGTACAGAAACTGATACTGATACATGTCTATGGTGCCCCCATAGAAACTTATCTATGTCCACTTTCTCATATTCGTGCCTGGGGGACCTGCCTTGTCTAGGCAGCATTCATCTATTTGAATATGTTACCTATATTACGTGAAATGTGCATCCTTTGCTATCTGTTTCCTGAGGTTAACTGAACAATGTGCACGGTGTCAGTGACTATAAAATCTCTACAGACCTGAAGCTTGGGGCCCAACCTACCTCCTGTTGGTCAGGAGTGGTTGGACCCCAGCAAGCTGGCTTAGTAAACCCCACTTGTTTTATTTTGTTGCGTGGATTATTAATCTTTTCACCGGGCTGCCAGAAACGGACCTAATATGCTCAGGAGAACATATGCAATGCTGAGGCTGAAACCCAGGTAAGCTGTGAAACACACAAACACCCTACCTACTGCACTATAGCTCCAAACACTAAAATGTGTATTCTAAATGGAATTATGTAGCGGTAGGGTGTTTGTCTTGGGTGACCTAAGACAGACAAAAATTAGATCCCCGGGGTCCCATATGATCCCCCAAGCCAGGAATGATTTCTGAAAGCATAGCCATGAGTAACCCCTGAGCATGATCGGGGTGGCCACAAAACAAAACAAAAAACAAAACATTGGAATTATACAGCTATGGTTATCATTCTGTTGATAAAAAAATATTCTTTCATTTGGTCTACAATTCTTTGAAATTAGATATTTGCATGGATATACTACATTTGATAAACCTATGTTGTTGAGTGTCACACATTTGATTATTTAAAATTATTTTTGTTGGGTAGTCTGAGCCATAGTACAGCACGTAGAGTACTTGTCTTACATGATATCAACTGAATTCAATCCCAGAGAGACCCCTACACTCTAAGAGGAGTAATTGTAGGAGTAAGTCCTCAGAACAGGAACTGGAATAGCCCCTGAACAAGGATGGTTGTGGTCCCAAACAAAAAGTTAATTTTCATGAATAAACTTGTATTAAAAAGTATGTATAAGCTTATAAATTAATATTCTAAAATTATAAATCACTCTAAATCATTCTACCATTCTAAATCTAACAATATTAATTATTTTTATTAGGCAAAATTTATTTTCATATTTGTAAAAAAATTGCATGCACTTTTCCAACATGGATGAATTATTTTGTGTTTTATTGAGGATATATGTAGTTTCCAGTGGCTTTATACATTTAATGGCATTTGAAATTAGCATACTTTTGTTTTTAACTACTCTAAAATATGGGAGGTACTACTTCATTATGATTTGATTTAGATCTGCCTAACAACTACATCTTTTCATATATTGTTTGACATGTTTATATTATTTTTCATTACTCTCACATATTTTAGTTCTTCAAAACTAATTTTAATTTTTGAAATGATTTACCATCAATAATTTAATATTTTATTTTAATTATCATTTTATAGTATTAAATATAAATATTTAATGAAATTTGTACAGATAGATAAAACAGAGTGTAAAGCACTTGCCTTGTATACAGCCAACCCAGGTTCCATCTTTGATACCCCATATGGTCCTGTCAAAACAAAATTAGAAGAAATCCTAAAGCTTGTGTGACTCAAAAACAAAGCAAATATAACCTAAAAAAATAATTGCCTCACATTTTACAGTATTTACAGTATTT
This sequence comes from Suncus etruscus, assembly GCF_024139225.1. NCBI lineage: Eukaryota > Metazoa > Chordata > Mammalia > Eulipotyphla > Soricidae > Suncus > Suncus etruscus. The sequence goes on along the minus strand of NC_064855.1, from coordinate 103,179,856 downwards.
AAATACATATGTTATTTATAAATTGCCTTTATATGTTTATTTTTATTTTATGTTTATTCTGAAGAAGCAAAACTGTGATTTGTGATCAGGTTTTTTATCTTATTTCTTGTATTTTATGGTTATATTTTTTTCTAAAACCTTTAACATCACATTATTATTTTTCTGAAGATTTAGTTGGTAAATATATAGATGAGTTTTTTTACATGTTTTATAAATCGTGAGTTGCAGATGCATGCCTTTTGTGACTTTTATATTATCTATCAAAATAATTGTAAAACTTTCTTAAATTCCAAGTATAAATTTTTTATTGTAGAAATAGTATTTTATATATTTGTCTTTTGCTATAGTCTATTCACATAATTATGTCTATTTTCAGTAAAATTTAACATAAATATAAAAGTAGATGATACATAAAATATAGATAAAATAAGTCAAGCATTTGTTAAATAGTTTTATTGTTCCAAAGCTAGAATATTCAATTACTATTAAAACACAAACATTAAAAATTTATTCAGTAGGTTATTTTTAAAAGTGATTAATGCACAGCCATTAGTTACATAAAATGTTCTGGAAAATATTATTTATTCCTGAATGCCAGGATTAGTAAAAATATCTAGTGAAGCAAAATAATGGAATATACTATCCAAAAGAAAACAGAGATTAAATCATATTTTATATTAAAAGCATTTGCCTAGTTTTTAAATAGGAGCAGTTATTGAAGAAATTTGCCTTATTATCTTACCTGAATATTTAAGTCCTGAAGTCATTTTGCACAAATTAAAAGAACATTTCTTTTTAAAATTTGTTCTTAATTTTTCTTATATCCCACAAATGAGTCCTGAGACATAAGAGATAAGGGTCAGGAGGTATAGCCTAGGATAGAAAGCTCGCCATGAAGGACGGTGAGTGCAGTTAGAGTAGAGAATGTTTTCCTAGACCTAGAACATTGGTAGTTGGAATTGATCACTCTAGATAAGAGTTCGGTGCTGAAAGGGGGAAAGTATCATGCAAGGCACACTCAATAATAGTGCAAACCATACAAAGTCAAAAGGATAGAGAAAGAGAAAAGAAGAGAAAGAGAGAAAAGAAGTGGTGGGAGCGTGAGAGAGAGAGAGAAAGTGAGAGAGAAGCAAATTGTCTGCTCTAGAGACAGGTGGGTGGACGAACAGAATGGTGCCCTGGTGAAGAATGGTATACATTGTATGACTGATACCCAACAATGAACACTATAATAATAACAGTGCTTAAATAAAAACAATTAAAATAAATAAAAACTATTATCAAATATATATTCTTTATTATAGGCACTATGGTTTACAATACTGTTAATGAATTTTTTTATATTTAACACTTTCCAGAACCACTTCTCCACCCTAATGTCTATTCCCCCATCAATTTCTAAATGTACCCCTTCTTTCTCCCTCTCCCATTCCTTTCCAGCAATAAGCTTCCTACTAAAAACTAATTCTTAGTTTCTTTTGTTATTTTCCTACTATTATTACTTTGTACCTCACATATAAATGAGATTATTCTGCTTTTCATATATAACAATGTATGATAATATTAATTGATTTACATTTTCATTATTTTAATAAATTTTTGTGGAGAAAATACATCTTTTTTAAAATATATCAGTTTTATCACTCTCTAGTTTTCATAGCAAATCACACATGCATACATATTGAACTTAATGATTAGACTAAATATTATATTTACATATAAACTTTCACTGTAAACAAATGTAATGTGATATATTTAAGTTAGATTTTTTTTATAATTTTTATTTTATCATATTGGTTTACATATCATTCACAGTAATATTTTAGGTATATATTAACATTGAATCAGGGAACTTACCCATCACCGAATTGTCCTCCCTCCACTTCCGTTCCCGTCCTGCCTCCCATAACCTCCACCCTCACCTGCTATCTTAGTACTGCTATCTTACTACTTACTTACTTACTACTTACTTACTGCTGCTATTTTACTACTACTGTACCTAGCTTACTAGCTTTTGTACCTAGCTAGCTACTTAGTGATCTTGCAACTGTTTGGTCATGCTACCTCCATTATATTCCCCTCTAATTGGGAGGCAGGACTAGATAGTTCAAGTTATGTGGTTTTGTTTGAAGAAGAAAAAAGAAATAAAATGGGGTAAAAAATCAAATACGCCAAAAACGGGCAGAGTCCTTCTAGAGGCTCTCATCCTTGGTTTGAGAAACAAAGGGGAAAAAGAAGGTGAAACAACACAACAGTATATAAAAATAATTATCAAATAAAATATCCATGAGCACTACAGCAATAAAGATAGGCACCACATAATAGCCATGGTCTTGAAAAAAAAAACAAAACATGAGAGAGCACAAAACAGAAGAAGAAGAGAAAAGAAGAAAGAATAAATAAATAAATAAATAAATAAATAAATAAATAAAACCGGAGACAAGTTCAATATCCACACCAAATCAAAGAAATCGACAAAAATAGATAGATAAATAAAAATACATTATTTTGTGATTTTTGTCTTTTTAATTCCCTCCTGCATAGGCACAGTAAACATAGGGGTCATTCCTAAAGGAATTCCCTTGACCTCATCTAGGGTTTGTGCTACCACCTGCACAACAACCATGATCTCTAATTCCAGAGGTCTGACTGAGACAATAGCAACTGAATGGGTCTTCTGGAAATATAATGGAAGACACTATCCCAGTCTCCATCCTAGGATCAGCGCAAGGACCAAGACCACCGTCTACAGAAGACGGATTAAAATGACACTGAGGGAACAGAACTTCTAGAACCACAAAGAAAGACTTCATCTTAAGTTACATCCTTGACCTGTGCAGAGACCAAGATCTCTAGATACAGAGACCTGATTTTACCACTCAGGATGGAGCAGAAGTCTTCCATACACCACAAAAGCACCAACAGGATAGGATAGTACATGAATTAGAACGAAGTTTATAATTAATCCCATGACAATATACTCCAAGGGTGGATAAACCCTGTATCTCTTAGGCCAAGAAAATACATCTTAGCAATGAAATTGATTTTTATCATTCACATAATAATAAGGAATAGGAGAAACAGCTCAAAGAATATGGATTATTTGCATTGCCAGGCATGAATATCGAATCATTGGACTCAAACAGCCCGGGAGAAAATCAATGAGAGATGTACCTGTTCCCCCACCCCAGTACTGCTTGAATGTTCTCCAACCCCAAACGCAAAATTTGATTGGATACATAAGAACATTTGAAGTCCTGTCTTTTATAGAGGAAAATAAATAGATAAAATGTCCACTTTTGCTCTTGGAATTTCAGAGTGGGATCATATATTCATCTAGAAAACCTTAAATACTGCTGAAGGGACATAGTTGAGGGCTCTATGGCAAAATGTAGAATAGAAGAATAATTAGTAAAGCAAAGATCTGATTAGTATCAACAGCTTTATCTATTTTTATCATATCTATACATTTTCTAGAAAGAATGAAAAAGAAAGTTGACTCAGTATTACTATTTATAAACATTATATTATTTAACATTACTAAACTCAAAGTGAATTACAAGAATTTTTATTAAAAATAAGTATTAATCTAGATATTTGATAAGCTATTCAGAGTATACATAGTTCCTAATTTTAGTTGTATTTGATTAAAAGTGTAAGGCCAAAAGAGTATATCAGCATGGCAATTTCCTTTAGCTGTTTTAAACTTGGCTTACATTTGATTTAGTATCTGGCACAAATAAGGTTAGAGACTTTTCACCACATATGGTGCATTGAACCCTACAAAGAGTGATACCTGAGCATAGAGGAAAAAGAACACCCTAAAGACTTCATGATATAGTCACACCAAAATAAAAACAATTTTTTATTCAGGTTAATTATATATTCTATGTATGTGAATGGTGTGGTAATGTGAGTTTACAATAATGTGAATGCTTCAAAGATGCAATTTAAAACTGAGGCAGACAGCAGCATCAAGAATCTCATTCTTACTTAAAAGCACCATTTCTGCACTCAATCCAATGCTTTGAGGTAAAGACAACTGCTGGAATGAGGGGTTAGTTTTCCTATCACCTCCACTTGGTTCTATTCAGACATACAGTCCCAAGAAAATGAGGCAGATAGGCAGAGCCTCAGTGAGAATCTTTTCGTAAATTAGAAGCACCATTTCTGCTTCACAGCCATACCTTACTTATAGTCACTCAGCCACACTACAACACACAATAAATACCCCACATTGCTAAGGTCGCAATGAGAAATCAATGCAAAACCCCATCACTATGCTTACTGAGCAAAGATGGTAGTTTTGAAGATACAACCAGTATAGGCAGCTATATATCCACCTTAATCCATGTAAGAACCTTAAAATAAAATATTGGGGATGTTTAATAAACTCAAAGAAGCCATGGGACTGACAACCAATAAAACTCAAAAGGACATGAGGAGTTAAAATTAGAAAATTTGAATTGAAATGACAGAACTAACAAACTTGATAGGTGAAATGAAAACCTCATTGAAAGGCATCAACAGCAGAGTAACAGCTGCTAAACTCTGAATGAATAAGCTCAAAGGTAGAGTGCACAACACCTCAAGATAGTAATAAAATATTGGATATATTCTTAAAATAAATGAACTTCTGAAAAAAGAACTTTGGGATGAATTTAAAAGGAAAAAATATACTAAAAAGATAAAAGAATCAAACAAAGAAAGCTACATTAAATTATTTTAAGAAATAAAATAGTATACAAGGAAATGGAAACACATTCCCTGCTCATGGATAAAAAATAAAGTGGCAGTTTTCCTCAAAACGTTGTATAGAGTTAATGCAACTCCTACAAGGAGTCCTATGCTATTTTTCAAATAAATTAAACACTTCAGAGTTTCATAAGAAGCAATAAACCTCCAGGAATATCCATAGAAGCCTTTGAAGATGGGAGACATCATTTTCCCAACTTCAAAAAGGTCATACAAATAATTAAACCTGCATGGTATTTGAAGAAAAACAAATACTAAGATCAGCAGCATAGGCTTGCTTATCTAAAGAGATCCTTAGGTATATGATCAATTAACCTTTGATAAAAAAGTGAGAAATATGAGTGAAGCAATAAAAATTTCTTCAACAGTGGTAGGGGTAAACTGTTCAGCTACATGCAAAAACAATGAACTCAAACTTCTTTTTAATTCTGTACACAAAATAAAAATTGAATCCAATGGATCAAAGACCTTGCTATAAGACTGGAAAATTTAAGGTATTTAGCAGAAAATGTAGGCAGAAGCCTCCATAAAATTGAAGCTAAAGGCATCTTTAAGGATAAAATACCACTGACAAAGAAAGTGGAAGAGAAGTTACACTAACGGGATTACATTAAACTAAGAAGCTTCCATACCTAAAGGGAACAGTGATACAAAAACTTCCCATGAATTCAGAGTAATTATTCACCAAATATCTATCTAATAAAGTTATCATATCTAAGATCTATAGGCAGTATTAGAGCTTAACAGGAAAAATATAAAAGAAACATATTACCTCAGCAAAAAATGAGAGAAAGGAAATGGAGATAAACTTCTTCAAAGAATAAATATGGATTGTCAAAAGGCACATGGAAAACTGTTCCACACCATTGATATCAGGGAGATGTAAATCAAGACAATAATGAGATATCATCTCACATCACAGAGACTTGCACAGATCAAAAAGTACAACCAGTGCTGGCACTGAAGCAGGAAGAAAGGTACTCTCTTCATTGCTGGTGGAAATGTGAACAGATCCAGCCTGTTGGGGAAACTATGTGTACATTCATAAAAAAAAAAAAACCCTCCTATAAATTTACCTCCCATATGACCTAAAATAACAGGTTCTATAAATATGCCCTATGGAACATTAAAGAGAATGTAGAAAAGGCACCTCACTCATTTATTCAATGGAGGAACATTCACAATAGCCAGAAGAAAACCACCCAAGTGCCCTAGAACAAATAAGTGGCTAAAGAAATGCTGTAATATATACACTATGGAATGCAATGTGGTTTTTAGAAGAAAAAGAAAAAAGAAGAGTCATAATTTGCTTTTACAAGATTGATTTAGAGAGTATTATGCTTCATGATATGAATCAGTGAGAGAAGGATGGCCAGAATGAACACATTGATTTGTGGTTCATAAAAGAATGATAGTATGGTAGTAATACCTAAAAACTATAGGCATAAGGTTTAGGAGGCCTGGTTCTTGTTAGGTGCCTTAATACTAAGAGATGGTAAGCTATTTTACATATGTTATACATATCTGTATATGTATAATATTTATCCATAACCAGTTGTATGGTGTTTAAATATTTTAACTAGACACAGATGGGACCACGCTTTCTAGCACCCCCTGGGGGGGAGAGTGGAGGATATGGGAGGCAGAATGGGAGCGGTTGTGGGAGGACAATTCGGTGGTGGGAATTCCCCTGATTCAATGTAAATATGTACCTGGAATATTACTGTGAACGATATGTAAGCCACTATAATCAAAATAAAAATTATATTTAAAAATTATTAAAATAAGGGGCCGGCGAGGTGGCGCTAGAGGTAAGGTGTCTGCCTTACAAGCGCTAGCCAAGGAAAGGACCACGGTTCGATCCCCCGGTGTCCCATATGGTCCCCCCAAGCCAGGGGCAATTTCTGAGCGCGTAGCCAGGAGTAACCCCTGAGCATCTAACGGGTGTGGCCCAAAAAAACAAAAAAAAATTATTAAAATAAATAAATGCAATGTAGCCCAAAAAAGGTGCAATTTACACTTCTTCAAAATGCATTATTACACAAGTCCCTTTTCCAAATTACTAATATCTCTCTATGAGATTTCACTAGAATTCCCTCTCTCCTTTCATTTTACCTATTCAGTGTTTAGGTCATTTTTACTTTATGTATGTACGTATGTATGTATGTATGTATGTATGTATGTATGTATGTATGTATGTATATATATGTAGTACATATGAATGGATTCCATTTATTGTTATTTATTATGAATTATTTTTTATAGCATGAAATTCTCTAGTACAGCCATTTAAACATGAAGAGTGTGATATCATTTTTTAAAATATCTTTATTTAAGCAACATGATTACAAACATTTTGTAATTGGGTTTCAGTCATAAAAATGAACACCATTTCACCAGTGCAATCTTTCCACCACCAATGCCTGCCATCTCGCTCCTCCTCCAACATCCCTTCCTGTATTCGAGACAGCCATTCTATTTCTCTCACTCACTACCATTGTCATGATAGTAGTTGGTGTTCTTATTTTTCTAACTGCACTCACCACTGTTTGTGATTAGCTTCATATCATGTCCTTCCAGTCTTCATCTCTATTGTCTTTGTGTACGATTACAATAATGTCTTTTATTTTTCTTAAAATTCATAGATAAGTGAATTATTCTGTTAATCTCTCTCCCTCTGACTTATTTCATTCATCATAATAGTTTCCATGTCCATCCATGTATAGGAAAATGTTATGACATCAACTCTCCAAAAGGCTGCATAATATCCACAATGTACCACAATTTCTTAAGCCATTCATCTGTTGTCAGGCATCTGGGTTGTTTCCAGATTCTGACTATTGTAAATAGTGTTTAATACAAGTGTGAGGAAGAGATTTTTTTGCATTGTGTTTTTGTGTTTCTAGGGTATAGTCATAGGAGTGGTATAGTTGGTTCATATGGGAGCTCATTTCCAGTTTTTTTAAGGGACTCTCAATTTTGTTTTCCATAAACGCTAGACTAGATGGCATTTCCACCATCTGTGAATGAGAGTTTCTTTTTCCTGTAATTTTTGCCAGTATTGATTGTTGTTTTTTTTTGTTTTGTTTTATATGTGTCAGTTTCTGTGACATGAGATGGTACATCAATGCTGTTTTGATTTGCATCTCCCTGATGATTAGTAATGTGGAGCATATTTTAATATGCCTTTTGGCCATTTGTATTTCTTTTTTGAAAAAATGTCTATTCATTTCTTCTCCCCACTTTTTGATGGAGTTAGATTAATTTTTGTAAAGTTCTTTCAGTACCTTGCATATCTTAGATAATAGGCCATTATCTGAAGTGTATTCAGTGAATAGTTTTTCCTATTCTGTGGGTGGCATTTATATCCTAATCACTATTTTCTTTGAGGTGCAGAAGCTTCTCAGCTTAATATAGTCCCATCTGTTTTTCTCTGCCTTTTTGGAGAGTTATGTTTTCTTCTTGAAGATGCCTTTAGTCTCAGTACCATGAACTGTTTTTCTATATACTTTATGATTCCTTTGTGCATGGTGTTAGATGGAGATAGAGTTCACTTTGTTGCTTGTAACTGACCAGTTGTACCAACACCGCTAGTGAGATATCTGTAGATGATGGATATTCCATTGGGTATATATATTACATTTTAAATTCTACTAATTTTTTTGAAACCTTGGGTTTCAATAACTTTATTGTAAAAATCACTAAAATAAAATAGATGTAATTATATGTTACTAAATTGACATTTTGTGTTAAACAGAAACCTGTAAGTGGAATTGCTAGGCCACATATAAGAGAAAATTTCAAATTTTTGAGAAGTCCTCTTATGTTTTTAATATTTTAATAAATAATTAAGCAATTTATATTCTGATCAACAGGGATTAGGGCTCCTTTCTTTTCACAAACCCACTAGAACTTTTACATTTTTGTCTTAGTTGACAAGATATTCTTAGAGGTGTGAGGTGGTTGTTCTTTTTTTTTTATTTGTGCATTTTTAAGAAGAATGATAGTAAACTGTTTTTCATATATTATACATATCTGTATATGTATAATATTCATCCATAACCAGTTGTATGGTGTGTAAATATTTTATAACATTCAGGATAATTATTCTGGTTACTGACTTTTTTAACTTTGGATTTATTTTACTTTGATTCAGTTAATACAGTTCTATTTGACTACATTATGTAAATGTTACCAGATTTCTATATTGACAATTTGTCTACTGCATTTATCATTTTTATTTTTAAAAATTCTTTGGAATCAATATATGTCTAAGGATAAAATGCTGCTTAATGTTCTTAAGACTGAGGGTTTTATCCCCTTGCCCATATAGGAAAAATATGTGGTTTGTTTATAAGAGGGAATGTATCGGGATCTTGAAAACAGAATTAATTTTGGTTATGGATAGTCACTGTTTGTTTTTCTTTCATGTACATAAATATTTGCTTAAAAGAAATTAATTAATTACCAGTTTTAAATAAATTACCAGTTTTGTGTGTTAGATTTGGGTATTGAAACACTTGTAAAGATTGAAATATAAATAGAAAGTACTGGGGCCGGGCGGTGGCGCTGGAGGTAAGGTGCCTGCCTTGCCTGCGCTAGCCTAGGAGACGGACCGCGGTTCGATCCCCCGGCGTCCCATATGGTCCCCCAAGCCAGGAGCGACTTCTGAGCGCATAGCCAGGACTAACCCTGAGTGTCACAGGTGTGGCCCAAAAACCAAAAAAAAAAAAAAAAAAAAAAAAAAAAAAAGAAAGTACTATGTTATATAGAAAAATGAGATAAACAATGCTTTAATTTTACTATTTTAATTTTAATGCTTTATGTTTATAATTAAAAGTATTTTGAAAATATTTGGTAAATTATAATGTATACCATGTGGATGAGGTTAATTATTGAGAGCTAAAGCTATGCTTTAACTTAACAGGTTAATGCTATTTAATTTATTAGTTCATCATATAGATGCAGGTGTTTTTTGTTTTTATTTTCTATTTTGGGCCACACCCGGTGACGCTCAGTGGTTACTCCTGTCTATTTTCAGAAATTGCTCCTGGCAGGCACGGAGGAACATATGAAACTCCCGGGGATCACACCGCCATACTTGCTAGGTCAGCCTCGTGCATGGCAAACACCCTATCACTGCGCTACTATTCCAGCCCCGACTGCATATATTATTTTTAAATATTTTAGTGGAAATGACTAAGGGGAAAAGGCCTACAGTAAATTTGACAAAAAAATTGAAACTTCACCTGCAGCATAAACCTGTCTATGAAGATAGCAGGGCAGTTTATTTTAGTCTCCATTGAAAAGGAATTCTATTTAGGTTTAATGAAGAAATAGTTAATAAATATAAAGTGTCTACATATAAAATCAGTGTTAATACTTATCTTATAAGTAATAGCAAACTAGCATTTGTTTTTAGTGGTTACAATTTAGACTTTAAGTCTTTTATAGCAATATATGTGATGTAACTGTTCTGCATAATATATATATAAGGAATTCAGTATTATTGATTGCTTTTCATTTATTCATGCAAATTGCTTAATTTATTTTAATATAATTTTGATTAATAGTTGACAGTAAAATTAATTATTGTCGACAAAATTAGAACACTAGTTAAGTTAGAACACTAGTAGTTATTCCTGTTGTCTCTACTTCTTTTACATCTATCATTCTATGTAACTTAGATTAAATCGTGCTAGGTGAATCAATCACATTATCTACACAAAAACATAGACATCGTTAAGGGAAAAATGTGTGAACATAAAAATCTAAAATGTAAGTTATATACTATGTGTTTTGGATTTATTTTTGAAATATATCTTGATAAAGAAATCAAGGCTTCAGGAAGTTCAACATAAGCATTGCTAAATTTTATTTTACTTTTAATAAAATATCAAAAATTAAATATGTGGTTATGAAATTGCTATGAGTTAGGAGCTAATAAACAAGTTTATATAAGCATGTTCTTCAAATACATGATACAGACAGGTAAATGTAAGCAATCACTTGAGAACAGCAATTGCCAGTTCTATTAATCATTTATTTTATATAACTGGATTAAAACATTTTAATCATTATAAAATGGTTAATATTACCATTGCTGTTCACAAATTAATGGAGTTATACATAAGACAAGTTTACTCTGGATATTTATGAGACTAACTTGAGTAACATTGTCATACTAGAGAAATGCAGAAAATACTGTGATAAAAAGATCATAATAACATCTACAAATATTAGTGCATAATACATTTTTGAAAATATTGATCATCTAATATAAAAATATAGTAAATAAAATCTTTTATAAGGTCAGATATTAATAATTGAATGTGATAGATAATATATTGTTATAAACTATATGTTAAATATACGTCATATATTTATTATCTGAGATGTGAGTTAGCTAATTAATCATCCTTAATGGATGAATTAGTTGTGTTTAAACTACCTACTATAAAAAGGAATGTGAAATCTAAGATCCATAATATAACTTAACAACTTTTAATATTGCCTCCATGCTGGTGGTTGTTAGTATATTTTTACTACTCTAGAGATGATAATGATTGCAGTAGCTGACGTAAAATAAATATGTAGTAAATGTCTGTTTCTACTGCAAATATGTGATGGATTCATCTGATAAAGCCTAGGAAATCAATAGCTAATGTGTCTCAGCCTACTCCTATATTAGACAAAAGAGCATTTTCCCTAAAATATATTAAATAAAGTAATAAATATTTCAAAGCTTAGTACAATGAAAATACAAATTCTTGCTGGCTGAGAAATCATAAATAAATTCTAATACTTATGATAAATGTATTGTTCATAGTGATAAAACTAACAACAAGGAAAACATCTGCTGAGTGAGGGAAAACTGAATCTATCTACATGCTTCAAATATTGACCTGGGGGTAAAAGTGGGAATGGTAGTTGTGTGACTCAAAATTAATATTATGTATTTGGAACATGAAGAACTGTTTGTTATATTAGGTGTTCAAATGATTAATGGAATTAATAAGCCTCTTAACCCCTCAATTATGAATGGCGTATTGGTGGAATAAATGATTACATATATTTGTACATTTGCTTGCCATTGCATATGAAAGTTGATTGTCTAGTAAAGCTTCACAATGACCTAGTTTTGCATAGACTAAATGTACCAAAATTATTAATATTTATCTAGGATAATCATAAGTTTATGAACCTAAGCATAAGTCTTAAATTTTTAAAATCAATTTATATTAATAGTAAATGTGATGTATTTCCTTTATGAGAGCATGTAATTATTAATATTGTATTATTAAAATATAACTATTTAATAAGTGCCAAATAGTTATACACTGAAACATAGCTATCCAAATCTCACTACTTAGTGTTATGAGAAACACATGCAACTTTTTTTAAAGAAAGCATTCATAAGACTTTGCAATAAAGTGTTGTCTTTTATTGTCCATGCAGGAGGTGACCTACAAAACTATTAGCAAGCTGTGACTATATTAATATGTGCCTCTAATTGCATGACAGTGAATCACATATATTAAAATGAATAAGAAAGACTTGCAGTGATTTTAAAATATTAAAATAATGCTTCCTCCATTACAATCATATACTGTGAGTTTTGCTTATCTTAGTAAATATATCTATTATTTACAATCAACTTTTCCAATTAAAACAATCCAAATCAAATATTGTTCAAATAGAGTTGGTAAAATTGACTTGATGAAGGACCAGAAATATAGGGGTTAAGATATATGCCTTATATTCCACCAATACCAGTTTAATTCTTGGCATAGCGTGATCCACTTGGCATCAAAGGTTATATTCCTCTAGGAGCCTGAGCTCTGTCTGGTTATCCCAGTAAAGCTTTGTCACCACAGGAGAGAACCAACAACATTCGCTTGGATCCTCACATTGACCATCTAGTCCAGTTGACTAAAACTTACTTGTGAGGGGACTAGAAAATCTATAGCATACTTTGTAGGCATTTTGGAAATAAATAATTAGAATAAAATTAACTTCTTATATCTATTATATTGGTTCATTCTGTGTCTTAAATATACACATAATTAAAATTCAATAACACATTTTAGATGGTGTAATATATAGTCACGTCGTTGTCCCCCAACATAGGCACATTCCCCCCTTTGTGTGCCCTGAGAATAATTTAAACAGGACACAGTTGAAAATCACTTAGTGGGAGTTCATAACCTAAGACTAGAAGCTGATCATTAGGAAAAATGTTTGGGTTATCTGCAAGGAAGAAAAATTATGTACTCAGTCATTCCTTGAAACCTGGCTCTCATTAAAATAATCAGTGTAAAGTGACTTAACACATAATGTCATTTTACTGTCTCTATGCTTTTTACTTTGAATTACATACTTCTCATTTTTCAAAAACTCCACTGTAACAACAGTCTTATTGTCTGCCCATATATCAATGAGAGTAGAACATAAGTAACATAATGTTCCATATATGCAATGAATAATTCATATGCAACCCTTCAAATGATTATTTGCAATACTTAAGTGTTTCACGAATAATATAAGAAATGGACCTCACTATGCCTGATGCATCTATTTTTTTCTTACCAAATTTCCATTTTGAACAGCTCTTATAACAAGTTATTTAAAATAATTAATAACAAGGACTTATTGAGTGATTATATGAATAAATAATAATATAATATTTTCTTTGGAAAATCTCACCTGGTTTTGCTGAACAAAATTCCTCAAATTTGCTGAATTTTCCTATTTATTTGTCAATGGTTTTTTGATTCTTATGAAACACAAATCTCATAAAATATGATTTATTTTTCCTACCTTAAACGAAAAACAACAAAATAAACCAATATGGTATAGAAGTATGATTAGATGAGTAAAAACACTATAGTGATAAAATAGTTGTAAGAACACTTGTATATTAGAGTTTTTCATGAGTGCGAAGGTGTGAAAAATTTTTGATTGGAGACCTAAATCTTTTTTTTTTTTGTCTTTTTTTTAATCACACCCGGCTATGCTTAGGGGCTATTCCTAGCTTTGCTCAGGACGCCTTCCTGGGGGCCATGTGGGATGCCGGTGACCGAACTCAGGTCGAGTGCATGCAAGGCAAGCACCCTATCCGCTGTTCTATCGCTCCGGCCCCAGAGACCTAAATCTTTATAGAAATTTTATAGGACTATGGAGCTGGAGAGTTTGTACAGTGGGTAGGTCACTTGCTTTGCATGTTGACCTGCCTTCAATTCCCAGCATCCCACACACTAATCTTAGTAATGTCAGGAGAAATATTAGATTGTAGAGCCAGGAGTAACCTCTGGTCAATCCTCAGTCTGGTGTCACCCCAATACTTTACTGGACTATCTGGATTTCCTCTGCATTCTAGTGTTGGAACAACAACAAAAACAACTTTGGGAATGTTAAAGAAATAAATAACCTTTTAAGTGACACATTATGTGGGTTTGTATGAAGAAAAGGTATGAATATAAACTTATAAATGCTAACTATAGAAGAACTTTTTAGTTGAATCCACAGGGACAAAAATCAAGAACACCAAAGTGTTGCAATGAAATTTGCAGGTGTGTATCACACTTAGTGCAAACAGTAAAATATGAACGTGTGATGTTCTGCAAAGTGACAATTTATTTTTCCCAGATTATTCTGGGTCTTATTTTGGATTTGATTCTTTTATGATTTATTGCATATTTGCTAGTACACTAGTTAATTATCTGATTGCATTTTAATTTATTTTCCATTCATTTCTTATGAGGCTTTTGTTCTGACAACATGATTTTTAAAATTGGCTATAAATATAGGGACTGAGTGCTAGGGCAGCAATAGGGCATTTGCCTTGCACTTGAGTTAACCTAGGATGGACATGATCGGTTTGATCCCCAGCATCCTATATCCTCCAAGTCAGGAGTGATTACATTTTTTTCCAGATAAAAAACTATTTTATTTATTTTTATTGTTAAATTATCTTTATTTAAACACCGTGATTACAAACATGATTGCAGTTTTATGATTACAGTCATGTAAAGAACACCCCCCTTCACCAGTGCAAGATTCCCACCACCAATTTCTCAGATCTCCCTCCTCCCCACCCCAACCACACCTGTACTCGAGACAGGCTTTCTACTTCCCTCATTCATTTACATTGTTATGATAGTTCTCCGTGTAGTTATTTCTCTAACTGCACTCATCACTGTATGTGGTGAGCTTCATGTCATGAGCTGCACCTACCAGCCCTCATCTCTCTTTTGTCTCTGAGATACTGCTAAAAATATCTTTCATTTTTCTTAAAACCCATAGATGAGTGAAACCATTCTGTGTCTTTCTCTCTCCCTCTGACTTATTTCACTCAGCATAATAGATTCCATGTACATCCATGTATAGGAAATTCATCTAGTCAGAAGTGATTTCTAAGTGCATAGCCAGGAGTAACACCTGAGTGTCACAAAGTATGGCACAAAAACAAAACAAAACAAAAAAATTGACTATAAATAGTATAATTACATATTGAAGAGAATAATTTGAAGTTTCTGGAAAAGATATATTTTCTGATAGTAAATTAATTTTATTAGTCTAGTACTTAATTTTGACATTTATAATTGGACTGTCAAATGTTTAGAGAACAAGGTGACTTAGAAAAAGTATTCTTTCTAATATTCCTTTTCAATTTTTATTTTCTGCTTGTCTTCTCTTCCTTCTCCTTCTTCCTTTCCTTCTCCTCTTCCTTCTTCCCTTTCATCACATCATCATCATCTTCTTCTACTACTTCTTTACTTCTGTCTTCTCCTCCCTCTTTTTTATCTTTCTTCTTCTTTTCTCCTCCTCTTCCTTCTCTTTCTTCTCCTATTTCTTCTCCTTCTCGACCTTTTTCTCCTCCCTCTCCTCCTCCTTTTTCTTTTTCTTCTTCTTCTTTATCATCATCATCATCATCATCATCATCATCATATTCTTCCTCTTCATCTTCTTCTTTACATCTTTCTTCTCTTTATTTCTTTACTCTTCTTTACTTCTTTTCCTTCCTAATCTTTCTTCTCCTCTTTTTTTCTTCTTTACTTCTTTCTTCTTCTGTCTTCTACTTCTCTTCATCACCTTCTTTCTTGACCTCCTCTTCTTCTCCTTCTCCTCCTCCTCCTTCTCGTCCTTCTTCTACTTTTTCTTATCTTCCTCCTTCTCTTCCTCCTTCTTTCTTCTTTTTCTACTACTGCACTAATGACTCTAAGTTAATTAAATATAGGATTTTATAATGGTCTTTATTACAAAATAATACATATGAATTATAATTATATTTAAATATTCAAATTAATTAGAAGGTAAGAAAAATAATATTTAGTATGTTTATCCTGGAGTAATTTGATCAAAGTACCTCTTATTCCGAATCTTAAAAGTAGGCCAATTGGGGGCCAGTGAGGTGGCGCTAAAGGTAAGGTGTCTACCTTGCAAGTGCTAGCCAAGGAAGGACCGCGTTTCAATCCCTCGGCATCCCATATGGTCCCTCCAAGCCAGGGGCAATTTCTGAGCGCTTAGCCAGGAGTGACCCCTGAGCATCAAACGGGTGTGGCCTGAAAAAAAAATTAAAAAAAAGTAGGCCAACTGGCAACCTGTTTTCTAGTGTCAGCCTTATCCCAGCTTTCTGTATGTGATATATCCTTTGTTTTTTACATTTCTTCACTGTTATTTTCATGTTCTTCTTAGAAATAGTATGAAATCTATCAAAAACTATTTTATTTCACTAAAATCAATTTTATATTTTCTCTTTGAATGACTTTTAGGCTTTTTAAAGGCTGTCCAGCATAAATATACTCAGCATTTATTCATTTATTTTCTATAATCACTGAAATACAGGTATTAACAATATTTTACTTCAACACATATTGTTTTTGAGTTATACCTGGTGGTGCTCAGGGGAACTCTTGAGTCTGGGCTCAGAAATCGCTCCGAGCAGGCTCGGGGGACCATATGGGAATATAACCTAGGTCCATACTGGGTTTGCTGTGTGCAAGGCAAATGCCCTACTGCTGTGCTATAGATCCAGCTCCTATGATTGAGTTTTGGTCATAACATTCACACTTCCTTTCACAGTGCACATTTCTCCCCACCAATGTCCCCAGTTTCCATCCTACTACCTGTCTGAGAAAAATGTTTTACTTGTCTCTCTTCTCTTTCCTTTCTTTCATTTTTGATACTTTAGTTTTTATTGCAAGTCATCCCCTGAAGAGGTTTACTGATGGAGGGATGGAGGATGAGGCCTTTCCCCTCCAGCTCGGAGCACGCGTCTACCACCCTGTTCAGCCCGCGGTTCTGAGGTGAAACGGCGCGCAAACAGCTCGCAGACAGTCAGGCTTGTGGAAATATTAGCTTATTCGGTGGACAAGACTGAAGTCCAAAGCCTCAGCATCAGTTCCAGCAAAAAGGCCCCTCGCCTTCCACAGACCCTTGTTTTTATCCCCCAGAATCAGTTACCACCCAATGGTGGGATCAGATACTACCCACTGGTGGAACAGAATCAGGTACCACCCTAGGGTGGGGGCAGAATGCTAGATCACACCCTAGGGTAGGGCACAATCACCGGTCAGGGTAGGGTCGGTAACATAATAATCCCATAAAATGTTTACATACACAACAAGTTTTCACTACTGTTAATGAAGAGGGTACCATGGATATCACTTTATCCCCTTTCAACACACAGTTCTTGTCTAGCATGCCAAACCATCATTGTCATACTGGACATTTCTCTCCCCTAACTGCACTCACTACTGTTTGTGGCAAGCTCCCTACCATACTTTTCGTACAAATTACTATAATTGTTTATTAGTGTTGGCATTATTGTTATCCTTTTTTTGTTATATTACTATTTTATTTCCTCACCCAGCAGTGCTTAGAGTTTACTATTGGGTTTATGCTCTGGGGTTAGGGTTCACTTCAATGCAAAGAAATTGCAGGCTGTATACCCCACTATTCTTATATTATGAAAAGCTCACGAAAACATTTATTGTGTCTATGTAACTAAGTTGCATAAAATATAAAGAAAAATATACATATCAAAAGCTCATGGGTAATTTTTAAGCTATGCAAACAGCATCTACACTTGTCAGCTCACACAGTGAAGACAAATCACCATCTAAGACCTTTGAACCCTTTCTTGCTGACATATTGCCCATAGCTATAACTACTAATTGAGAAAATGGAGCACAAAATTACTAAAGAAGCATAGAGAAATAATATTTAGAGTCATAAGAAAACCTGAGTGAATAATTAACAGAAAGTATTATTTAGAAATGATTGCATGCACTATGACAGGGTGAAGATGAAGTGATGATAAGAAGCAAATGTCATTATTTTCTTTACTTTCTATAAAGTTAGGAAAATTAAAAGTCATGACTTTAATAATGTTAAATTAAGGAGTGACATATTGAATACATTCAATGCATTGTGTTTTAGAAAAATATCCGGAAACGGGTGATCAAATAATGTTATTAGATTTGAGAATTATTGCAGATAATAAAATGCTTCTTTGAGACAATTACAAATTCTTCCTATCTTCCAGCTGTCAGTGATATTTTCTTCCACAATAACCCTTGCTTTGCTCTGTCTCTTTGATTAACCTTAGGTCTCTTTTCTCATTAAAAAATTGGCTTCATTTAGAATAACTACTTAGTCTTTTCTTAAGCTAATTATACGATGCTATAATACAACTATGTACTTTTCCCCTTTGTTTTTGTTTTGGGGCCACATCAGCAATGCTTAGGGGTTTCTTCTCCTGGCTCTACACTAAAGAATCACTCTTGGCACTGCTTGAAGAATCATATGGGATACCAGAGATCATATCAGGGTTGGTTGCGTGCAAGGCCAAGAGTCTTACCCAATTAACTCCTTCTTAGTAAAATTCTTTTAAAATGTAATAAAATCTCCAAGTCTAGATTGCCAGGTAAATTATTCCCGGCTGTCTCAGAGGACCATATGGGATGCCAGAGATCAAAAAAAGGGTTAGCTATATGCAATGCAAAGGCACTACCAGCTATGCTATTGTTCTCTCCCCAAGATTTACTTAATTTTATTATTTTATTTTATTTTATTTATCTTTTTTAGGTTTGGTGTTAGGGGTTACTCCTGGCTCTTCACTCAGAAATCCCTCCTGGTAAATCATAGGTCTTTATGGGATATGGGGGATCGAATCTGGGTCTGTGCTGGATTGGCCACATACAAAGCAAACACCCGACCTCTGTGCTATCACTCTGACCTCATGAATTGTATTTTACTTGTAACTGCTTTTAGTTGTTTTATCCCTCATAATAACATACATTGCCAGAGCCTTATTTATCATTTTAAAAATAACATCAAATTTTAAGTGATAAAAACATTTACTTGTTTTTAAAATATTTCCTTGTAAAGTTCTTTAATATTTTTCTTGCTTATTTTGATTAAATCTGGTAAGAATAAAAAAATCTAAATCTAGTTTTAATTCTAGTAAAAAAACAAAACATTATATTTCTCACATAATATTATAAAAGTATATTTTACTTAAATTCTGATTCCACTGCATTTCTTTTCATTGATATTGCTTTTTTGACTGGGGGCATACCTACCAATGATCAAGGCTTACTTCTACTAAATCACACCGGACAGTAGTTGAGAACCATATACTATGTTAATGATTAAATGGTTCTACCTTGTTCTATGCAAGTTCTTTAATCATCCAACTTTACTTTTATCCAAGGACAGCACTTTGATATAAAACATATTTTGTGCATATAGATGTAGACACATTAAAATGCACTCAAATAAGTTTTGGTATATTAGTTAATATCAAACTATTCTAATAACAGGGAGATACATATAATATTTAAATATCTGAAATATCTATTATCGATAAAACAAATTCTGCTGCATGGTTATGTTTACATAATATTAATTATGGTTATAAAAAGTATAATTAAATATATTATATATAAAATATAAAATTTTGTACTTCTATACACTAAAAATATTTAAACACAATGCTGTTTTCTTTATAGTCAAGTGGTTATAGAATAAAAGTATGCAAAATATTCAACATTTATTAGGAACCATATATTCTGTAAATCAATCCACTATTTTAAAAATTGACATTTTACATATTAACAAATGTGCTTCTAAGTACAATATTAGAAATTATGAAAGTATGGCATAAATGCAAATATGACTGGTAAATGCTTTTTCGAGCATCACTCCAGAAGGGATAAAAATCAAAAAAAAAGTAAAGAAAAATTAAATCAACATGTCTTATAATAAAAAGAAACCAAAAATACTGTACAAAATAATATGCAGAAAGACTGTTTTATTTAGTCAGACAGAGGAAGTTTGGCTCAGAGTATGACATTGTTAATGAAAACCGGAGTAAATAATGAGCCATGTATAGAAGAAATTGTCAAGAAATTATTTCTTTTTAAAAAGAATAGTAAGTACAAAGCTTCAAATAATGGCAACATGTCTAGTGTTATCAAAAAATAGTAAGATGGTGTAGCTAAATTTTTTCAAATGCACATAACACAATAAAACTGAAAAGATAAGCAAGTGGCAAATGACTGGAGGACAGATAGCACAAAAATTCATCACAACATGGACACTTTTTAGAGGATAATTTTTAGAAACTTGATAGAGGCCAACAAGGCAAATTAAAACTTGTAATGCATCCTTTGCATCTTTGTTGATGACCCTTGTTTTCTTTAGATTTAAGTATGCCTTTACTCATCCACAGATCTAGTATAGCACTGGTGTTTATCTTACATTTTTAAATATTTTATTAAGGCCCTTAATTTATCAAATTATTCATACTTCAGATTTAGACATATAGTATTCCAGCACCAATCCCACAATCAAGTTGACTTTTGTCCACTAATATTCTTTGGTTATCTTTGACCTCCTGACACCAAATTACCACCAATATACACAGCTTATTTTTGTTCTATGGTTAAAGTTTGAGTTTCATGATTCCAGTGTTCCATAACACTGAACTCATTAGTTTGGATAATTAGCTCTGTGTTTTCTTAAATTTATCAATAATCTAAAATGTCCTTGACCCTGCATATGGTACTTCTCATCTGTCTCTTCTTTTCCTCCCCTCCATTCACTTCCCTGTCTCTTCTCTTCCTCCCCTCCATTCACTTCCCTTTTCTCCCTATACTCTTGGGACAAGGATGGTTGTCCATTTAAACCACTGTATTCCATTATGCAATTACTGTAAATATTATATATACGTGATAACCTGTTTTTATTCTTCTTTTCTGACTTACTTTATATAGCATAACTTCCATTCCATATCTGTTTCGTTGAATTACATGTATTCGTCATTTCTTTCAGCAATAAATTATCTCCTTGTGTATACATACCACAGTTCTATAATTTACAGTAAACCACAGAAAAAGGAAGCAAGAGACCATAGAGTTAATAAAGTGAATTTTTACAAATGAATAATGAATCAGAGGAGAAAGAGATAAACTAATATATTCCATTTAAAATAGGGTTTAAATACCAAATTCCCAGAATCAATTTCACAAAAATGGTGAAGAAAAATTTCACAAAATCTTCAACATATTAAAAAATGGATTGGAACTTTATTAGAAAATGGAAATACTTTTCATGTCTATGAATTAGAAGAATAAATACTGCTATATTAACCATCCTCTTTAAACTAGTATATAAATTCAATGCAATCCCTATTCAAATTCAGACAATATTCTTCCAGGACTTTTAACAATCAATTATAAAGTTTACTTGAAATCATAAAAGATCGGATAGTCAAAGCCATATTTAAAAATAAGAAACTGGAAAGTATAGATTGCCTAATTTGAAGCTTTACTACAAAAGCCATAGAGATCATCATACTGTGGTACTATATTAAAGGGAGACTTTCTGACCAATAGAATAAACTATACAACACCAAAAATCCCATAAAATAGCTAATTTTTGATAAAATATCTGAATGCATAAAATGGAATAAAGTTATCCTCTTCAAGAAATGATGTTGGAGTATTTGGATAACTATGTGTAAGAAATTAAAATTGGATCCACACCTCACACCTTACATACAAATCAACTCAAAGTGGCTCAATGACTTTGAGATCAAAATTAAATCTCTAAAGTCAATAAAGAAAGTATAAGCAGGGGCCGGCTAGGTGGCGCTAAAGGTAAGGTGTCTGCCTTGCAAGTGCTAGCCAAGGAAGGACCAAGGTTCATCCCCTGGTATCCCATATGGTCCCTCCAAGCCAGGGGCAATTTCTGAGAGCTTAGCCAGGAGTAACCCCTGGGCATCAAACGTGTGTGGCCCGAAAAAAACAAAAAAAAACAAAAAAAAAAAAAAAGAAAAGTATAGGCAAATTACAACAAGATCTAGACTAAGGAGTCTTCAATGATAAAATAACATTAACAAAGGGTGGATAAACAAAACTAAAACAAAGGCACAACATCAAACTAAATTTTTTCTGTACAAAAATAGAAAAAAAAGAAAAGAAAAGAAAAACACAGGATAAAACTAAAGACAGCTAACTGGGAGGGAGAAAATTTTTGCACACAAAGCTTCAACTAAAGGTCTAATATTTATGATATATAAAGTGTTCTCAAAGGTTAACAAAAAATCTAAAATCCAATCAAAAATGAGGAGAGGAAATAAAGAGGGATTTTTTTGAAGATGGACAAAAGGTGGCCTTCACAGACATGGAAAAATGATCATATTCACTTACATTAGATAAATTTAAATCAAGATGCTTATTCGATGTCTTCATATATGCTACTGAGAATGACATATATTAAAAATACTGGGAACAATTTATGTCGGAGGGGTTGTGGTACAGAAAAAAACTCTCAGGCATTGGCCATGAGTATGTTGTCTGGTCTAATCCCTATGAAAAGCAGAAGGTTCTCAGTACACTCAGAGTCAAGCTGCTGTACGACCCAGCATTTTACCTGTGTGTATATTCCCAGGACAGAAAAACACACATTTCAAATAACATATGCACACCATAATTCATTGCAGTACTCAGTACAATACTTGGAATCGACCTAGATGCCCAACATTTAAGCACCGATGAAAATTTTAGTCTTAATTATCTGTAAACCAATGAATTAAACTTTCTAGCATTTGATAATGACTTTTTCTACTGACTAATGTGTCTGAATTACAATCAAAGACTCAGAAAATTTTTAACTCACTTTAACAATCCTGATCAATTGCAAGTCTCTAGAAATCATTTTTAGAGTAAATTGAATCGTTAATTGTCAATTATTATGGTATATTTCAAGCTTCTAAATAACGAACTGGCACTATATGAAGCATACCTAGCAGCCATAACATCTTTTACAGAATATCATACATATGTATTTATGCAGCCACAAAAAAATCGTACCTTAAATTGATTTGCATGTTTTGCCTTGTTTATATCCTATATCAACATACATAAATTAAGCACCACTCTAAATTAATAATATGACATATTTTTCTCTGCCAGACTGCTACTTCACTATAAAATTTTCAGAAGATATTAAATTTAATAAATTTTGGTGATAGGTTGTTCAAAATCTATTATTTTAGTCATATATATCCCCTTTTTTGTTTCTCCAGAATATAGATTCAATAGAACATCTTACTATAATTTCTACATGAGTTGTCCTTAAATAACATGAAATAAGCAAGAGATCCAGCAAATGTGACATGGCTTTATATCTCTTTGTGATTTTGATACAATTTTTCCCACAATTCATTTTTTCACATCCCACAAAGTCATTTTGACCCTAAGTAAAAAAAGTTCAAACAGATTTTGTGTCTAACCTTTTATGTCTTGACTTTTCACTTTGTAATTTCTTAGTTTTGCTAATATAAAAACCACTTGGTTTTTTGTTTTTTTTTTTTTATCAGAATCTTCACTCAGCATCAATGTGGTTGGATTTTCTCTTTGTGGATGTAATTGTTAGCTTAGATAGAATTCTCATCTTATTTTAACAAAAGCTTTACTGGAGGAGAGAAAGATAGGCTAATTGTGCTCAGGCCTGACTTTAAAGTGAGTAGGTCAAGAACCAAGTTAAAAAAATCAGTTTTAGAATAGCGAGGAAGTTTAAAAACAGAAAATAACATTATTTTTTCACACTTTACAGGATGCAATGTTAAATAAGATAGATTTTTAGGTTATAGGTTTTTCTAGCAAAAGCACTCTATCATCTGCATATTTGTTTAATATAAATACTATTTTGAAGATATTATTTTAAAAAAGGTACTGAAGGGGCTTAAGCCATAGAACGGAGGTAGAATATTTGCACTGCACTCAGTTGGCCCTGTTAAATCCCCAGTTCCCTGTATGATCTGCCAGGAATGACACCTGAACTCAGAGCTTTGAGCAAAATTGGTGTACCAGGAAAGAAAAAAACAAAAAAAAATGCTATTTTTTCTCTTACAAGCAACTGTATTACCTCTATTTCTGTGTATATTTGTTTGTCTATGTGTGTTTCTGGGGAGGAGGTTAAGAGGTGAGAGCATACCCAGTAATACTCAGGTTTTACTCCTGGCTCTATATTCAGGCATCATTCAGAGATTCCTCCTCTACCCACTCTACTAAGAGGTCCTGGTTACCTCTATTTTCAAACACTACTATAAGATTATTACAGAATGGCTCTTAAAACTGTTTCCTTAAATAACACTCTGCTCAATGTAGCAAACTGGGTACTCTCATAATAAACATAATTTTATCATTTATTTAAAAATTGAGTAGAAAATTAAAAATCACGTTCTGTAAATGCCATCCATAGTTAATTTTAGAATCTTTACAATTATTGTGTGCTTTCCAATGTTTCTTACATAGGACAAAAAAAAGGCAAAGAGTAAGCACAGAATAGCTTATAATATAAAATGTACATCAGGGGCAAGAACTATAGCATAACTGGTAGTGTGATTTCTTTGCACTCAAACAATCTAAGTTCAATCTCAGGATCCCATATTGTCCCCTGAGCTTGCCAGGAGCAATTTCTGAGAGCAGAGCCAGGAGTAACCCCTGAGTTCTGCCAGGTTGTCTCAAAATCAAAACAAAACAATAACAACAAAAAGTACACAATGACAAATCATACTTAAATAATATGTCTTATATGTGGCACATGATAGTTATAATAAATCCAAAAATGAATTACAAGTGACCCAAGAATATGGCTCAGTGTTAGAATAAATGCCAACATCCCTAGTTTTTCCCCTAAACAGTTTTCCATACTCAAAAAAAGGAGTGTTTCAAAATCCAAGTACTTAAAAATACAAGCTATCCTTATTAGATTTTATGTGTCAGATTTAGCCATATATGCTTTTAAAGTAAAGTATTATAAAATCAAGGAAAATAGGTTATTTCCTTATTATAAAATTTACTTATATTTAATGTTACAGTATGTCAAAAATTTATTTACTATATCAAGTTACCTCATTTACTTTATCAAGATATGAAAAGATTTCTAAGATATAACATTGAGTTTACTTTTACCAAATCACTATAAAGAAATCATGAGCTGATCCTATGACTAATAAATATTTGGAACCACATTTTTCTCCCAACAGAATTATTAAAATTTGTGAATAAAAACACTTTTTTTCTATTTTTGCAGATTAGGAGATAGAGATAAATTAGTTTCTAGGTGCCAAGTTAAATCCGAGCTTCTTATTAACATTTGTTTTAAAAGTCTAAGAACTGAAACCTTTGATTTTCATATTCCTTCTATGTATGCTGAAATTTATTAAAGTCAATTGTATTATACATATCATTTTCTTTTCTGTATTGAATAATAACTTGGAATGTGCCAAAATAATTAAAAGTCCTTATTTTGAAGATTGGCAGTAAATTGAAAGATTTCATAAATGTTGAACTTACCCATTCTTCCATTGAACATTGATTACTAGGAGAGCTGATGATTTTAATGGCACTTTACATAATAATTTCAGCTTAAATGAGATTGTGAATATTTTAATAAGGTATGTGGTATTTTAAATAGAATCTATAATTGGCATCTCAGAGTTAAATTTTTCCTTTCATTTATTTATGCTTGATTAAGTTTCTAAAGAGCATTTATGTGAAATTCATTTTTACATTTTAATTATTGATATTAATATTTTACATCTAAAGTCAGTAAATTCTTTTTTCTAAAATTTTTAGTTCTTTAAAAAGACATCTAACATAAATATTAACCAAATAAGTTTATCTTTTTAAGGGAGCTATTTTAAACTCCTATTTAATTTATCCTCAAATTAATAGTTTTAAATATTTTAGTGTAAATACATTTGACCAAAGCTATATTTTTTAAAATAGCTAAAAGTAATTATTTTAATAAAAATAACAGTTCTATTACTAAACCATATCTGCAATATTTATTGCTAGTTGTTAATAATATAAGCTCTATTTAAAAATGTCTCTTGTCTTTCTATAAATTATGATTCATTTAACCCCCAAATTATGACTAGTCTAAAGTACATATGTATTATTATATAAGTCTATTCTTTGTTAATCATTTCGATTTATCAACTTTTTCATGTTTTCTAAGATGCTGTTAATTAAAACTATTAACATTTTAATTGCAAAATGTAAAGTATTAGGTAAGGAAAATACTGCATACTAAATAATGCACAAACTATATAATGCCCTGAAATGAACTTATTAAAAATTTAATTATTGTTAATTCTAATTTTATATTCATAGATAATTTGAAAAAGAGAACTACCAAACATCTTTGGTATGTTAAAAAATATAGGGTTACAATTATTTTGTTGTTGTTTATTTTTGTTTTGGGGCCACACCTGGTGACCTTCAGGGTTTTATCCTGGGTATGCACTCAGAAATCGCTTCTGACTTGGGGGACTATATAGGACTGCGGGGTGTTGAATTACGGTCTGTCCTAAGTCAGTCGCATGCAAGGCAAATGCCTTACTGCTGTGCCATTGCTCCGGCACAGGGCTAGAATTTTCATAAAAAAAAAAAATATCCACTCAGCTCTCCAGATAAAATAAGTGGGTCCACTTTCCTAAGATCCTGATTGTTTCAAAGGTTCCTGGAGAAATTGGATTCCTTGATTATGTCTGATAAAATGCTATACTTGATGCGTTTTGGTCAACTCAACATTAACTGAGCAAGACCAAGCCTACCATATCCATTTATATCAAAGACATTCAAAGCTTCCATGAGGTTGGTGGGAAAGTTGTGTAAAGAACAAAATATTGGAAAAAGAAGGGAGCAAAAAAAAAAGAAAACAATAGTTTGTGTTGACACAATTTAATTTTTCAAACTGAGTTGGCATAAAAATGCTAGAAAAGTGGGACTGGAGAGATAGCATGGAGGTAGGGCGTTTGCCTTGCGTGCAGAAGAAAGGTGGTTCGAATCCTGGCATCCCATATGGTCCCCCAAGACTGCCAGGAGCAATTTCTGTGCGTAGAGCAGGAGTAACCTCTGAGCGTGCCCAGTTAACTCCCCCAAATGCTAGAATTCAGGAAGAAGTATTGATAAGGTTTTTCAGAATAATTATGAATGTAAGTTGCTGCACCTTTAATGGACTGGAGCATTATTTAATGCCTTTAGTCTTGAAAGTTAAATTTATCATTATTTAATTTCTCTTCTCAGAAAATTCTAGATAATGCAAAAGTTTATCAAAATGACCATTATGAATGGTTATTTTTCTCAATTTTTAAAATTTAATTTAGGCACTGCAGTGCACAATAGTTTTAATCACAGTTTCAAGCATGCAACATTCCAATTCCACATCCATTACCGGTATCAATGTTCTACTACCAATGTCTCAAGTTCCAGAACTTCTCTTTCTCTTAAGCTAAATACCCAGATAAAACTTAAATTAGTTTTAAAAAATCCTATTAATTTTTGCATTTTCTGTCTTTTAATATGCTCCCTTTCACAATTGAATAATCATCATGTGTCCCTGTGCCTGAATTTCGTTGTCATTAATAACAGTAACAAATTCTCAGCAACTTAAAATTTTTGCAGTATTTCATCTAGTCTGCTTTTTTCCCGATGTTTATACTTATTTCAACCACCAAGCCTCCTGGCTGTAAAATCTTTCATGTGCCAGATTTTATAACTATAGTGGAACTATAATGAAAACTGTAACTGTGTCTGGCTGCCTGTTCTCTTTCTAGTGGGAACATAATAGCTGATTCAGAGTAGGCAATCAGTAAATAGTGTTGGGTGTATGGGAGATTACCAATGTGACTACCAAACCACTTCTCTATATAACATTATTTTGTGTAAATTCGTTGAATTTCTACTTAGGAAATAAACAAAATTCTTATTCCACTCCAGTGTGAGATATTTGTAGAGAGAGAGAGAGAGAGTTCCTGTAGTTTTAAATACTTTGATATTTTACCTACACACTGAATTGATTTAAAATAGTTATGCATTTACTGTTTTGCTTATTTTAGTAGGGTGGCCTACTGATAATTTTCAGGACTTAAGTTGAGTTCTGTGATCAGGAATTATACTCAGCAAGGATTATGGTAACATACCTGGTGCCATTGATTAAACCCAGATACTTAGAATGCAAAGCAATACATTGCTCTCAAATGTTTGAAACTTAATAAGTCTCACATATTTAATAGAAGACATTAAATCACCTAAGAATTATGTAAAATATCAACAAATTAGTCACAAAATCTAAAATAACAACTATAATAATATCATTTTAAATTTAAACCATTGTGATACATTTTCCATTGATGTTTATCTAATATTCTAATTGATAATATGAATAATAGCACCAATGACTTCTTTATTAGAATTATTAAATATATATTTAAATTGTTAAAAGCAGAGAAGTGTAAGGTATACCAGAATCTCTAGGAATTACCTTGACTGTGATTACATTTTCTTGCTGGTCAACTACTATGTAGTCTTTTCAGTTCAATTGGCCATTTTCCTTATTCTTAACACAATAATCTAGTTTTCAGTTCCTACATTAATATTTTTCAAGGAGCTCTAGACAGGCTTTCTATTTCCCTCGTAATTCTCATTATTAGGATAGTTCAAAATGTAGTTATTTTTCTAACTAAACTCATCCCTGTTTGCGGTGAGCTTCATGAGGTGAGCTGTAACTTCCAGCATTTTTCTCTTTTGTGCCTGAAAATTATTATTGCAAAAATGTATTTCATTTTTCTTAAAACCCATAGATGAGTGAGTAGAGGCGGGGGTTGGGTGGGGAGGAGGGAGATTTGGGACATTGGTGATGGGAATGTTGCACTGGTGATGGGTGGTGCTCTTTACATGACTGAAACCCAAATTCAATCAT
Source organism: Suncus etruscus (assembly GCF_024139225.1). Taxonomy (NCBI): domain Eukaryota; kingdom Metazoa; phylum Chordata; class Mammalia; order Eulipotyphla; family Soricidae; genus Suncus; species Suncus etruscus. Next base: position 103,150,816 of record NC_064855.1, on the reverse strand, counting down.
GTATGTAATAAAGTTGGTTAAATAAAAAAACATTTTTCAAGGAGCACTGCTTTTAGTACTGCAAATAAGTCCATTCAATTAGATTCATTTAAAGGTTCCAAACCTCCTTTTTATAGGTCTTACTGAAATATATTATTACACTGCTGTTTTGAGATTTCCTTAACAATGAACAGGTGTTTCATATGGATTACTTTCTACTGTAGAATATTCTATGATAAATATAAGATTTTATTTTCTCTACCACAGATTCTAATGTGAATAGAGTCTAATGTATACAAAAAATCGCAATCAATAAGAGATTAAATAAATATATGTTTAAAAGTAAACAAAATGTTAATAATTAGTATAAAATATTAAGTATTGTCAGTTCATCCACAAGTACCTCAATCTAAGTCTAAAAATTTTTATTTTATTTGAAATCAAATGCAATGAAACTTACTCATTTTGATCTCAGTTTCTTCCCCACTGGTAGTTTATAGTATATTAAAATTGTACATTCTTATTAGCTTTATTATGAGATTTAAGTCAGCTAATAATAAGTATTTAGACCACTAGCTAGCATATGGTATTTTATAAACATACCCAAACCTAAAAATATCAGTTTTGAAATCATTGTCATAGAATTCCCATTAATAAGATTCAGAGATCAATTATATTATGCACCACAGTAGGTTATTTAAAGATTATTCTGATCTAAAACTGTTTTAGGTGATACATTAGCAATTATATTGAGTATATTTTTTGTGTTCGGACTCATTACATGTTTAAATAGCAGCAAATAAAATTTGTAGATCTTGGCGATTATATAGTATATGTAATCTTTAGCAATTTGTATCCTTTTAAAATATTTTCATATAGGTTTTAATAATATCTCACATAAGTTGGGAGAATGTCTTTCAAAAATTGTACTAAGGAATAATCTTATATCTTATATTTGTATATTTAAGAATATAAATTACTGGGGCTGGAAAAAATATCATGGAGGTAAGGCATTTGCCTTGCATGTAGAAAGACAGTGGTTCGAATCCTGGCATTTCATATGGTCCCCTGAGCCTGCCAGGAGTAACCCTTGGGCACTGCTGGGTGTGACATAAAACACCAAAATACAAAAGAAAAAACAAAAGAATATAAATTACTAATAATTTTATGATCTAATTCCAATGTCTCCTACAGTATATGAACCATGAATAATGTATTTGTGATACATAAAACTGATACATAGATAAAATGGCATTGTTTTCTGTACTAAAACTATTAATCTGTACTAGATAGTCTCAAATAAAAGAAACCATTAGTCAAACATCTACAGAAACTATATTATTGGGAATTAATTAGCAATAAAGTAATAAAGAAAGTATGCAATATAAGCTCAACATTTTTTTTGTTTTGAACAATAATTTTTATATTTTAAATGTTTTATGAATAAATAATGAAGTGATAGCTTAATAATCATCATTGATATCAACGACCAAATACATAAACTCAATATCAGAATTTTGTGTAAGAAATTGCATCTACACTTTACCTTAATGTCATAGACAAATTACAAATAAGCATAAATATTAATATTTTAATAACAGCTAAAATGTTTATTGTAATTCAATGCCCTACATTATAATTTTGATTATATAATTAGATTACTTTAATATGAGTAGAAGTGAATGGACACTTACTCATGAAGGTGGGTTAGAAAGGCTAATCTCACTGAGAGATGGCCTAGCCAATTTCATGCAGAAAGATAGTGAGAAAATCAAGTCCACAAAGGAGGTATAGAAGTGATGTGGATGTCTTTTATTGGCATGCTTTATAAAGTGGACAAGTAAAAATAGAAAAGATTAATTATTCTCAAGTAGAAATAATATTAAATTGCAATGAATATAACTTTAATCTGAAGATACAGGGATCTGACTGAAAGGGTATTGCCATAATGATGTATGGATTGACTCCATGTTGCTTGGTCTAAAACAACAGCATTGTAAATATAATAGAACAATATTGAGTTAATAAATAATAAAAGTGTGAATTCAATTGTAATTCTCCTTAAATAACCCTGATGCTTTTTCTGATAGAAAAAAATAAATTCTTTAACTACCTCAATAATATTAAATTAATTTATTTATTTGTTGGGGATGTCATAAAAGCATAATCAGAGGTGACTTTGAAGTTCAGGGACCTTGTGATATAAAGGTTTAAACATGGGTTTCCCACATTAGTAACTAATCATATACTCTAGCTTTTTGAATTATCTACCAGTTTTAATAATACTCCTTAGTTTATTATACATATGACATACTGTGTAAATTAATAAATATTAATCCATAAACATAGATTGTTCAATGTATTAAAATGTATTACTGTGCTGTTAGAAAAAGCATATTTCTACCAACAGTAGGATTTGTAGAGCTCATATAGAAACTGGCTTACTTGATATGAAAAATTATTTTTCAATAATTTGTGATCTACATATATTTATGATGTATGTAGTATGTGCAATGAAAGAGTGAAAACAAATAATACTTCATTGTACATGTAATACATATATCCTCCAAATTGGATGAATAATACAAAAATTAAACAGTTGAAATTGAGACAATGACTTCGAAAATTTTCTTTAAAAATAATATCAGACTGCTATTTTATTTCAGATTTTAATTAAACTTCTTGCCAGACATTAGTATAAAATCAGAACCTAATAAAATTCATATCAAATATTAAGTAATTGATATGAAGAAAATTAATTATAAAATTTACTTAAATGAAATAATGAACAAATAGGAGGGTTTTTTTTGTTTCTGTTGCTATGTCTACCTAAAGCACATTAATATATCATCACAATTAATGAAAGAAAATTATTTTGTTTTTAAAATTTTGTACTATAATGCCAGCAGCAAACTTTACATGTGCCAGGTTTGTTTTATAGTGGGTTTTTTTTTTTGGGGGGGGGGGCACACCTGTTGACACTTGGGGTTACTTCTGGCTATGTGCTCATAAATCGCTCCTGACTTGAGGGACCATATGGGATGCTGGGGGATCGAACCATGATCAAGGCAAATTTCAGACCCCTTGTTTTATGTTTTTAACAAGTATTTTCAATCATATAATATTAAATTAAAATGTTAATACATATTTCTATATGAAGATAAACATCCTCCAATGTAAATAAGACATTCATATAACTTTGTTGTATGATGATTGGAGCTTATTGTTAGACGCAACATTAAGACCATATTCATGTTAATGAAAATAATCTCAGACGTTATGTTATTAATTCAAATGTTTGTTACATTAGCCTAGGTTTCTTCCCCTTTGCATTAAGTGAATTTCAAGTTAAATAAATTCATTGTGTTTCCGCTAATTAGAGATTCATTTCTTTTGAAGATTCTCATTCTAAGTGAGATTTCATTTTATTTAATTCTGTATAAAGTTGACTTATGTACCTGATATCTAAAAAGTGGAACATTTGATTTGAAGAAGCTTCAAGATATCATTTTATATTGAATAATTTGCATCAAACTTTTGGATAGTCAGGTTTAGAAACATGAATGATTGTTTAGATTAAATTATTTTATACCTGTTACATTCTGTAGTTAATTAATTCCATATTAGCTGCTAACATTCTAAATTCTAAGAAGTAAAATAAAAAAAAAATACATTACTTGGAAGCAAGAATTATAGCATAGAGGGTAGGTGTTTTTGTCTTACACACAGACAACCCAGGTTTGTTGGTCCTATATATGCTCCTCTGAACCTACCAAGAGCATTTTTTGGGCCGGGAGTGGTATTTTGGGCTGGGTGTGGCCCCCTCAAAAAAAACAAAAACAAACAAAAAATAGACAAGGTCAATATTGTTAAAAATCATAATAATTGTTCTATAAATAATTGTCCTGTTATATAATATTAATGATATAATATATAAAATTATGGTTATCTATATAAAAATAGTTCATGCTATTTTTTGTTTGTTTAATTTTTTTTTTTTTTGCTTTATGGGCCAAACCCGGTGACATTCAGGGGTTATTCCCAGTTATGCTCTCAGAAATCGCTCCTGGCTTGGGGGACCATATTGGAACGCCTGAGATGGAACCGCAGTCTGTCCTAGGTTAGCGGGTGTAAGGCAAATGTCTCACTGCTGGCACCACCGCTCTGGCCCCTCATGCTATTATTCTATAGATAACTCCTGTATAGTTAATTTAGTGTTTACATCCTGAATCAACCAGCCTCGTTTGATATTGCATGTAGAGATCATATGCTCTCTCAATGTATACACGAATATTTTTTAACTTTATTGGAAACAATTTTCAGAGACAGGTTACTTGTGACTCCAGCTTCTCACTACAAAATAGGGTAGGCATGGTTCACTGAGAGACAGGCCAGGTACCTCAGAACAATATATGCAATTGAGTGACTAAAGTGGTGATAATTACACACACACACACATACACACACACACACACACACACACACACACACACACACACACACGAAGACAGGGGAATAGCAAAGCCAACAGAAATGCTGGTTCTAGGAGGTAAGTGGTCCTCTGAGGACCTTCTGAGGTAAAAATTCCTATAGCTGTTCATTTTAATTCCTTCTGCTACTAAACACTTAACTTTCTCACAACATTTTACATTTACATGTTCCAATACATTTGTCACTGTTCCTGAATAAATTTTATTTGAATAAAATTTTATTTGAATACATTTGTCACTGTTCCTGAATAAATTTTATTTGAATAAAATTTTATTTGAATATGCATGTTTTTCCAAATTTAAACTTTAAACCCCTTATTCGATGATGGTTGTGTATGAACATATTGGGGAAGTTATTAGATTATGTGAGTAAAGCTTTCATGAGTTTCATTATTGGCCTTCTAGAAAATACTAAAACTTCTCATTTCCTTTTCATCATGTGAGGACAGAGGGAAAAAAAAACGTGAATTGTAGAAAAGGTAAATAAATAAGTTCTCATTTGGTATAGAACCGCCTCTGTCTTGGTCTTAGACTGTGTGTTTTTATGGTAAAATGATTTTTGTGGTTTATGTACCACTAATCTATTTTGATATAAGCACTCAAATAAGTCAGGATTATCTAATAATGATTGTCTTGTCACACTCTTTTGCTCTCTCAAAAATCTCTCATCTGCCTGGCTAAGTTTGACCCATACTTCCAACAAATAAAAACTACTCAGCATGTAGTGCCCTGTTCTTCTGGCTTCATTTAATCTATTCAAATTATTTTATAACTTCTGCCGGAGCATTTCTAATGGGAAAATAAAATGACCTTACATTTATATCTACATAAATGTATTTAATTCACTAGGTATAAGGAAATTAATATTGTTTCTTTAGGGACTATACCTAGCCATGCTCAGGTGAATTGTTGAGTTGTATGCCAACTTGAGTTCAATATTTCCTAATTGGTGAACATTTGTAGATAAGAGGGAACTCTCTTAGGGTAACATTTCATAACACTGAGCTCCTATATTGATATTGTGGATTACTCCCAGAGACTCCTATCTCAGTGGTGCTGCCCTGATTTTTTAGTAGTTGGGGCCTTGAGGATTGTGCCCAGGCTCTAAGCTGTTTGGAGACCATGTTGTACTGCAGATGATGCTCAGTGATTCAGAAATTCAAGACATATGTTCTGCCTCCTGAGCTACCTTGCCAGTCTCTTAATTCAAAAGAATCAATTAATAGAAAACAAAACAAAAAATGAGACTTATCTCTTATAATACTAACAAACATATAAAACTAATGTTTTACAGGTTAAATTTTAAAAGCAATCAGAGGGCTTGAAGAGATGTCACAGCAGGTAAGGTGTTTGCCTTGCATACAGTCAACCCGGGTTTGATCTCCAGCATTCCATATTATTCCCTGAAACTACCAGGATTAATTTCTTATCACAAAGGCAGGATTAACCCCTGAATATCAGCAGGTGTGGCCTAAAGCAAAATCAAAAATCAAACAAACAATAATCAAATAACAAACAGATATCACATATCATTTTTATTCTATTTTTAATTTTTAATTCACTGCAAAGGTGTACATCAAGACAATTAGAATATTGAACGGAGAAACAGGATTGTTGAGTTTCAGAATTCATCTAATTCTGGAAACTAAAAAGCCTATGTGTGGATGGTATTGACAAATGCCTTATGTAGTGGTTAGAGATTTGTGAAAAATAAAACAGTCAGCATCTCCAAAGAGTTAGTGGACTTGCTCGTTTAATTTTTTTCTCCAGTAGGAGCCAAGAGAGAGTACTGCCATTAGGGTGTAAGTGGCTGACCTGTATTCAGCTTTTAGTACCACATGATTCCCCGAAGAACTGCAAGTTATAATTTTACACACAGGTCCCTGAGAACTGCCTGCTAGGTCAGGAAAATTCCAGACACCACAGTGCATCCACAGGCCCTAATATAGGACCAGGCACCTGGTTGGCAGAGAATCACTGAAATTAATTCCTTGAGAACTTCTTAGGAAACCACGAAAAAAATCAAAGAAACAGTTAAATATTTTTTAGATAAAATAGTTTAATTTGGACTAGAGAAAATATATGGTTGGTTAGGTACTTGTCTTACACAAGCTCAATTTCTACTACCAGCACATATACTGTCTTTCAAGCTTGCCAAGAGTGTCGCTGTGCGCTGACAGTTATGATCTAAGACTCAACAAGAAAACTCCAAGACCCCAAAATTTTCTAATTATCTACCAACAAAATTTTTATCAAAAAAAGTTTTGTTTTCAAATGGCATCAATAAATAAATATGACTATAATTGTAACCTAATTTACATAATACAAAATATAATACTAAGCTCCATAATTTATTTGAGAATCACATTTCAAACATTCAGCATTGAGTCAAAAATATTTAGATAGGGGCTGGAGAGATAACATGGAGGTAGGGCATTAGCCTTGCATGCAGAAGGAAGGTGGTTTGAATGCTAGCATTCTCTATGATCCTAAACCTGCCAGAAGCGATTTCTGAGCAGAGAGCCAGGAATAACTCCTGAGTGCTTCCTGGTGTGACCCAATAAACAATATATATATACCGTATTTTCCGGCTTATAAGACTATCTTTGAAACAAAAAAAAAATAGTCAACCGAAAATCCGGGGTCATCTTATAAGCCAAGTATATCCCGAAAAATGTTTCAATATGCTGCTAAACAAAAATTGTCTGAATATTGCCACAAAACGAATTTTCCAACTCAATCCTGCACCAATCACTGCCAGGCTGCTCAGACCACCTCTCTAACTCAGCAAATCCAAGCAGACTTTTTATGCATGCAAATTATACAGTGTTCTGTACCCGAATCTACACTGTAAAAAGCCTGCTCAGATTGGCCAGAGTCAGAGAGAATGTCTATTACAGTATAACCTTTGGACCTTTGGTTGTTCTGATTGGCTCACTGTGGAAGATTCAATTGCAGCATAGGAACATTCTGTCTTATACAGCAAATATAGGCCTAAATCTATGTTTTAACTGTAAAATTAGGGAGTCTTCTTATATGCTGGAAAATATGATAGATAGATAGATAGATAGATAGATAGATAGATAGATAGATAGATAGATAGATAGATAGATAGATAGATAGATAGATAATATCAATTAAGCTAGAACACAATTGTAATTTTTTGGGCGTGGGGGAGTTTAAGCCATACCTGGAAACTGCTCAGGAATCACTCCTGGCAGGCTCCGGGGAGCCTATGAGATGTCAAATATCAAACCTGGGTCTTTTGCATGCAGGGGAAACACTCTACTTTTGTTCTATTACTCCAGCAAATTCTAATTCTTTATAATCACTTTACAAAAGTTTGTATGTTTATACCTTTGCTTCTATTTTCTAACTAATATGAAAATATAACCTGGTAATTATATATATTATCCATTCAATATTTGATGTAAACAGGAAATATTGCTGATCATTTGTCAAACATAGCAGCATACTACGTAGTAGTCACTCCATAATTTTATTTAATGACTTAAATTAGAGGTGAAATTGATTATTTTTCTTATTAATAGGTAAAATAAACATGTTACTTGTGAACGTGAAAAACTTTTGCTTTCAAAAAGCTGACAATATACACTATTACCAGCAAATTGAAAATTAAATGTTATTTATTTGTGATACAAATGCAATTGAGTGCTTATTTATTTTACTCTAAACAGTAACATTTGGTATTACTCCTACTCCAGTTTTAAGGTTAAACTTCATGGAAACATATATATATATATATATAATGTGTTCAACTTTAATGTAATTTTTTTAAAAACTATACTTATAACTTAATTTCATCAAACCAAAGGAATAATACAGCCTGCAGATAGATCATTATACATCTGTTAAAATCCAGCACACAAATTTCCAACTTCTGTTTATGTTTCCATAAAACTAATAACTATATTTTAGCATTGGGAGTTGCAAATTATTCTCCTCTAACTATCTAAACTTTAATTAAATCAATAATCCTCTCCTTGAGTTCATGTTATAATTACATTATTTTTACTTTCTTCCTAACACACATTTATGTATTTAATTCTATTTCATAATTTTAATTAAATTGGAGTAATGAGAAAAATAACAGAAATAAGTAATAGCTTCTGGAGAAAAACAGTAGACAATAAACATTTCTGTTGCTTTGACCTCCTTAAACTCATAAAAATATATTTTCAGGCATGGAAATTATATGATTGTTTATATTAGTGGATATTTAGATCTTCATTTTACTCTGATTCTAATCACAGGTATAAAATAACAGTTCAAACATTATATAAACTGGTAGGAAAAAGCATAACTGTAAACACTCAACATCCTTGCAATGAAAAAGTGTGTAAACATAAAAATAAGGGGGGATCATTTCTATACAAAATGTGGTAAATAGTATTAATACATTTTTATATTCTAATAGTAGTTCTAAAAACATATATTAGCCTTAACTCTAAATATATTTCATTTAAAAGAATGTAACAAATATTTAAAATAAAATACTTTATCAATTTATTTATAATTTATTTAAAAATTATTCATATTTTAAAACATTTTAACATAATCAAATACTAAGTAACTGAAAATTATTTCTATAACCTGTGAAAAGAAAAAAACAATAGTATCCAAGAGATACCACGAAGTATATGTTAAAAACTCTTTTCACCTCGAAAGCTGTTGACCCTAGTTTAATTTCTGGCACTGAACATGGTTTACAGAGAATTAGTAGGAGGGAACATAATCATAGAACTAGGTATAAATCTAAGCAAAGCATATTATATGACATAATAACTAGAAGATAAAATTTGCAGCCATATTCATGCTTATGTTTTCTATTATATTTTTCTATTTGTTTCTCTAGACCAGGGGTATCAAACTCGATTTACCTGGGGGCTGCAGGAGGCAAAGTCAGGGGTGAGGCAGGGCCGCATAAGAAATTTTGCTTACCAAATATTTGCAATAAAAAAATCGCATTAGAAGAAAAAAATCACAAAAAATCGCATTAAACATTTGCATACCCCGAATGGAACTGCGCGGGATATGCAAATGTTTAATGAGATTTTTTTTCTTACTTATGCGATTTTTATTGCAATTATTTGGTAAGCGAATGATTGCGAATACTGTGATATTTGAAGGCCGGCTATGGGCCACAAAATGTTGTATGGCCCGCGGGCCGCAAGTTAGAGACCCCTGCTCTAGACATTTTTTTATTCATACATACTTAATATTCTGTTAAATATTCGAGTATAAAGAGTATTGGTGTGAAAAGGAAACAATTCAAGAAAGTAAGACGTGAATGATAAAATCAGGCCTCTGTAGCAAAAGATCTTGTTATTTGCACAGGTCACAGGAAGAAGTCTAGGATAAAGTCTTTCTTTATGATTCTAGAAGTTCTGTTCTTTCACTGTTGCAAAACATTTTTATAGTAAAAGCTCTTTATTACAATATTGAAAACTGCAGTTGGCTGTGTCTAGTGCAATGTAAACTATCCAAATGAACAAAAGATATATTAAAAATATTTACTCAGTAACATATTTAAAACATATTGTCTATCATTCACACTGAACAGAAAGTTTCCAGACACCACAAAAGGATCTAGGGGAGAGTAAAAGAGCATATATGGAGCCTGGAGTTATTCTCATGAGAATATGCTTCAAGGGCAGAGACATCCTGTATCTCTTAGGCCAAGGGAATTGCCTTTCTAATTTCCTCAATACTTACTTTGCCTATAAAGTAAAAGGCAGCACAAAACCTTGCCACACCAGCCCTCCTTTCTTTTATTCTCTTTCTTCTTTTTTCTTCTCTCTTTTTCTTTGTTCTCATGGTGATTTGGTTGATTTTTGTTATTGTTGTTTTGTTGTTGTTGCTGTTGTGCTTTTTTATAGTTGCTGATGTTATTTTAAATCATTTGTTTTGTTGCAACATCTTACTTTCTTTTCACACCAATACTCTTTATACTCAAATATTTAACAAAATATTATATATGTATGAATAAAAATTTTTCTAGAAATAAAATTTCTAGAAATTATATTATTATATAAAATTTTCTAAATAAAATTTTTTCTAGAAAAAATAGAATAAAAATGTAACCATGGATATGGCTGCAAATTTGTTTTTCTGTGTGTATTTTTGTTATGTTTTTCTTGTTTTTTTCATTTTATTCTTTTAAATTGATTATTTATAACATCTAGAGAGACTCCTCCCATTTTTTTCATTTTTTTTCTTAATAGAACCACATAAATTAAATCATCTTGTTCTGCCTCATAAATTGAGGGAGAAAAATAAATGAATGGTACCAGAACCAAGCAGTAGTATGAACATTGAGTGGAAATAAAAAATGATCAAACTTAAACACCAAACCCAGAAGTCAACGACAACAGAATTGATACCCAATCTACAACAAGCCCTACACAGAGGAGGTCATTTAGACTAGCAGTCCAGGGGCAAATGAGGGAGATATGGGATGCATGTAGGGAACAGGAGTGGAGGGGGGAAAACACTGGTGGTGGGAATGACCCTGATTCATTGTCACTATGTATCTTAAATATTACTGTGAAAGTTTCATAATTCACTTTTGTCACTAAAATTATTTTTAAAAAAGCAATACCTCATAAAGAAAATAAATCTCCCTATTACTCTGAAAAATTGTTTTATTGATTAAAGAACCATGGATTCCAAAGTTACTGATAACTGTTTTAGGCATATCATATTTCAGTTCCTATCCCAACACCTGTAACAACTTCCATCACTAGTGCTCCATATTCCATTATCCCCCCCACCCACAGTTTACTTACCCTTATTTGTGACCTTGCCAGGCTCATTAAATTTGGTGATTGCAGCTTAATGTCATGTTTTTCAATGTTGTTGACTCTCTGTTTTGGATATATATAGATTTATAACTCTCCCACATCTCAAATTATCTCATGGTCCCTGTTCTCCCATTATGCACCTTTCACAACAGACAGAGAAGATAAGAAATTAAGGTAGGAAAGATGTAAAAAACTATTTTAGCAACTTATAAAAAGGTCATAGTTAGGTATAGTCTGGATACTTTTTCTAAATTACTCAGTGGTAACAAATGTATTCTTGATTCATTGTAATTTTGTCAGTTTTGCAAGAGTAGTATTTAATTTATAATGAGTAATCATCAAGTGTTTAATATATAATTACATAATGTGTTATCATCAAAATACAGAATAAAATACAACAGAAAATAGAAATATTTAGAAGAGTTGCCATAATATTTTTCAAACACACTTTAACTTAGAATATGTGCATTTAACTGTGGCTAGAACTTTTGACTTTTGTCTTAATCTAGCCACTTCAGTATTGACAAAAATTTTTCCAAATTCTATCATTTTAGAAAACATACAATTTAATGTAGTCATAAAATTTTACTTAGTAAATCAACATATTTGCTTAAGGTGGAAAGCATATGTCCTTAAGAATATTTTCAAGGGGCTAGAGGAGTGGCACAAGTGGTAGGGCATTTGCCTTGCATACAGCTGACCCACGATGAACTGCAATTTGATCCTCTGGTATTTCATATGGTCCCCCTAGCAAGAAGCAATTTTTGAAAGCATTGCCAGGAGTAACCTCTGAGTGTTACTGAGTGTTGCCAAGAAAGCAAAAAAAGAAAAAAAAATGTTTTCAAAGTGCAAATTTAAACAGTTCAACATCTTTAGACAAATGTTCCAACACAAATTTTATAATGTATATAGCATTATATATTGTTATTTAATTCTTTTCTAAGTTATATGTAAGATTTATAATTTTATAAATAAATTTGTGATTTATATGACTTAACTTGATTAGCTTGTACATATTTCACAGTTAGAACATTAACAATATTTTCTTCCAGTACTCATGTTTTTACATTCATTCACATATAAATAAATTCAATTGTCTCTGTTATTATTTTTTCTAGTTTCTTGAAATTAATTCTTTAGTAATTTTTTTAATTAAATAACTTTTATTTTTGACCAAAGTAAAATTACAAATCGGTCACAATAATATTTAAGTACATAGTGACATTGAATCAGGGACATTCCCACCACCAATGTTGTCCTCCCTCCACCCCTGTTCCCAGCATGCACCTTATATCCCCCTCCTCTGACCCTTGGGCTGCTAGTATAAGTGTTCCCCTTTGTGTGCAGCTTGTTGTAGATTGGGTTTCGATTCTATTGTCGTTGGCTTTAGATTTGGTGTTTAAGTATGATCATTTTTTATTTCTACTCAATGCTCATACACCTGTTTGGACAGACTCAGAAACTAAAAATGAGTTATTGTACTAAAAAGTAATAAATGAATAATTATTAAGCAATTGGTTTTATACTCAAAGAAATTTAGGTTGATTGTATAATCATTTCATTACACTTTCCTTCTTTTATTTTTTCAGGTCAATGTTTTATTCTCTTTATTCATTTTATTTTTTATTCAACTACCATTTATCATCATGCTCAAGGATTTACTATATTGAATATTATTTATCCCTAGACAGTACTTCTGGGTCTGGAGTGATAGCATGGTTGTAAGGCCTTTGCCTTGCATACAGAAGGCTGGTGGTTCGAATCCAAGCATACCATATCGCCAGGAGAGATTTCTGAGCATAAAGCCAGGAGTAACCCCTGAGCGCGGCTGGGTGTGACCAAAAAACCAAAATCCAAAAGAAAAAAAATACTTCTTCAATTATTTATTACAAAGTAAACCTTGTGATAGTACATGAAAAATATATTTTTAATTTGAGAAAACATTGATTCATTATTTTTAAACTATATATTTTCCCAGCAACATTTTTGTTGTTGATTTTTTTTTATAGTTTAACAACATCTTTGACTTGTACAGAGTATTTTGAACTTAGAAATCCAGATAAGTTATCAGTTAGGCAGATTTTTTTTTTCATAATATTAGGAATTTTCTTTCTCATTCTTGCTTCCTTTCTCCCTTTTTTTTTTTTTTTTGTGGCTTCTGCTCTGTGCAGCCATGCAGTTCCAGCTTTCTACTTTGCTGAATTGGTTTCTGGTTGTGGTTTTTTTTTTTTTTTTTTGGTTTCTGGTTGTGTTTTAAATGGATTCTTTTCTTATTCCATTTATGTGACTATATTCTAATGAGAAATTTATTACATTGTATACAGTCAGGTATATAATACAGATAACACATAGCATGTGTGTGCTATTTATTAATGTTTATATGCATGTTTATGAATTGTCTCTTAATATTCAGCTTTGAAGCACTAAATGGAGCCAAATGCATACAGGTACTTGAATTGACAAATCACAGCAGCTAAGAGGTATAGCATATTGTGCTCATCTGATACAGAAAGTATCAGTTTTTTAAGTATGATACATTGCCTTCAAGCTCAAAAGCTATGATCTGAAGCAATAAATTATTTTGCTTAATGTTCCTGTCTGAAATTTGAATGATACAAACTTTCCTGGAGTAGAGAATTAGAAATATAACAACTTTCTCTCTATTCTAATATAAAATAAAACATATTTGAGTTTAAAGGACAACTAGAATAGTGAAAATAGTTTATGGATCGATAAAATAGTAGGAATGGTGTTTACCTTGCAAGTTCAACCTCGACATTCCATATTGTCCCCTGAGCCTACCAGAAGCTATTTATAAGCACAGAGCCAAGAGTAACCACTAAGCGCTGTCAGGTGTGGCCTAAAAACAAAACAAAACAGAACGTATTTGTGAAAATAATGAATTAATCTCTATGGTGTGAGGTAGTACCACATAGTTGTTTTGATTTGCATCTCCCTGATGATTAGTGATGTGGAGCATTTTTTCATGTGTCTTTTGGCCATTTGTATTTCTTCTTTGTCAAAGTGTCTGTTCATTTCTCCCCATTTTTTGATGGGATTAGATTTTTTTTTCTTGTAAAGTTCTGTCAGTGACTTGTATATTTTGGATATTAGCCCCTTATCTGATGGGTATTGGGTGAATAGTTTCTCCCATTCAGTGGGTGGCTCTTGTATCCTGGGCAATATTTCCTTTGAGGTGTAGAAGCTTCTCAGCTTAATATATTCCCATGTTAATCTCTGCTTGCATTTGTTTGGAGAGTGCAGTTTCCTCCTTGAAGATGCCTTTAGTCTCAATGTCATGGTGTTTTTTACCTATGTGTTGCTCTATATACCTTAGAAGGGATCTCAAACTCAATTTACCTGGGGGCCGCAAGAGGCAAAGTTGGGGTGATCCTTGAGTGCAAAGTCAGTAGTAACCCTTGAACGTTGGGGGTGTGTGACCCAAACAACTAAAACAAAACAAAACAAAACAAAAAAAGATTCCTCTATGGCAAGGCCACAATATGTTGTACGGAGGGCCGCAAATGGCCAGCGGGTTGTTAGTTTGAGACCCCTGCAGGGTATCAGGTCTAATATCGAGGTCTTTAATTCATTTGGATTTTACCTTCATACATGATGTTAGCTGGGGGTCTAAGTTCGCTTTTTTGGAAGGGGCTAGCTAGTTGTGCCAACACCACTTGTTGAAGAGGCTTTCTTTGCTCCATTTAGGATTTCTTGCTCCATTATCAAAGATTAGGTGATTGTATGCCTGGGCAACATTCTCTGAGTATTCAAGCCTATTTCACTGATCTGAGGGCCTGTCTTTATTCCAATACCATGCTGTTTTGGTAACTATTGCTTTGTAATACAGTTTAAAGTTGGGGAAAGTAATGCCTCCCATATTATTTTTCCCACTTTTCCAAAAGTGCTTGATCTACTTCTTTGAAGAATGTCATGGGTATCTTTAGAGGGATTGCATTAAATCTGTACAATGCTTTAGGGAGTATTGCCATTTTAAGGATGTTAATCTTGTTGATCCATGAGCAGGGTATGTGTTTCCATTTCCATGTGTCTTCTCTTATTTCTTGAAGAAGAGTTTTATAGTTTCCTTTGTTTAAGTCCTTCACATCTTTAGTCAAGTTGACTCCAAGATATTTGAGTTTGTGTGGCACTAATGTGAATGGGGTTGTTTTTCTTCATGTCAATTTCTTCCCTATTATTATTGGTGTATAGAAAGGCCATTGATTGTTGTGTGTTAATTTTATAGCCTGCCACATTGCTATATGAGATTGGCACACATCACAAAGAATGAGAACAAGCAGTATTGGCGGGGATGTGGAGAGAAAGGAACTCTTATCCACTGCTGGTGGGAATGCCGTCTAGTCCAACCTCCATGGAAAGTGATATGGAGATTCCTCCCAAAACTGGAAATTGAGCTCCCATATGATCCAGCTATACCACTCCTAGGAAAATACCCTAGGAACACAAAAATACAATACAAAAATTCCTTCCTTCCACCTATAATCATTGCATCACTGTTTACCTTAGCAAGACTCTGGAAACAAACAAGATGCCCTTCAACAGATGAATGGCTAAAGACACTGTGGTACATATACACAATGGAATATTATGCAACTATCAGGAGAGATGAAGTCATGTAATTTTCCTATAAAAGGATGTACATGGAATCTATTATGCTGAGTGAAATAAGTCAGAGAGAGAGAGAAAGATGCAGAATGGTCTCACTCATCTATGGGTTTTAAGAAAAATGAAAGACATTTTTGCAATAATTTTCAGAGACAAAAGAGAGGAGGATTGGAAGTTATAGCCCACTTCATGAACCTCACCACAAAGAGTGACGATTTTAGTTAGAGAAATAACTACATTGTGAACTGTCCTAACAAGAAGAATGCATGCGGGAAATAGAAAGCCTGTCTAGAGTACAGGTGAGGGTCGGGTGCGGAGGAGGGATATTTGGGACATTGGTGGCGGGAATGTTGCACTGGTGATGGGGGGTGTCCTCTTATATGACTGAAACCCAACCACAATCTTGTTTGTAACCAAGGTATTTAAATAAAAAGTATTATTAATAAAAAATGAAAATAATGAATTAAAAAACATTATTTTAGCAACCTTACAAATGGTGAAATGAATATATTTATTAAAAATAACATATTATAAGATTATTTCAAAGTCACATTAGATACATGAACTTTAATGTTAGTATTATATAGTAAAATATAAAGTAGTTAGTAAAATATAATAGATATAATATGCTCATATTAACATAGAGAATGTCACTAAATTTGTACAATAACTTAGCACATCATGGTAAATTTTTTTGTTTTCCTTTTTTTTGGGTCACACCTGGCAGTGCTCAGGGGTTATTCCTGGCTCTACACTCAGAAATCGATCCTGGAAGAGTAAGGGGACCATATTGGATGCTGGGATTTGAACCCCCATCCTTCTGCATGCAAGGCAAACACCTTACCTCCATGCTCTCTCAGGCTCCATATCATGGTAATTTAGCAATATTTTTAAAAATAAAAAATAAAAAGATAGTGGATAACTGAAAGGGCCAGAGAAATAGGACAAAATTTCAGGTACTTGCCTAGCATTCAACTTTGTCTTAAACAGTGTCTCAAATTCTTGAGGACAATGCCAGATATGGACCTTGAATTCAGAAATATTTGTCCACTCTGCACACATAAAAAGAAGGTAAGCAGATATGTATGGATAATTTTCAAAAGATGATTTTCAGAAGACTATATACCCATAAAGGAAACACATGCTTTAAAACATTATGTATTAGAGAACTGCAAGTGAAATCCAATTAATATATATAATAATATAACAACATCATAACATAACATAACATGCATTATTTTATTATATATAATTTATTGTTACACATGAAATATAATATATATTTATATGTATATAACACTCTTCTAAATGATGATGTTATGTTAATTCTAATAGTCCCTGAGGTGCCCAGATATTTTGAGCAGTTTTTCCAATAAATTTCTGTAAAGTTATTTCTGGATAAGATCTTTTTTAAATTTGGTAGTATAAGGAAAGCACATTGAACTGTCCAATATTCTTTATTTAATCATCTGGAGATTTAATTTAACAGAAACTTTGAATAAAAGGGAATCCACGTAACTGGTCTCCTTGGAATGATAGTATTATCTTCTCTGATAATATAAATAATTGGGACTAGTTCCAGAAACTGAAAACCAGATTTTTTAGGAGATATTTAACATAACAAAGAAATATCTTGAATTTCAGTCTCCAAAATTGCAGAAGTCAACTTGTAACTGATCTCTCTATGTTTAAACGCACATAAAAATTTGTATATTTTATTAACATAAATCAAGAACTCATGCATGATAATCATAATAGTAATTATTGTTATTTAACAAAACAACCTCTGGTAAATTTAACACCAAAAGACTGACAAAAACAAAACATATATAAATGTTGGTAAGACAGTAAATCAAAATTCTTATATATTACTGATGAAATTTCAATATTATATAACCACTTTGGTAATATTTCATTGAATATAAGTCTACATGCCCCTATGATTTGGGTAAAAGTCTACCCTTAATTGTTAAATAAGAGCTTTATTAAAAAAGAAATTCAATTAATAAATTAAAAATATGTATTATATCATAGAAATTTAATAAGAATTCTTTTAGCAATTCTATGATAGTCAATAAAAAATAAGCCAAAATATTTCCAGAGAAGAATATATCAAGACACACATATATAATATATATAATATAATATATAAAGAAACACAAAATTATTAATCAATGAAATAATGATATTGATGCATAAATTCAGATGAATTATATGATGATGTGACCTTTTAAACAAAAGCAGGAATATTTCTTTGTAACTCATTTTTTATGAAATTTTGGTATGTGAAAAACAATTTGGATACAAATTAATGGATACAAAATAAATAAATGAATACAAAATAAAATGGATACAAATCAATAATATACTAGTACTGTCAAATAAAAAGCAGAAATAGTGATCAAGGTATAAAAACATAGGTTCATGAGAGATGTTAGTATATTGCTCTAGAATTCAAAAGCAGACAGATTAAAATTATTCATTTAAAAGAATGTAATTGTGGAGCTTGAAGCCCTATTTTAATACCATGTTAGTGTTATTCCTTTAAAGTGAAGCTGAGAAATGACAGAGTTGTTGTAAAATATCAGAATCCTAATAATTGTTAAATAGTGTTGAGTATATTGAGCTGGTATATTATTACATAATAATTATTGCTTTACATAAACTTTTCTATAATAAACTTTTTTTTTTAAAACAGTTTTTTTCCCCTGGCCACACCAGGTGCTCAGGGGTCAGGGGTTACTCCTGGCTAAGAGCTCAGAAATTGCTCCTGGCTTGGGGGACCATATGGGACGCTGGGGGATCGAACCGCGGTCCTTCCTTGGCTAGCTCTTGCAAGGCAGACACCTTACCTCTAGCACCACCTCGCCGGCCCCTCTATAATAAACTTTAAAAATAATATTTAGTAGTGCCCGTTACACTCTAAATCTCCAAATCATTATTTAACA
Organism: Suncus etruscus; assembly: GCF_024139225.1. Taxonomy (NCBI): domain Eukaryota; kingdom Metazoa; phylum Chordata; class Mammalia; order Eulipotyphla; family Soricidae; genus Suncus; species Suncus etruscus. The sequence goes on along the minus strand of NC_064855.1, from coordinate 103,131,949 downwards.
GCAATGCTGTCTTTCAATAGCATGATATATGTCAAGATAGATGGCAATTTAATATAATTTGTTTTATAAAACCAAATTATAAAGTTGAACTTTTCAATCTATCATTTGTTAATTTAATATTAATAAAAAACTTAAATAAAGCTTTTTGAAACTCACATCCATAATTTAGCTTTTCAGCTTTTACTTAGATTCAATTTAAAATTCCTTTAAAAATGCTTTTTTATATATTGTCCATGGAATTTTTCCTGAAATTCTGTATTTTTGTTTAAAAATGCAGAGGACACTCAGATTCAGTTTTATTTTTATGCCATTATATTGAAATATATTTCTATGAATTAAATAGTGCTGCAAATACTTAGTAAAATCCCTAATTTAGTTGTCAGGCTCATGTTTTAAAACATAAATCACCATGCTACCTAAAACACAAGAATCGAGACAAAATAATATTTTTAAAGAACAACATTAGAGAAGCATTTTGTTTTTCAGGATAAATAAATGGGATTTGATTAAAACTGCTGAGTCTTTACAAAATAAAGCTTAAATTGTGACTAAAAATGATGCTTGTTCATTAGTTATGGAGAAAATAATTTGCAAATATTTCATCTTATATAAGCTTTGAACCAAGAAACTAAAAGATGCTTACTTCATACTACCTTAATGATTTTACTGTCTATTAAACTTTTACTGTTTATTAAAACTGTCAGTTCTCTGACTTGCAAAAGAAAATTGCTTTTTTGAATCTTATTTATGTGATGCATTTTCATTTACTTTGCCTTCAGTTTTACAAAATCAAAAGAAAGTTTCAGTGAAACCAAAGGGAGAATAAATAAAAGGAAATGTATTTAAAAAGAAAAATGCAATGACATAATTTTTTCAGTCTTTAAACCAAATAACTTGTCAGTAATCTGAATATTGAGAGCAAAAATTATCCACAATTATATTAACAAAAGCTAGAGTATTTTAAAAGAAATGAAAAGAAACATATGAAAATGTTTTGCTTAACTATGCCAAAGAAAAATCATTGCCATTCATATTCTTTTACCTAAAAGAGAATTTAAATTTTGATATCCAAGTTATTTTCTTAGTCAATTTTTTTAACTTTTTCATAAGTGTGATTAAGCAAAGAACAAAATTATTTTATATCATTGTTTTCATAAATCATCTTTACCCATCTATATTAATTATGCTTTATTTGTTATCTATTATCTATTATTATCTCGCTGATTTGTTTCACAGCTCTATGAAAGTAATACATAATTTTATGTTTATTTTCTCTCACTAACTTAAATTTAGTTTTCAAAAGAAAACAAATAAATAGATTTTCACAAACAAAAATATAAGTTACTTTTTTAATCATCATGAATGAAAAGGCATTTTGTCAAAATGTGTGTGTGAGTTTGTGTGTGTTTGTGTGGGTGTGTGTAGCAATGTACAGCTGAAATTAAGTTCAACATCTTAGACAATTTAGTATTTACAAATTGTATTCGGAATGAAATTCTTTTGCTCCTACTGAAATAACAGAATTAGGTAGCTGGGTGGAAGGGTTTGGGGACATACATAGCTGTGCTCAGAACATTACTTCTAGCTCTGTGTCAGAATTTAGGGGTAGTCGGAAGATCATATATAGTGTCAGGGAACAAACCCACTCAAGTCAACTGAGTGCAAGCAAACACCTTCAATGCTGAACTATCCCTTCAATTCTGGAACAATTGACATTTGAAAGATTGATCATGGCAATTGTTGAATAGTACGTTGGAAAACTAACTCTTATTAGCTTTGTATGGGGATGAAAATATTAAATTATATACTTTCTTTGGAAAATGATTTGCTTATTTAAACAAAAAAACAAAGCATAAACAAAACAAACTCTTCAACTCCATATGATCCAAGATTAATAACAAGTCACATTAGTGATTTGATAAATATTCAATCAATTCCTTGAGAGTAAAACATTAGCAGATGCAAAAATTATTTGCTTTATTTTTCTTTTGTCCATGCTACAAATATGAAGGGTCAGTATTTAACTTCTTGGTTTGTCTCCTTGAGCTATGCTATAGAAACTTTGTCATATCAAGAAGCTTGTCAGTTATAGAACTTATTTGGATTATTTCCTATCGCTGCAGGAATTTTTACTCCATAATTTCCAACATTTGGAAACTTGCTTCCTTACCTTCCTTCTTTCTTTCTTTCCTTCTTTCCTTCCTTCCTTGCTTCCTTCCTTCCTTCTTTCCTTCCTCCCTTCCTTCCTTTCTTCCTTCTTTCCTTTCTTCTTTCCCTCTTTCCTTCATTTCTTCCATCCCTCCATCTTACATTTCTCAGCCTCCTTCATTCCCTCCTTCCTTCTATCTTCTCTTTTTTCTTCTTTCATTACTTCTTTCATTTATTTTCTCTTTCCCTCCCTCCTTCCTTCTTTCCCTCCCTTTTCTTTCTCTTTCTTCTTTTGTTTTTCCTTCCAACACTCACTCCTAATCTCAATCTCAGTCTCCATCCTTCCTGCCTTTTTTCTCCCTCTTTTATTCTTTACTCTATACTCCTTTCTTCATCTCTTGCATCCTTCCTTCCTTCATTTGTTCCTTCTCTTTTCCTTTTTTCCTGTACTTTCTCCTTTCTTCCATACACCGTCCTTTTTTCCTTCCATCTGTGCTTATTTTCTCTTTTTCCTTCTTTCCTCCCTTCCTTCCCTATCTCCTTCCTTCTATCATCTCTATCTCCTTCATTCTTCTCTTCCCTATCTCCTTCCTTCCATCCGTTCATTTCACCCTCTATTTCCTTCCTTCTTTCATCGTTCCTTCCCTTTCTCCTACCCTCTATCCTTCTTTCATTCCTTTTTTAATTTGTTTGTTTATTCCTTCCTTTCTCATCCCTTCTTTTAAAATCTTTATTTTTTCTTCATTGCTTCAGTGATGGTTTAAATGTTTTCTCATTTATTTCATTTCATCAGAATCAAAAGGGACATTGATTTTTTTTCAATCATTTGCCTCGCTTCTAGGGTTAAATATTTAAAATTTTGACTCCATGCTGGTATGTGCTTATACCAAAATTTTTATGTGCCCCACATAACATCTAACTCAGGAATAAATTCTATGTGTTCTATCATAACAAAATATGATTTGATAACTTTGATTCAAAAGGTACTAAGACTTTGCTCAATGTCAACAAAACCCCAGATAAACTGAAATATAAATGTTTGTTGGTATCTCTCCATCTACTTCTGCTACCTATCATTTAGTTATCCTTACAATAGGTTGAATGCAAGTTACAAAATACAGTTCATTGTAATTAGTTCTGATCATAACCCTCCAAATTACTTATGTCACTTTCAAAAGAAATATAATGTCTTTCCTTCACATTTGCAGATTCTCTGATATTGATCTGTCATTCTCTCTTATTAATTTCCTACAGTTAAACTGATAAACTCTCACTCAGACAGCAGAGACAAATATTAAATTTTCCTAGTTTCTTACCTGTCAATCCCTTTAGTTCTTTATATTATTTCCATAATTCTACTTTTATATAACCTCATAATTATCTATTATTTAGTATATAATTATATTTTTATATTTGGTATAATCATTGTAATATCTCAGCATATTAGTTGCATTGATTATGTATTGTTTCATTTAAAAATTAAAATTAAATTAATAGTTTATAATTTAATTTTTATTATCTTTTAGCCTAAATCTATTTAAGAAATTATTAAGGATTCTGACATGTTTCATTTATTAATAAAATATTTATCAGCATATTTAATGGAAGTATATCTTTAATAATTATAACATCTAAGATGTAGAAATAATGATACGATTAAACCAAGATTAAAAGTAGTCACTCAAAATGTTTTAAAGTGCCTTTACTTTTTAATAGGGGGAATGGGGTGGAGTTCAGCCACCTTTCAGATAGCTCCTGGCTGACTCCACTTTCTATACTCCTGGACAATTACTGGAACAGTCAGGGAGTATATGTGGCGTTGAGAATAAAATTTGCATGTCACCTCAATTTTTTTGATATCAGATAAAACTATGATCTTAAGATGTATTTAATAACTTTTATTAAAAAGTTACTAATCTATTTAGATAGCCAAAACATCTATTTTTATTTACCAATTATTATTGGTTTATATATAGAGAAAACTGTCATTAATGTATATTGTGTTTTTAATAAAATACTTAACTTAAGGTTCAAATTATCAGTTTGAATCAAAGTTTAATTTTCTTTTTTTTTTTACATTTTTTTATCTTTATTTAAACACCATGATTACAAACATGATTATAATTGTATGATTACAGTCATGTAAAGAACACCCCTCTTCACCGGTGCAACATTCCCACCACCAATTTCTCAGATCTCCCTCCTCCCCACCCCCCTACACCTGTACTCGAGACAGGCTTTCTACTTCCCTCATTCATTCACATTGTTATGATAGCTTTTAGTGTAGTCATCTCTGCAACTGCACTCATCACTCTATGTGATGAGCTGCATGTCCTGAGCTGCACCTACCAGCCCTCATCTCTCTTGTCTCTGAGATACTGTTAAAAATGTCCTTCATTTAATTTTCTATCCAAGAAATTTTAATTAATTTTTATTTCCTTTTGAAACTTAATGGCTGCATTAGACACATGACTAAACAGAAGTACACATTTGGTTTTTGCTTTTGATGGGGGAAAATCTGTGTTACAACATGAAAAAAATATGAAAATTAGTATGGAAAATTGATGACACTTGTTTATCTAGTTGATAACGTCAAATAAAATGTTTCTATTCCATTGTCAAAAATAAACTCAACTTTATTTTCAAATATTGTTCAAAATACCTATTAGTGCAATAACATTGTTTGCTATATTTATACTTATTTAAGTATAACTGCACGTGTAGTTAAAATTTTTATGTTTGTTTTACCTAGTTCAAATAATATTATTGAATAATTATTGAAATTATCCTTTACATAATTTTGTAGAGGAAATATACTTCTCATTATAATGCAAGCCTCTTTGTATATATGTTTTCTTTTGTGGGAGTAAAGTCTAGCTCTTCTCAAAGTATACTCCTTACTTTGTGCTCTGAATTCATCTTGGACTTCCTCAGGTTCATATTTGTTATCGAAGATTAAGCCCTGAATCTAAAGAAACAGTTTACCTGCTGCATAATAGTCTGTATTTTAATATTTTTCTCTATTAACTGTTTTTTACAAGAATCACTAAATAAATTATTTAATAAATATTATGTAATACCTCAATGAAGTATTATGTAACCCATTACAAAATGCTGGTTAGAAAAATGAATAATCTAGGGTCAAAGAGATAGTATAAGTCAGGCATTGGCCTTACAAGTCGCTGTGGCACAATCATAACTCTTATTCAAGTCCCCATCCTGTGAACACTATGAGGAATCACTCAGGAATGGACCCCGAGCACCAGGGGAGGAAGCCCAAATCCCCCACACCAGAAAACAAAAAGACTACAGTACTAAGAGAAAACTGTTTAATTATTTCTAAGTACATATTATTATATTTATACATAAGTAAATGTGGTACATAAGTAGATGTATATACAATGCATAGTTACATAATCATATATGAATGTATATTTGTTTACAAATTAGTATGATATACATTTATATATGTGTTTTTGCCTATATGCATTTACTTATGTGATAGCAACTATGCCTATATTTAGAGAAGAAACCCACCAAAATGCAATTATTTAATTAAGAAGGTAAAGTTATTATTTTTCTGTTTTGACAAATTTTATGAACTGTGTGATTTAAAAATAAATTTTTATATTAAAGTAGCTTTCATAGTTAAAATTTGGGTATATTTGAAATTTTGGACAAACACAGTTTGGCACACCCAATAAATGTTATAGTATAACTCTTTCAAGAAATGTTAGAGAAAAAAAAGTGAGTGTTTTAAGAAATAACTGCTATTTTTAGCATACGAAAGTCATTGTTTTTTTTTTTCTTTTTCTTTTCCCTAAATACTTTACATATTACAGGATGAGATTTTCTTTCATGTTAATTTTCTCTTTTTCCCATTTTTTATTTAAACATCTTGATTACATAAATTATTGTGATTAGGTTTCAATCATGTAAAGAACACCCCCTTCACCAGTGCAACATTCCCATCACCAATGTCCCAAATCTCCCTCCATCCACCCCACCCCCACCTGTACTCCAGACAGGCTTTCCAGTTCCCTCATTCATTCAAAATGATGATGGTAGTTTTCTGTGTAGTTATTTCTATAGCTACACTCACCACTCTTTGTGGTGAGCTTCATGAAGTGAGCTGGAAGTTCCAGCCCTCCTCTCATTGTTTCTGAGGATTGTTACAAAAATGACTTTTATTTTTCTTAAAGACCATAGATGAGTGAGAATATTCTGTGTGTGTCTCTCTCTCCCTCTGACTTATTTCACTCAGCATAATAGATTCCATGTACATCCATGTATTGGAAAATTTTAATGACTCCATCTCTCCTGACGGCTGCATAATATTCCATTGTGTATATGTACCACGTTTCTTTAGCCATTCGTCTGTTGAAGGGATTCTTGGTTGTTTCCAGAGCCTGGCTATTGTGAATAGTGCTGCAATAAATATAGGTGTGAGGAAGGGGTTTTTGTATTGTATTCTTGTGTTCATAGGATATATCCCTAGGAGTGAAATAGCTGCGTCCAATGGGAGCTCAATTTCCAGATTTTGGAGGAATCTCCATATTGCTTTCTATAGAGGTTGGACTAGACAGCATTCCCACCATCAGTGGATAAGAGTTCCTTTCTCTCCACATCCCCGCCAGCACTGATCGATCTCATTCTTTGTGATGTGTGCCAATCTCTGTGGTGTGAGGTGGTATCTCATCATTGTTTTGATTTGCATCTCCCTGATGATTAGTGACGAGGAGCATTTTTTCATGTGTCTTTTGGCCATTTGTATTTCTTTTTTATCAAAGTGTCTGTTCATTTCTTCTCCCCATTTGTTTTATGGGTTTAGATGTTTTTTTCTTTTAAAGTTCTGTCAGTGCCCTGTATATTTTGGATATTAGCCCCTTATCTGAAGGGTGTTCGGTGAATAGTTTCTCCCACTCGGTGGATGACTCTTGTATTCTGGACACTATTTATTTTGAGGTGCAGAAGCCTCTCAGTTTAATGTATTCCCGTAGGTTGATCCCTGCTTCCACTTGTTTGGAAAGTGCAGTTTTCTACTTGAAGATGCCTTTAGTCTCAATGTCATGGAGTGTTTTACCGATGTGTTGTTCTATATACCTTATGGTATCAGGTATGATATCAAGGTCTTTAATCCATTTGGATTTTACCATCGTACATGATGTTAACTGGGGGTCTATGTACGCTTTTTTGCAAGTGGCTAACCAGTTCTACCAGCACCACTTATTGAGATTTTCCCTGCTCCACTAAGGATTTCTTGCTCCTTTGTCAAAAATTAGGTAATTGTATGTCTGGGGATAATGTCTTAGAATGAAAGCCTATTCCACTGATCTGAGGGTCTGTCTTTATTCCAATACCATGCTGTTTTGATAACTATTGTTTTGTAGTACAGTTTAAAGTTGGGGAAAGTAATGCCTCCCATTTTTCTTTTTCCTAGGAGTGCTTTAGCTATTCAAGGGTGTTTATTGTTCAGATGAATTTCGTAAGTGTTTGATCCACTTCTTTGAAGAATGTCATGGGTATTTTTAAGGGGATTGCATTAAATCTGTATAATGCTTTGGGAGTATTGCCATTTTAATGATGTTAATCCTGCTAATCCATGAGTAGGGTATGTGTTTCCATTTCTGTGTGTCCTCTCTTATTTCTTGGAGCAGGGCTTTATAGTTTTCTTTGTATAGGTCCTTCACGTCTTTGGTTCAGTTAACTCCAAGGTATTTGAGTTTGTGTGACACTATTGTGAATGGGATTGCCTTCCTGACTTCCATCTCTTCCCTATCATTATTGGTGTATAAAAAGGCCACTGATTTCTGTAGTTTGATTTTGTAGCCTGCCACCTTGCTATATGAATCTATTGTTTCTAGAAGCTTTTTGGTATAGTCTTTAGGGTTTTCTAAGTAGAGTATCATATTGTCTGCAAATAATGAGAGCTTGACTTCTTCCTCTCCTATCTAGATTCCCTGTATATCTTTTTTTTGCCTGATCGCTATAGCAAGAACTTCCAGTACTATGTTGAACATGAGTGGTGAGAGAGGACAGCTTTGTCTTGTACCAGAATTTAGAGGAAAGACTTTTAACTTTTCTCCATTGAGTATAATATTTGCCATTGGCTTGTGGTAGATGGCTTCATCTAGATTGAGAAAGGTTCCTTCCGTTCCCATCTTGCTGGGAGTTTTGATCAAGAATGGCTGTTGGACCATATCAAATGCTTTCTCTGTGTCTATTGATATGATCATGTGATTTTTCTTTTTCTTCTTGTTGATGTTGTGTAGGATGTTGATATATTTATAGATTTTAAATCATCCTTGCATTTCTGGTATGAAACCTACTTGGTCACAGTATGTGATCTTCTTGATGATGCATTGGAGCGTATTTGCTGAAGATCTTTGCATCAGCATTCATCAGAGATATTGGTCTGTAATTTTATTTTTTGGCAGCATCTCTGGTTTTGATACCAAGGTGATGTTGGCTTCAAAAAAGCTGTTTAGGAGTGTTCCCGTTTTTTCAATTTCATGGAAGATTTTGGCTCAGATTGGTAGTAACTCCTCTTTAAATATTTGAAAAATTCATTAGGAAATCCGTCTTGGCCTGGGCTTTTATTTTTGGGCAGACGTTTGATTACAGTTTCAATTTACTCAGTAGTGATGGGGGTGGTTAGATATGGTACATCCTCCTTACTTAAATGTGGAAGGTTATAAGTGTCCAAGAATTTTTCCATTTCTTCTAGGTTCTCATGTCTAGTAGCATAAAGTTTCTCTGATTACCCTTTGGATCTCTGCAATATCTGTCTTGATCTCCCCATTTTCATTTCTAGTATGAGTTTTCAGATTTCTGTCTCTCTCTTTTTGTGAGTTTTGCCAATGGACTATCAATCTTGTTTATTTTTTCAAAGAACAAACTTCTGCTTTCGTTGATCTTTCAGAATTATTTTTTTGGTTTTCCACTTCATTGAGTTCTGCTTTCAGCTTTGTTATTTCCTTCTGTCTCCCTATTTTTGGTTCCTTTTGTTGGTCATTTTCTAATTTTTGAGCTTCATCATTAAGTTATTCAGGTATACCCCTTCTTCCTTCCTGATGTGTGCTCGTAGAGCTATAAATTTTCCTCTCAGGACCACTTTTGCTGTGTCCCATAGATTTTGGCAGTTTGTGTCTTCATTATCATTTGTTTCCATGAAAGTTTTGATTTCCTTTTTGATTTCATCTCGGACCCACTGGTTGTTCAGTAGCAGGGTGTTTAATTTCCAATCGTTAAAGTTTTTCTTCTGTGTGGCTTTGTAGTTCACATCTAATTTCAGAGCCTTGTGGTCAGCAAAGGTAGCCTGCAAGATTTCTATCCTCTTGATTTTATGGAGGTATGTTTTATGTGTCAACATGTAGTCTGTTCTGTAGAATGACCCATGTACATTGGAAAAGAATGTGTATCCAGGTTTTTTGGGATGCAGTGTACTGTATATATCTACTAGTCCTCTTTCTTCCATAACTCTTTTCAGGGCTAGTATGTTTTTGTTGGGTTTCAATCTGGTTGACCTATCAATTGTTGATAGGGCCGTGCTGAGGTCTCCCACAATTATTGTGTTATTATTGATTTCTTCTTTCAGACTTGTCAGTAATTGTATTAGATAATTGCTGGTCTCTCATTGGGTGCATATATGTTTAATAGTCTTATTTCTTCCTGTTGCACATATCATTTGATTAGTACATAGTGTCCATCTTTGTCCCTTACCACTTTTCTGAGTATAAATTTGGTGTAAGTAGATATTAATATAGCCACCCCAGCTATTTTGAGGTTGTTGTTTGATTGGATGATTTTCCTCCCGCCTTTGATTTTGAGTCTATGTTTGTTCTGACTATTCAGATGTGTTTCTTGTAGGCAGCAGAAGGTTGGATTCATCTTTTTTGACCCATTTTGCCACTCTGTGTCTTTTAATTGATGAATTTAGTACATTGACATTGAGGGAGATGATTGTTATAGGATTTAATGTCATATTTGTAGATAGGTTTTCTGTGTTTGTTGGTCTCTTTTGTCTTAGAGTAGACCTGTCCATTTTTCTTTAAGGCTGTTTATCATCTGTGAATTTTCTGAGCTGTTGTTCATCCATGAAGCTATGTATCCTTCCTTCAAACCTGAACATGAGTCAGGCTGGGTGCAGTATTCTCAGTGAGGCACTCATTTCATTCAGTCTTGTCACAATATCCCACCACTGTCTTCTGGCCTTGGGAGTTTCTTGTGACATGTCTGGTGTAAGTCTTAGGGATCCTTCTTTGAATGTAATTTCCCTTTTTGATCTTGCTGCTTTCAGTAGTCTATCTCTATCTATGGGATTTGTCATTGTAATGAGTATGTGTCTTGGGGTGTTTTTCTTTGAGTCTCTTTTAGGTGGTACTCTTCGGGCATGCAGAATTGATTGCATGTAGTCTTTAACTCTGGGAGTATCTCTTTGATGATGTCTTTGACAGTTGATTCTTCCTGGATATCTTCTTTTTGGGTCTCTGGGACTCCAATGATTTATGTTGTTTCTGTTGATTTTATCAAAGACTTCTATTTTCTCTGTTCGCATTCCTTGAGTACTTTTTCCATTGCCTGTTCATTTGTCTTAATGTTCTTTTCCAATTTCTTCTTTGTTGTGTTGTTTTTCTGCATCACATCTTCCAGTATTCTGATTCTCTCCTCAGCTGCTAATACCCTGTTGGTGAAGCTACCCATTGAGGTTTTCAGTTGAGCAACATGTTTTTCAGATCTATTTTTTCAGTTTGGAGTTATCTGATTTTGTCTTTGTGATCTGGTCAGATAGATCTATGCTTTTTTTGCGTTCTATGAACATCTTCCATATTTCTATTCTAAACTCCTTATCTGAAATGTTAATCAGGTGGTTGGAATTTATTAGGTCATCCGAGCTTTCGTCTTCATTCTCTGTGGATGGTTTTTGCCTGCGAGGTTTCCCCATTGTCATGCTTGTAGTGCGGTTTTCCTGTGTGTTGTGTTGGGGTTTATTGGTTAGAAAGAGTGCGCAGCCTCTTTGCTTCACTTCGTGGCCCTGCTCTTCTGCTGCCTCTCTATTAGCTGTTGAATTTTAACTTTCTTAGAGGTAATCTTTATACTTTTAACTTTTTTTTTGTTTTTTTTGGCCACACCCAGTGACACTCAGGGGTTACGCCTGGCTATGCGCTCAGAAGTCACTCCTGGCTTGGAGGACCATATGTCTTAGGCTAGTGGAGGCAAGCCAGGCACCTTTCCTCTAGCGCTACCACTCCGGCCCCATACTTTTATATTGAAGATGTTCAGCTGAATTCATTGTTCCAAATAATAGACTTTATTTGTTTTATTTATATTTTTCTCCTTATTCAGTTTCTGAATATTTTCTTACATATATTTCTAAATAAATCCACCTGTACACTTCTATATGCTCTTTTATATTTGTGCTTTAGATTATATATTTGTTATTGGGTCATTTATGGGAGGGCCACATCTGAAAATACTCATGGGTTAATACTGACTTAATCATCTCTCTTGCGGGGTTCACAGTACCATAGGGTTGCAGTGGATAGAACCTTAGTTGACTGCATATAAGACAATAGAATAACTATCCATAATTCTTTTAATCTGTCCAATATAGCATTCATTTTTCTTTCTTTTTATTGAGGTGTATCACATGCCAGAGTTCTCAAGGCTAACTTCTGGCTTTATGCTCAGAGAAAACAGCTGGCAAAGTTCAAGGGAACATCTGGAGTGCCAGGAGTTAAGTGACATGTCAGTTGTGTGCAAGGCATTATCTTACCCACGATACCTATCTCTATAGCTTTTGGAGTGTCATTTTTCTTCTAAACAGATTAAAATTATTTATATGAACTTTCCAAATAATTTTTTTGATTTCGCTCTTATACACACTTCCAAAAACTAAGAAAAACCATTCTTTATGCAAGCTTCCTAACACATAGTTCATATCTTTCTTACATAAACAAATTTACATTTTTAATAAATCATTAGATCATGCTTCTTGAGAATGGAGCTAATTTCAAATTTGTTGTAGTTCAACCCAATTGGACCTAGAATCTCGTGTGTAGTTATTAAAATGCAGGACATTTGCCCCACCATCTCATTTCTGAGTATAATGCTTTGTGAACCTTTCTGACTGACAACCCCATTGTGCCATCGAACATGTATTGATAGAAAATCATAAGGAAATATACTTTAAAGGACTTTTTAAAAGTTAATGAAGTCAGATGGGGAAGCTATTCAAAGTTTAACAGCCAATACTATAGCATGATTTAAACTAGCCTTAAAAAGGCAAGACTTTGTCTTTCTACAGGTTAATTGAATCATCAAAATAAAAGTGTCAGCTTGGCAGCATTTGACAGTCTTCCCCCCAAAAAGTCTGGATCACTCTTATTTCGAATATCTCTTGTGGAATGTAGAGTATTTTCTATTAGGCCTAGAAATACAAATGAAAAAATGAAAATGAAAATCTGTAAATGCACTTGTCAAGCAACAGTGTATATTGTAAATCATTTGGACTGCAATAGGACCAAATGTTGACAGTTTCTTTTGATCATACTTATCTAAGGGCACTTTTGCAGGATAACAGTTTTCTCACATCTTACTCTCACCATTAAGAGGCCACAGTATTCGAGCAGCTGCATTACATCTCCTCCAAACAGGACTAATTGAATGATGAAAAGACTGACAAGAGGTTTGACAATTTAATGGAATTATTTCTACTGGCTTTAGGACTAGTTGTCTGTAATGAAGTCTTTGATCCATGATGAATGTTGAAACATTTTAATTAATAGATGTAATTTATTTTTACTATTCAAATGCATGTCTATAAAATAGAGTCAGACCAGAAGTTTAAACAAGACTAAAAGTTTAACAAGAATTTGTTAAAAGAAAATAGCATTTAAATGACTGATAATAGTTTATAAGTTTAAAATAACAATACATACTTATTACTTAAAATGTAGAAAAATCAAGGATAATTTTAAATCATTCTATATTTGATTAAAAGTGGAAAATGTAATTTCTAGTTCAGTTTCACAAGACAAATATTTTACTATTTTTGTCATTAATAAAATTTACTAAAATTTTTATCTCATGAACTAGATATCTAATTAGAGATCAAATAAACTCTTTAGTTTTTTCCGCCCCTGTAATATAGTAATTGAAATGGCAGATGAAATGACATATATTTAAAAATAAACTACTTCTCACTACAATATTGAGTAGTTGCAAAAAAACGTAATATTGTTTTGTTAAGACACTAACACAAGGGGCCAGAGACATGGCGTGGAGGTAAAGCATTTGCCTTGCATGCAGAGGACAGTGGTTTGAATCCTGGCATCCCATATGGTCTGCTGAGCCTGCCAGGAGCATGAGCGTAGAGCCAGGAGTAACTCCTGAGAGCTGCCAGTTTTGCCAAAAACAAAACAAAGTGAAAAAAAAGACACTAAAACAAGTAACACTTTTTCTGGATCTATACAAGTTTTGCTTGCTAAATAAAGTAGCATTATGTGATAATATTATAAAGAATGCATGACTGTGAGGAACTAACATGCACATATATGAAATAACCTTATGTTTCAGATAAAGTGAAATAACTTAATAATGTGAACTAATTTTAAATAGGGCACAGCACATTTTTTCATGATAAATCAAAGAAATCTTCAAGGTTAGTTTACTCCTGAGTACAAGTTATTAAAAAGTTTGTTTAACATATGCTTGTACAAAAATATGAGAAATATTTTAAATAGCAGAATAGAGGGGAAATATTAGGGCATATTTTGTCATTATCAAGGGAAAGAAAATTACTGACCATTAGAAGCTGATAAAATTCAAGCTATCAGTCTAATGTTCCCATAGGCCATAGATTTTTCAGGTTTAGGAATAAATATAATTTTTATTCCTGCGAAAAACAGTTTTTGTACTGATTTCTCAGCAAAAGCTAATAACATTCCCAATGATATAAACTCCTAATGTAAAAGCAAACAACAAACCCATAAAATATTATGTCTTCAGGTGAACTTTTAGAGGAAAATAACAAATACAGAATAAACCTTATTTTCCCAAGTTGAAATAATAGCTTTAGATAACTTTCTATATGTTTAATATGTTTGCATAAATTTACTTCTGGTGGCTTTCTCATTACCATAAGTGTGGTGAAATGATTTACAATAAAATAAACAGAATCAGTTGGCTGAGTACATACTTTATACAATAGGATGCTTGTGTTCAATTCCAGCATTGTTTCTCAAGCACAGCTGAGAACAAACCACTAAGCACATAGCCAAGAGTCACCCCTGAGTATTGTTTGGTGTGATCCCCAAACTAAAGTAAACAAGCAAACCCAATTTCTATTTTTCTCCTTTATATATGACTTGACTCTCATCCATCATAGATTTTTCCTTGAGTAATAGCTCTATATAATGCAGGATGATGGAATGGGGAATCAAATGAATTGTGGGATAGCTCACTGGACTGAATCTCTAGATTGCAGGTATAAGGCAAGAGGTTCAATGAGTCTTGAAAGGCAATAATGAATATAAACCAGATTATTTTTTATGTTTTAATAATTTACTTAACATATACTTAATACACAAAATATATTCCATTATGATGATTAGCATGCACCGAGATTAACTGCATATCTCTTTCAAATAATTGCCTCAAATGTGAATCTGTGCCAAAAAACAACCACCATTTTCGTATTGGGAGAAACCATAGGTTTACAGGGCTTAGAAGTCATATTTAGACTTGTAAATTAGGTTACAAGCTCTTGTAGCCAGGGACAAAGTCTTATTTGATTTCTTCATCCCAAGTGCCTAGTAAAGTGCCTTGTAAATAGTAGATGCAATAAATGTTTGATGAATGCATCTATTAAGAGGGAAAAGGAAGAGGCAAAAAATGCTTTCTGACCATCAATTGTGGCAAGTGGGAATAGACCAATTTAGACAACTTTAGTTGTTAAATGAAAAGCAAGTCCGAAGGGCTTGACACAGCTGGCTTTGAATTGAGCTGTGCAACTCTTCAGCACATTGGGGAACTGAAACAATCACGCTGGGCTGGCAAGTTCTCAGAATGCTTCAATCAAAGTAGCTTATATATTATAACCTAATTGCTATTGTTATTCTGAAAAGGCCTTTCCACTCCAGTGTGCAGTGACATTTTTATAAATTGTTTTAAAAGACTTAGAAAGGCTCATCTTAGAATTATCAAAGAGAAAAACAACTTTAAAATGTTCATAATAAGAAGCAGTAACATTCATATGCAAGGTTCCTTCAAGAGATAAATGCATAAATGTTAAATAGTCACTTAACTGCTTATACGGAGGGACATTAAAATTGCTATTTTAGTGCCAGCGAGGTAAGGCAGCAAGTAAGATGATTGTCTTACATGCTATAGAACTAGGTTTGATCCCAAGCACCACAAATTGTCCCCCAAGTCCAAACAAAAAATGATTTCAAGAGCATAGCCAGGAGTAAGTCCTGATAACAACCAGTCTGCCTCTAAAATAATAATGTAATCGCTAATTAGAATTTAATTTTTATTTGAATGAAAGAAATTTATCTTTAAATATCTTTATATTTAAAAATTGTTAATATTCAAAAAATAAAATTGATTTTATCAAAATACTGTGCTCTGAATGATATATAAGCTAAAGAATACTAGTTAAAAGTGTTTTTGTTTGATTTTTTTCCTTTTATTTTATTTTTTTATATTGTTGTAATGTGTTTCTTCCTTTTCCCTTTCTGCTCTTAAATTAATAGATATAGCCTGTACAAGGACTCCTTCCATTTTTTCCTTGTTTGATTTTTGCAGCATTTTATTATTATTATTATTATTATTATTATTATTATTATTATTATTATTATTATTATTATTATTTTCTCTTTCCTTCAAACAGAATCACACTTGAACCATTGTGTTCCTCCCACAAATGGAGGGGGAAATAATGGAGGGTACAAAGACCAAACAGTCATATGAGTATTAAGTAGAAATAAAACAATGATCAAACATAAACACCAAATCCAAAGCCAATGACAACAAAACTAATACCCAATTTACAACATACTAAACGCAAAGAGGACCACTTATAATAGCAGCCTGGGGGGTAAAAAAGTGGGACATGGGATGCATGCTGGGAACAGGGGTGGAGGGAGACAACATTGGTGTGGGAAAGCCCAAAATTCAATATCACTACTTTACTAAAATATTACTGTGAAAAATATGTAATCCACTATGATTAAAATTTTAAAAAAGTATGATGTGAAATTATTTTCACAATAAGAAGGTTTCCTTTTCCACGGTTCTGGCATTTTCATTGACAGGAACATAGCAATGTTCAAAGTTACTGCCATTTTATAAAGAGGCACCTCCCACTTTGAACATATGTCATGTGGCCCCAACTTAGACTCCATGTGATTAGAAAGAGACCGTCCAACCCTGAACCCTAGGTCTCAGACATAGAATCAACACAGTTCTCCGCAAAAACTCCAGGAATAAAACTCCCTCTGGGACATTCTTTTTTGTTTGCTTATTTTTGATCACACCTTTTGATGCTCAGGGGTTACTCCTGGCTATGTGCTCAGAAATGGCTCCTGGCTTGGGGAGACTATATGGGACACCGGGAATCTAACTGTGGTCTGTCCTAGGCTATTGCTTGTAAGGCAGACGCCTTACCTCTAGCGCCACTGCTCCAACATGTGCTAGTTTTGATATGACATCCTGACAATGAGGAAATGGCAACAACTTGATATAAGAGCAAGTTGTCTTATTCCACCACCTAAGGATAAGATGAAATCAGAAGATACGTCATCCTTTGATCAGTACAAAAGCCAAGATTGCTAACTACAGAAGACTGGCTGTGACAACCATGACTGGGCAGAACTTATCCTAGGACCAATAAGAAAGACCCTAGACTAGGCTTTGGCTTACGATCTGTACAACAACCAAGATCTCTAATTCCAGAGGTCTGACTGAGACAAATGCAACTGAGCAGAACTTCTGGAAACATAATGAAAGACTATCCTATGCTTCCTCCTAGGTCAGGATCAGTGCAAAATCCAAAGTCCACCAACTACAGAAGACTGATTAAAACAACAATGATGGAATAGAACTTCTGGAACAGTAAAGAAAGACTCTATCCTAGGCTCCATTCTATGACCTGTGCAAATAACAAGATCTCTAGTTACAGAGGCCTGATTTTATCATACACGACTGAGCAGAAAGTTTCTAGACACCACAAAGAATCTAGGGGAGAGTAAAAAAGCATGTAAGGAGCCTGGAGTTCTTCCCGTGACAGTATGCTTCAAGGGCAGAGAAACCCTGTTTCTCTTAGAACAAGGGAATTATTCCCTTTCTATTTCTTTGTTATTGTTGTTTTTTTTATTTCATTCTTTTTTTGGCTTTATTTTATTTTTATTTTGGGATTGTGGTTATTGTTTGGTTGTTGTCTTTATTGCTGTGGTGCTTTTTGCCGTTTTTTGTTTGATATTTTTTGTTTGTTTTGTTTTTGCATTGTTGCTATGCTTTTCTTTCTTTTTCCCTTTTTTCTCTTAAACTGATATTTGCAGCCTTTAGAAGGACGCCTCCTGGTTTTACTTGTTTGTTTGATTTTTGTCCCCCTCATTTTTTTTCCTTCAAACAAACCACAAAACTTGAATCATCTTGTTCTGCCTCATAAATTGAGGAAGAAATAATGGATGATACCAAGACAATCAGTTGTATGAACATTGAGTAGAAATAAAAAATGATCAGACTTAAACAACAAATTCAAAGCCAACTACAACAGAATTGATAACCAATCTAAAACAAGCTAGACACAGAGGAGGTCACTTATACTAGCAGCTCAGGGGGCAATGGAGGGGGATATGGGATGCATGCTGGTAACAGGGGTGGAGGGAGAACAACATTGGTGGTGGGAATTCCAGTGATTCAATGTCATTATGTATGTAAAGTATTACTGTGAAAGATTTGTAATCCATTTTGGTCAAAATAGAAATAATTAAAAATAAGTTATTGTCATTTTATCCCCAGTCAAGTTTACATATTTGATAGTGTGAAATCTCCCATCACTTAAGAAGAGGTTAAGGTGGATATTCTTTATATGATTGAAACCCAACTACAATCATATTTGTAATAATGATGTTTAAATAAAGATATTAAAAATAAATAATATTTTGAAATCTTTTTTTAAAAATACTGTTAAAAAATGCTTTTAAAGAGAAAAAATAAGGGGCCGGAGGAATAGCACAGAATGGAGTGTTTGCTTTTCAAGAGGCCGAACTAGGATGGACCTGTTTTATTCCCAGGAGTTTGTTATGGTCCCCCTAGCCAGGAGAAATTTCTGAGCACATAGCCAGGAGTAACTCCAGAGCATCACCAGTGTGGCCATATACCAAAAACCAAACCAAAACAAACCAAACCAAAACAAACAAACAAACAAAAAAACAAAACAAGAACAAAACCCAAAACAAAAGAAAAAGAAAAAATAAGAAAAAAAAAGAATATCTTCATTTAAAAACCCTTCATCCATGAAGTTTGGACATCTAAAAAAGGAAGAAAACATACAGGAGACTAAAGGTCATGATAATAATATAAAAGGGTCATCAAGAGTTCAAGGCTTTTCTGTGATGATATATATAAAATTACATTTAGCTCATAGGTCAAGAAAATTTGGAGAAATTATATTTAACTTTTGCCAAAAAATCATTCTTTGCTTTTTTTCCTCCTACTCTGGAGAATCTCATAATAAACACATATGTCACATTTCTTTTGTAATTTATTGACTGTCTTTACCAAAATTACAATAACAATCAGATGAAGTACTAAATATATTTAATAAATTCTAAATCCTATTACAAAATTTTATGTAAATATTTTATAAAATGGATTTAAATATAATACACTTAACTTACAAACTGATTTCTCTATATTTTAAATGTGTGTCAGAATTTATTATACTCAAGTTTTGTTGAGAACTATACCTGTCTTTATTAAGAATAAAATTTTTTAGTTTTTGTTATTCCTTCAGTCCTCTCTGTCTCCTTCGCTAATTTTGTTCTTCAGGTATGATTTACAAAGTCTTGTTTATGTCCACTTAGGAAAGAAGATAATTTATCCTGCCACTTACTAATAATACAAAATATTTCTACTATCCAGGGAAATTTGACTTAATATATATATATATATATATATATATATATATATATATATATATATATGAAATTCTCTATACTCCCTTAGAACTCATATGCTGAATTTCTAATCCTAAAATCCTCTTTTAAATGTGGTATATGAGATTAAGAGGTCAAAAGACTCAAGCACTAATAATGGTGTCTTTATTACATATTACTAAATTTTTAGGGACATCCACCATAGTCTGGAACCATGATTGCTTGTGGTCAAACTTAGGATCTCTTGTACGTTAATGGCTCAATCTGTCTCCCAAACTCTAAATTTCAGGGGTAAAATCACTCATTTGTGTTATTTTGCTAGATCATTTCTAAAGACTAGACAGAAGCTTTAGATGTCTCCACTTAAGGACAACATCAGAAATTCTAAAATTTGTGCATCCTTTTCTTATTTGTAGTATTTTGCTAGATAATTTTTAGAGACCGAGAGAGAAGTTTGAGATATCTCCACTTAAGAACAAATTTTGAAATTTTCAAGAATTGTGTAGCTTTTTCCTGCTTTATATATTTCCCTGTAAACACTTACTAACATAAAATTTCTCAATTTCCTGTTGTTGAGCATAAAAATCATTAATTTCCATGTGACAAGACACTTATATTCATCTTTAATTGCAATGCATTCATAAATCTAATTTGAAAAGAATTGTTCTTAGTCATAGAAAAGTTAAAATATGTCTTTTGAATAATTAATGATAATAAAATATGCACTGAGGTTCTTGCAAGGTGGGATCTGATTCACTCTTGTGTCTTAATGCTCCGTGTGGTACTCTTACTTGTTATAATACGTCTATTATCCAGCTGGATTTTTAAATTTTATTATATAGTATTAGTAAATTTTCTAAATGCATTTACTATATTTACCAGAAATAAAATTACTTAGCTAGACTTTCCACATTATAGGTATAAATGCATATTTTTCTATTTTTATGCATTCTTTTTCTTACTATTGTTATGTCCTAATGAGTCAACAAGTGCAATTATATCAAGATTTAACTTAAATTTACCCATATTCTAAATCTTCTCAGCTATACTATTAATCAATTCTGTTTGTTGAATCTGTAATTAATCAAGACATAGAAAAATTACTTATCAAAATATTAAAAAATGAACTTTTAAAAATAAAGTAGATATGGGATTATCAATATATTTTTTATTTAAATTAGTGTTTTAATTTAATATGCAATTAATCACCATGAATTTACAGTTATTTATGTTTGTTTTTGGCAACAATTTTCCGACACTGACCAGTGTTCACTTCCTTCTTCTGCCAATGGCCTTATTTGCTCCCCCATCCTCCATCGAGTCCTGCCACCCATCGAGTCCTACTTCTATAACACACTATTTTTTTCCTTGTTTTGGTTTTTGGACTGTGGTTTACAATACTTTTGCTGATAAGGTTTCATACATTTTGCTTTACCATTTTTCACATCTCTTCCTCCCCTGGGTTGAGCATTTTCCTCCACCAATCCTCCTTTCCTATCCCTCAGCCCCCTCTGGTGGCATGTTTCCTGAGTGTCTGTACTCATGTTCCTTTGCACTAATCTAATGATTGCTGCTACCAAATTTCACATCAGAGTTTAGGGTAGTGTGACAGCATGCACATTGTGTTAAAGTTGTGAAACTTTGGCCCTGAGACTCTTTTAATTCTGCATTAACATTTGACATCAGAGCGATGATGTATACAGTTTTTCTGCTTTTCTAAATTTGTATTACATTCTTCGAAATTTTCCAGAAAAACTAAATGGGTAAGGGAATTAGAAAGAAGTAGAAAGGGAAAGGGAAAGAGAAAGGAGGTTGGCAAAGGAAGAGGAAGGAAGACCACCTTTCAGAATAGCTTTGTAATTACAGCTTTTGCCTGTTGGACATATCCTCTGGACATCAATAAAATGCACCCTTTGGTTTTATCAATTGTCCCATTCTCTCTTAAACCAATTACTTATAAGGAATCTACAGTACATCAAGTATCT
This sequence comes from Suncus etruscus, assembly GCF_024139225.1. Classification (NCBI taxonomy): domain Eukaryota; kingdom Metazoa; phylum Chordata; class Mammalia; order Eulipotyphla; family Soricidae; genus Suncus; species Suncus etruscus. The sequence goes on along the minus strand of NC_064855.1, from coordinate 103,110,651 downwards.
GTTTATCATATCTTGGATGTTCTTTCTCAAAATAAAATATTATAAAAATAATTATGAAAATACATATTTCCACTTTTTATCAGAGTAAATGACCTAACATGCATTAATAATTTGAAAAATAATTTAAATAGTCAAATAAATATGATACAAATGAAAAGGACCCTAAATGGATGCAGAATGTCAGTTCCTAAAAAAAAAAAATAGAAAGTTCCATAACTAAATCAGGATAACCAATTGTGAAGCTCTACTGTATTATGTGCAAATATATTTCAGAAACTGCCTGATTTTATTATAGCTGAAGACGTTCCTTTCCTTCCTTTCTTTTGCAAACCCTCCATTTTCCATTCCCTTCCTTTTCTACTTCTTTCTATTTCCCTTATCCTATTACTTTTTTCTTTTTTTAATTTCTTTATTTCTTTTTCTTTCTTTTTTCCTTTTCCTTCTTTTTATTTTCTTCTTCTTTCTTTTCTTTCTTTCTTTCTTTCTTTCTTTCTTTTCTTTCTTTTTCTTTCTTTCTTTCTTTTCTTTCTTTCTTTCTTTCTTTTCTTTCTTTCTTTCCTTTCTTCTTTCTTCTTTTCTTCTTTCTTTCTTTCTTTCTTTCTTCTTATCTTTCTTTCTTTCTTTCCTTATTTCTTTCTTCTTTCTTTCTTTCTTTCTTTCTTTCTTTCTTTCTTTTCTTTCTTTCCTTCCTTTCTTTCTTTCCTTCTTCCTTCTTTCCTTCCTTCTTTCCTTCCTTCCTTCCTTCTTTCTTCTTTTCTTCTTCAAATTCAGAAAAGAGTTTATTGAAGGAAGTTTACACAATTCAATAAAACCCCCAGATTATGAATGATCTCCTAAAGAAAAATTCAACAAAACAATCAGAAGCCTTTATTGTTAAACTCTTAACAAATTTGGCTGTTTCAACTTTTATTTATTTAATTTATTTTTTTAATTTTTATTTTGATCATAGTGGCTTACATATCTTTTTCACATTAGTAGTTAAGGTACATATTAACATTGAATCAGGGGAATACCCACCACCAAATATGTCCTCCCCCTTCCCCATTCCCTTTCTGCAACCCATATCCCCCACCATCACCCCCCAGGCTGCTAGAGTAGGAGGTCCCTCTTTGTCTAGCTTACTATCAGTGATCATAACATCTGTTTGGTCCTGACAACCCTCCCTTGTTTTGTTTCCTCTATTTTGAGAGGCTAAGATAGATAAATCGAGTTATGTGGTTTTGTTTGAGGAAAGAAAAGCAATAGAATGGGGGTAAAGATTAAGCAAAAAAATAAAAAAAATTTATGCTGAAAATGGGCAGAGTCCTTCTTGTGGCTATCAGCCTCAGTTTGAGAGAGGACTTGAAAAAGGTAATTGAAACACCCATAACAATACAAAAATAAAATGTCTAAATTAAAATATCCAGTGAGCCCTACCGCAATAAAGAGAAGCACCACACAGTAGTCTCAGTTCAGAATTCAAATCATACCGGAGTGCAAAAAGAAAGAGAAAGAAAAGATATAATAATATGAAATAAAAAAGGAGACATCAACTTCAATATCTACACCAAAATAAGGATGTCAAAAAACCAATCAATCAGTAAATATATTTGTGGAAAAATGATTAATTTGTACTTCTTTTTTTTCTTTTTTTCTTCTTTTTCCCCCTGCATAGGCATAGTAACTATTGGGGATATTATAGAGGCAATTCCATTGGCCTAGGAGAGACAGGGTTTCTCCCCCTCCTGAAGTATACTGTCATGGGATTAACTATATACTCCTTGCATGATCATTTACTCTCTCCTCAGTACTTTTGTGGTGTGTGGAAGACTTCTGCTCCGTCATGGATAGTAAAATCAATCCTCTGTATCTAGAGATCTTGGTGACTGTGCAGCTCAAAGATTGGAGCTAATGATGAAGGCTTTTTTGTTGTTCTAGCAGTTCTGCTTCTTCAGTGTCGTTTTAATTGATCTTCTGTAGTTGGTGTTCTTGGTCATTATGTTGCTCCTAGGATGGAGCCTGGGACCGAGTCTTTTGTTATGTTTCTGGAAGACTCGTTCACTTGCAGTTGTCTCAGTCAGACCTCTGGAATTGGAGATCTTGTTTGTTGAACAGATTGCAGACCAAAAGCTAGGTTAGAGCTTTTTATTGTTGTTGTTGTTGTTGGTCCCAGGATGCGTACTGTCTAGTCCTGTTTGTAACAACCAGTCATATGTATATAGCAATCTTGGTTTTTGCACAGATCCAAGGGTGACATGTCTTCTGATTATTTCTTATTGTTGGCTGGTGAGGAAGGATAACTTGCTCTTAGATCTAGTTGTTCCCATTTCCTCGTTGTTAGGTTATCAATTTAGAACTGGTGTATGTTGTCCTCAGAGAAGTATTATGAATGCCCTGGAGGGGACTTGGTTCCTGGAGCTATTGTGGAGAATTCTGTTGTTTCTAAGTCTGGGAACCAGGAGTCTAAGGCTGGATGGTCGGTGCCTATTTCCCTGGAGTCTAGGTTGGTTCCCCGCGACATACATTCAGGGTGGGAGATGTCCTTGTGTTGTAAAAAAGTATAAATGCTTATCCCTAGTAGATAAGAGCTTGTTTGTACACGTAAAATTTCCCCTATTTTTAATATGTCTTCGCAGGAAGAAGTGGTACTACATTATATTGCTGGTGAATTTGGGGGTGGAGATAGAAGAAAGCAGACCCATGACAGAAACTAAAAATTTATATGCTCAGACATATCTAAATAATTAAGAGTTTCTTAAAAGAAAATAAAAGGATTAAATAAAAGACATAATTAAAGGAATAAATTGGGGCCGGGAGGGATAGCATGAAGGCAAGGCGTCCGTTCTTCCTGCAGAAGGATGGTGGCTCACATCCCAGCATCCCACATGGTCCCCCATGCCCACCAGGGGCAACTTCTGAGCACAGAGCCAGGAGCACCCTTCAAGCGCCGCCAGCTTGGAGTGACCCAAAAGAAGCACAAAACAAATCAAATCAAAAAACAAAAAGTAGAACAAAACAAATAATAATAATAATAAAGAACAAGGGGGAAAAAAGAAAAAAAAAACAAAGAAAAAAGGAGAAAGTGATACAGGAGATTACTTTACATTTGGGGAGAAACAGTATAAGAGGTAGTGTTATATAGGTCTATACTTATGATGATAGTATAGGCTTCCCCATTGTCTTTTGAGATTTCCTCGTGAGGTGTGGGCTCCATGCAGGGAGGTCTTGGGTAGAGTTCTTGCAATGGGAGTCCTTTTGTAGCTAATCCGGTATAAAGCCACAGTCCACAATAAGGAGAGGTGATTAGGAGAGCCACAGTGCATGAGTCAGTTGGGGTGTTGGTTGTATTTTCTTGCTGGGAACGAGGTGTGAGTTTGAGTGGGTGTCTCTTCACTTGGGAACTGGGTACTGCTTCGTTGGTGTAGGAGGTTGGTCTTGATGCCTAATGGGTTAAGAACTGAGGGTGTAGAGTTATAACATGGGGGATATCGAGGATTGAATTAAGGGGTGAAGGGATAGTCATGTTTCTGAGCGGGTAGAAGGAATAGTATATAGAAGGGGTTATATAAAGTATAGGTATGGGTTCTTTGTGGTTTAGGTTTGTCTCTTAAGGAGGATTCCTATCTCTGTGTGCTCCTGCCCCCATATAAACATATAGAAGTTAGTTTAGGTATATATTAATGTAGAGAGGTGGGGAGGACAAGAGATACACTGAGTACAGAAAGATAGGTAGGTATAGTACTTGTAAGGAAAGTGAACTAATAGATCAACTTTTGGATATGTATAGGTTTTGTGTCTCAAGTACTAACCATTGTGTTAGTGAGGTCTATCTATATAGGTGTTTACCCTTTGAAGTATTGTCCTCAGCACTCTGTATATCAGCTTTCTTTCCTTTCCTATAGAGGAGATAACTGTGTGGTTTTTATTTGCCATGGATTGAATTGATGGTAATGAGGAGAAGAAGGTGGAAGAAGAGGGAGACAAGAAGAGAGAAAAGGGAAAACAAAACAGAACAAAACAAACCAACAATTAAACAACAACACCAACAAAAATATGAAGTAATGAGAAGAGAGGGTAAAAGAGCAAGGGCATATTTGTTTGCTTGAACGTGTTCCATGCTTAAGCCCTGTAGTAAAAATCTGTCGGTCACGGTTGTTGCTTTGGTGGTCTGGCTGGTCATGCACTTCAGGTCCTAAAAGAAGACATAATCTAGAGATAAAGGGTATGTTAAAGAGTTAAATTCTGACATTTTCATGATGCATCAGCTTTTATTTATTAAATATTAATATATAAGAACATAAACTCCTACATTTATTATAGAAGTTGTAAGTCTAAAAGGAAAATACACTTCGTTTAAGGAAATCACGATAATTCTCAGACATATACTTTTAAAGATTTAAGTGCATGAATTCTAATCATATACAATATTTATATTATATTAATCATATTATATTAATAATCATATTATCAATTATATTATAATTACATTATATATTATAATAATATAATACTAAAATATTTGTTAAAACTCAAGTGAACTAAATTATAATTTATATGTGCAAACAGTATAGAAATAAACTAAGACAACTCTTGCCTATATGTATATTTTGGGGAGCAAAGGGGAAAGGTAACTGAGTCACACTTGGTTGATCTGAGGACCTCCTCCAAACTCTGTTTTAAGTTTTAAGTTTTAAGTTATCACACCCTATAGTGCTCAGTGAAATATTTGCATGCCAGAGGTCAAACCAACTTTGGTTTCTTGCAAAGCAATTGTCTTACTAGATATACAATATATCTGCCTCTTATTTGTTTATTTATTAAACAGTTACATCTTAAATGACTTTAATAACAACTTGAAAATATCTTATATTTGTTGAATACATATTTCAATAGAAGTTACATATTCATTTAGCTATTTACAGCTATGTAATTAATTCAGTGAAATAGTAAAACATTTAAAATTGTATTAATAGGTAAGGAGAGATAATGGTTGAAATGATAACCCTTAGAAGCCAGTCTAACATGAATAATTGTAAACAAAATGTTTATTGAATTGATTGAGTTGAATAAAATAATTTATGATGCCTGAATGCATTTACTCACTTTCCTTAGAATATAAGAATTTGCCACATCCAGTGACACTAAAGACTTACACTTTTCTGTTCTGATTTATTTTCCATTTTAATAAACTTCAAATAAGGGCCTTTCTGAAGCAGGCAGGTAGAGAACCACTCCCCAAACACATGCTACAGCTCAGAGATGACTGGAACCCCTACCAAAATAAGTACCTGTTGGAAGAAAACTTGATATCCCTAGTAGGAATAGAGGCCAGGGAAGTAATCTTAAAGACCTTCAACTTCCCCTTGGCAACCACCCTAGAAAGGACCCATATAAAATGTGGACAGCCCCTGGTAGGGTAGGTTGGAAAATCCCTATAAAAGAAAGAACACCCAATGTTGCTTAGGTACACAGTACCTGAGCACATATATCTCTCTTCCCTCTGAGATGTGGACTTTCAATAGTTGATACTTTCACAATTTCATACTTTCCTGGTGAAATATGTATGGATCCTTTGGAGAGTCCTTTGGAGAGAACTGCATTCTCTCTTGGGCACATTATTTTTTCCCTCCCCTGCCTCAGCACTTGTAAATATCTGTTTTCTTTTCTTTGTTTTCCTTTATTTTTTCTTCACTCTTCATCTTCTTCTGAAATTATTTTATTTGACAGAAGGCAATGGATCTTAAAGGTTTGGGAAACTTTAGAACTGACTGAAGTTCCTGGGAATGTCTTTGGGACTGACAATGTTTAGGACTCACTTTGCTTTCTTGTTAGAGCAAGGTCCACAGTTCTAGATCTCCCAGATTCTTCCTAGAGGGATCAGAGATGGAAAACAAGAAAGTAGCAGATACTTTTCTAGGGGCTACTTAGTGCCTTTCTTCCCTCATCTCATATATGCCCTCACTGGCATCTTTATGTGGTGTTGACAAAGGGTTCTACAGTGGGGAACCTCAAGAAGAAGAGAGATATGTTAGAAAACCATTGCACTCAAGATAAAATGCAGTTGTCTCCAAGGGAGGAGAGGGAACCCAATAACATTCCAGCATAAAATAGGGTAGTCAACATCTCATGTGAGATACATATGCTCAGGCACCTTGTACCCAGACAACAACTGTGTTTTTTATTTTTAATTTTTATTTTGACCAAAGTGAATTACAAGTCTTTCACAGTAATTTGTTAGTGTTTTACTTCTTTGTTCTAAACTGACCTTTATAGGGATTTCTCAATTTGCTCCACAGGGGACTGTCAACTTAGGTAAGAATCCTTGCTAGGGAGTATGATTGCTAGGGAGAAGTTGATGGTCTTCTTTGAAATTCCTTTCTCACCTCTGTTGCTGCTGGGGTTTTTAGGTTTTATTTCTGACAGTATTTTTTAGGGGTGGGGTTAGGAGGTAGGGGGCTAAACCCTGAGGCGCTCTGGGGTTACACAGGACTCTGTACTCAGAAATCTCTCCTAGCATGTTCAGAGCATTATATGGGGTACCGAAGATGGAACCTAGGTTGATTTAGGTTTTGTCCCATGCAAGGCATGTGCCTTACCCATTGTGCTTTATCTCAGCCCCACCTGATAGTGTTTCTTTTGGTAGGGGGCTATAGTGGTGCAGGTGAGAGATTCTTATCAATGACTCCATAACTCCTCCAAATCCTGGATCTTGGTTTTATTACATCTCAAAAATTCATTGCCCTGGGGGCATGATCTTGCCTAACAGCTTATCTGACTCATTTCCTCAAAAACATCTTGAAACATTAAAATGATTGTACACAAAAATTTTTTGAACTTCTAACAAACTTATTTTTTCTTGTTGGTTTCAAAGCCATACCCAGATGTGTAGAAGGAGTGACCAGTGGTAGTAGTGCTTGGGTATCATAGGTAGTACCTGTTACTACATACAAGGCAAGCATGCAAGGAAAGAAGCATCTTATGTCTTATACTATCGATTAATCCAGTCTCAAATAGCTTTTTCAGACAAGAAATATAAAGGGATAATAGTATGAAGAAATGTTTCTTCCTCTGAATAAAAGCATTTTGAAGGTGAAGGATTAAATTAGAGAACTTCTTGCTTCTTTTACTTATTCTTAACAAATACCTTCATTAATAAACATTAATTTAAAGCCAAACTCTGATACTAATAAAACCACATGACACAGTTTTTAGAAAAAATGTAAAATGATTTATAAAATAGTTGTTACGGACTATATTATTGATTAGGAGGATTTCTGAGAAGTATGAATGACTATATTTGTATGTTTTTTATCTACATATGTAAATGTACAGTCTCAAAAGTTGTCAATTTTGTACCCCTGGAAATTGATGAAAAAGTGTCTCTCTAAAACACACTTGCTTCACAATAAAATTATAATGAAATATATAAAAATATTTAAAAAATGTAAAGCTCAAGAAGTTTGTTATTCTCATCAAATTACTAAGGGTAATGACATTTAAATTGCATATTAATAAGGAGAGAACTCTTAATAGTAGAAATAAGGTAAAATTAAAGCAATAGAATGAAGATCAAATCTATCTGAATTTCCATCATTGTTTTTGTTAATATGAAATGCTTAGCATGTTACCATTCAGAATATTATTTTAGTATTTACAATATGTTTGTACATAAAATAAATAGTAAAAATATCTGAACACTATAATGAGACTCAAGTTCAATGATTCTGCATCTTACTGCCAGCTATTTTGAAAAAGTTCATGTATTATCTGTGACAGGGTTTCTCAAAGCACATTCCACAAGCATGGAGTCCATAACCACCCAGGAGGGTCATAATGATATCTTTGAATGAAACTGCCTCAAAACTGTGAAATAAAGCAGAGTGCTCAGACTGTTTCTCAAAAATTTTGACTAGTAAAAGACTCCTGAATGGACTATTATAGAAAATGAAATTGGAGAATCTCAGATTTAAGGAGATAGTATTGATTAGGCCCCTTATGAAATAGAGGGTAACATTTTTAAGGAAGGTATAGAATATCAATGATATATCTTCTAATATAGGATTTAAGAATCTGCTCCAAGCAGATAAGCCTAGCTGTGTCTGAAGGTGACCTTCAGTTCTAAGAGTCTATTATTTTTTTCCTTCTAAAATAGGATTAATTATCTCTCCATGAGTGGGTGTTAAATCTCAGTATTTCAATTATTTTAGCCTTCTACTTATTTCTCTGAGTCATCAAAGCTAAGCAGTTAAATAAACAAATTTCTATTGCTCTAATAAATGATTCCATGTATATGCAGGATTCTTGGTTTAGAATCCATGAAATATAAAGCCATCATCAATATGCCAGTTGTCTACTTATTTGTATGAAGAGATCACAGTGCAAATACAAGAACATAGCATTTTTATATTTTTACTTTAAGATATGTGAATTCTTATACTCAATGTATACATTATATCAAATTATATCAAATGATTCATTCATATTAATATATTGAAAGAATCATGACCATTTCCAGATCTGTCTGCCACATTTAAGAGGTTAATCTATGTAAAATAATATTTAAGATAATGAAGGAATTGGTTACTAATGTATAAAACAGACATAGTAATTGTGTCATAAAGCATATTGGTTGATTTTCCAAATTATATCTTCAAAATATAGATATTTTACATCTATTTTAGATTTACTCACAATACTTTTTCAAAACAATTGCTTTTCTTCATGATATTAAGATTGTGCAATCTACATCTAGTTTACACTAGTAAAAAGACTAACTTAGAATGTTAGACTTATTTCCTCTTTTAATGATGCCATGATCTGCACTGCTTTCTCATAAAACTATAAATATCTGAGGATCATAGTTCATGAGATTAAAGACAGTAAACAGAGTAATGTAATGTCATGTTATATTTTCAGAAAATATTTGGATCATTCCTGAAAAATATTTTATGATAATTATAATTTCTTATGATTTTGTATTCAGACTTAGAATTATGTATACTTTCTTCTTTGGTCTCTGAGAAAAGCAATATATTATCATTTTAAATGCCAACTTAGAAAAATATTTCCATTAATATTCTCTAGTCATTCTTTTTCTTATATCATGACAAAGGAATTGTCCATCATCAGAAATGAAAATTATTGGCAAGAAGAGAACAAACTTATATCACCATGTCTCCTTAAATTTTGACTGAAACATGACATTTTTATTCATTTGTTGAGATATACCTATTTTGAAGTGCACACTGTATTGTTTGATGATTTAGATTTGACAGAACCTTCATCAGTTACTGAAGGAATTCAATTTCAGCTTAAATCAGTGAGACAAACAATTTTAAGCATTTCCTTTTCTGTCTGTGAGCTTTAAGAATGTAATATCTTGTGTTGGATAGCACATTTGGATTTTCTATGTATTGCTTCAATTTTAGTCAATGTGTGATAGATTGAATTTTTTGCTATTTGATGTTCCTACTATGTATAAAAATATATTTCACCTTCTTTACTTTGGCTGTTATCCTTTGAGCATTCATATTCAGATTTGAGATCCTTTCTTCGCTTCTAAAATATCCCACACAAATAATTATACTTATTTATTTTGCTCCTAGAATAAAAACATTGACTTATAACACCTAATAATTTAAATTATTTTCCACAGAAGAATAACATTCTGATTTTGTTGCCATTATGCGGTTGACAGAGAAAATAGGCTCAGATATTAGCTTTGCTCTGAACAAACAAGAAGAGCACTTTAGGAGAACTAATGGTGCTTAATAAATCTAGTATCATAATGTGAATTTAATGTTAGATGAAACACTTGAATTTTAGACAAGCTTTAAGTTGAAAAATATTTAGCTAAATTTTACTAAAAGAATAGTATTTGTCGGGGCAGGAGATATAGCATGGAGGTAAGGCGTTTGCCTTTCATGCAAAAAGGTCATTAGTTCGAATCCCGGCGTCCCATATGGTCCCCCGTGCCTCCCAGGAGCTATTTCTGAGCAGACAGCCAGGAGTAACCCCTGAGCACTACCGGGTGTGGCCCCAAAACAAAAACAAACAAACAAACAAACAAACAAAAAAAGAATAGTATTTGTCAACTAATACTCAACAATCAAATAACAGGGTATAACAGGGTAGAAACTCCAAACATGGTAATACTCAACTTATACTCGGGAGCAGTGCCCAAATTACATGAAAAAGGAACAACACAAACTCTTGACTACACATTATATCACAAAGAAACCAGCAACAGTAGAAACAGCAGCATAGAGAGAACAGGTAAGTAATCAGCCTTCTACTACAAAGGCCCATAATAATCCCTTAGGGATCTTATACAGGATTACAGGTAAAGTATACCACGCGAAATTACTGACTCCAAAGGAAACATCCCATAACACTATGTTTTAATGCCTTAATCTTACTATATTTAAAATAACCTCTCAGCTTTTCTGTCCACAGGCATTCTTGGATACAAAGGGTGGACAAACTAAGATGGCATTTCGGGGCTCACTCACACGAGATACCATACCCAGCTTGCACTATGAGAATGTCCCGAGAAAACTCTTTAACATACACTTTATCTCTAGGTTATACCTTCTTTTAGGATTTGAAGCATGTGACCAGTCAGACCACCAAAGCAGCAACTGTGACATACAGACTTATACTACAGGCCCTACTCATCGAACACATTCAAGCAAACTAGCATTTCCTTGCTATTTTCTCCTCTCCTCACTACTTTTTTTCTTTTTCTTTCTTTTCTTTTCTTTTATTTCTTTTCTTCTCTTTTTTTTCTTTTCTCTTCTCCCTTTCTTTCTAATGTATTTTCTCTTTTCTTCTTTCCTACCCCTTCCATATACTTTCCCCTTTCCCCCCTTTGGAAATCCAACTATCCCTTCACCCCTCAATCCCATCCAGACCTCCCACCATATTAAAACTCTTCACCCTTAGTTCTTAATCCATTAGGCATCAAAACTGACCTCCTACCCCAACGAACCAGTACCCAGCACCCAAGCGAAGGGACACCCAGTCAAACCCACACATCGCCCCCCCACAAGAAAAGGCAACCAACTTCCCTGCGGACTCATGCTGCACGGCCCTCCCTACCAAATCCCCTACCGTGGACTGTTATTTGAAACCGGATTTAGCTCTAAAAGTATCCCCAATGCAAGAACTCTTTCAAGACCTCCCTGCTGCAAATCCTTTGCCAATCTCAAGAAGGTCAGGGGGAGTGATGGAAAGGTGCCTGGGAACCCACACACCACAAGAAAATCCCAAAAGACAATGAGAAACCTATACTTCCAACATAAGTATAAGACCGGTATTGCACCACCTCTTTACCTGCTTTTCCCCAAAATTAAGGTAGTCTCATGTATCACATGGTTCCTTTAATTATTTTGTTAATTCATTTTTTTAAATGTTTGTTCTATGTATACATATGTGAGCACATATACTTTTATTCCTAATTTTATCTTGTTTGGATGTGTGACCTGTTTCTGTTTTCTTCTCTGTCCACCACCAAATGCACCTACAATATAAAGTAGCACCATTTCTCCCTGCAAAGGCACACTAAAAAAGCGGGAAATCTTACATATAAAAAAGAGCTCTTATCTGCTAGAGATAAGAACTCATACTTTTTTACAATACAGGGATATCTCCTACCTTGAAAATATGTCATGCGGACCCAACTTAGACATAAGGTGATTAGACACCTTTCGTCCAGCCCTGAACCCTGGATCCCAGATATAGAATCAACACAGTTCTTCACAACAGCTACAGGAAACAAATCTCTTTCGGGACATCCTTAATACCACTGGGCCACCAACAAGTCCCAGCTCTAATATGATATCCTGACAACAAAGAAAATGGGAACACCTTGACCCAGTTCCATAGGTCCAGCGGAGACAATCGCAATGGAATGGGGCTTCTGGAAACACAATGAAAGACGCTATCCTAGGTTCCATCGTAGGATCAGTGCAAAGACCAAGACAACCAACCACAAAAGTTTTATTAAAATGACACTGAGGGAACAGAACTTCTAGAAACACAAAGAAAGACTCCATCATAAGTCCCACTCCGGGACCTGTGCAGATACTGAGATCTATAGATACAGAGGTCTTATTTCATCACCCAGGACGGAGCAGAAGTTTTCCAAACACCACGAAAGCACCAAGGGGAGAGTAAATGAACCTGAACGGAGTCTATAGTTAATCCCGTGACAATATACCCCAATGGTGGAGAAACCCCATAGTACTAAGGCCAAATGAATTCCTTTTCGAATGACCCCAATATTTACTGTGCCAGTGCAGGAGGGAAAAAAAAAAGTCAAAAAGCACAAAACATTTTTATATATTTTTTTTATATATTTTTATTTTATATATTATTTTTTTCTTCATTTATTATTATTATTTTTATTTACCTATCTACTTTTTGTCGATTTATTTGTTTTGGTGTGGTTTTTGAAGTTGTTGTCCCCATTTATATTTATATTGGGCTTTTTTTTATTTTCTTTTCTTTCTTTAGGTGCTCTGCCATGTTTTTTAACTCAAGACAATGTTTTTTTTTTTTTTGGTGGTGCCTATCGTTATCACTGGAGTGCTCACTGGATATTTGACACTTCTTTTTGTACTGTTGGGGTGTTTCACCTTCTTTTCCTCCTTCATCTCTCAAACCAACGATGAGAGCCTTTAGAAGGATTCCCCCCAGTTTTGTCATATTAGATTTTTACTCCAGTTTATTACTTTTCTCTTCTTCAAATAAAACCACATAACTTGAACTATGTAGTCCTTCCTCCCAGTTAGAGGGGGAAATAAGGGAGGCACCAAGACCAAGACTACTAAGTAGTAAGCAAGGTACAGAGGGGACCACATATTCTCGCAGCTCCGGTGGTGAGGTAGGAGGATATAGAAGGTAGGATGAACACGGAGGTGTAGGGAGGACAAATTGGTGATGGGAACCCCCCCTGATTTTATGTAAATGTGAGCCTATAATATTATTGTCAACAATATGTAAACCACTATGATCAAAATAAAAATTATATTAAAAAAGAATAGTATTTGAAAATTTAGATAATGGATATGTATAGGTTATAGAGACACTTGTGGAAATATTAAGTTTGTAACTTTTGTCAATTGCCGTTATGCCATAACACTTTATTCACTTATAGGTAGGTATTATAATAATACCAATTATTCCGATTTGTGTTATATATATTTTTTATGCTATTTGTGAACTATTCAAAGAAATTTCAAAGGTGCATGCATTTCTTATTTAATTTTTATTAGGATTTTGTTATCTGGTGATTAAAAGACAGTCCTAAATTTTACCCTGCCTATAAAATATGTTCAAGTCTTATCTCCACTGTGAGTAAATGTGGTCTTATTGTAAGCTGATTCTACAAAGAGAATTAGGCTATAATAAAGTAGCACTGATTTAGGATGAGTATTAAATGCATATGCAAGAAAAGGGAACACAGAGAATACCATGTGACAAACACTGAGGTGATGTTTATATTGCACCAAGAGTTGTTGGTCACTTTAAGCAATCTACAAATTCTCACTTTAATACTTATTAGAGAAAGTAACCCCATCAGCCTCTTATTTTAAAATATGTAAGATCCAGAATAGCACACTCACATTTTGGTTTTCTTTAAACCAGAATGAGTAATTTATGATATTTTGGGCAGAGTTTAAAAATTCAGATCTCAGGGGAACACAGTCATGAACTGAACTCTTTCTACAGGTTTGTAAGTAAAATAAAGATATAATATTCAGAAGATTAAAACACACAGATAAAGCATACAAGGGTTAAAGCTCTTGACTTATAGCTGGTTGATTCATGGAACTATAGATGATCACTCTCTGAATACCACCAAGTGTAATCCTGAGTACAGAATGAGGAATAACCCAGGTAAACTATTCCATAAAAAAAAAAAGGAAACAGAGGAAATAGAGAGAGAACTAAAATAAAAAATAAGTACTTAGTAACTAGAGTAAGAGGGGATGAGGATGTTGGTAATAGAATTGCAGTAAATATCTGTCAGTTAAGCAAAATACTGAAAGATGATAATCCTGAAGTTGAGACATATATTCGGATATAGAGTACTGCAAAATTTTTTATAAGTCACGTGTCCAATCTAGTAATCATAGAGCTTGCAAAAGAGAAAGGGATTCAGAGTAATGTTTCTTTTTCTCTTTTACCTAGAACACAAAAAAGCAATGTGTGTAACTTTGTGGCACTGTTTTCTACACACCACACTTTAACACTTCAGTGTCTCCTATTACCATTTCTAAATATTTAAAGCTTATATTAAAATTCTAAATACTAATTATATACCCTAGAGTTCTCCTAACATATCTAAAGTTATGTCTTTTGTGTTGTGTGCTCCTTATTTAATACTAAGATTTGGCATTTTCTTTAAAATAAAGTCCTAAAATATATTTCTATATATATGAAAATTAGTCAGAATAAGTGCATGTTACAAAATAGAAATAATTGCATGCTTTTAAGAGTCAATAAAATATATTGATTTGGTGTTTGTCTAAAGCCAAATCTTTATCATACTGTTTTGTCACCCCCACATGCTATTATTATTTTCAGGTTAGTTACCTGAGTCATTCTCTCAGTTTCAGTGATTCATCTTCTTTTGTCTCAAATTAGTTGAAAATAGATATAGTAGGTATTACCATAAATTCTAAATAAACATGTTTAATTTCTACTTTACATAGTATCACATTGAGAAACCAATAATTTCATGTTGATTCATCTGCTTGTTAAAGATCAGAACATTTTAGAGAAATTATTTACCTTTAATGTCCTTCCATGTCACATAGCAAATTGCACACCCACACACACAATCCACATATAGTTCCTCAACATTCAAAGAAATCCCAGCTTTATAGATACTATGATATATCTTTTTTTTTTCTTTGGTTTTTCGGGCCACACCCATTTGACACTCAGGGTTTACTCCTGACTAAGCGCTCAGAAATTGCCCCTGGCTTGGGGGGTACCAAATGGGATGCCAGGAAATCGAACCGTGGTTTTCCTTGGCTAGTGCTTGCAAGGCAGACACCTTACCTCTAGCGCCACCTCGCCGGCCCGATACTATGATATATCTGTAGTGTGTGATAATAAGTTGTATTTACAATTAGATTTTTAAGTCTGGAAATGAGGCACTCATTTTTTCCCTGCAAAAATGGTTTTCTGAATACCACCAAGGATCACTCCTGTGCTCAGAGTAAAACTCGCATTTGAGTATTACTGATATGATCTTCTCTCCTGTACTCCCTGTAAAAATACTGTTTTCAACATTTATTTCAAATTTATGTATTTATTTATGTATTTATTTATTTATTTTGGGGTTTTGGGCCACACCCGGTGACACTCTGGGGTTACGCCTGGCTTAGAGGATCATATGGGGCATCAGGGGATCGACCGTGATCTGTCCTAAGCTAGGGCAAGGCAGAAGCCTTTTTGTTCTGTGCCACCGCTCTGGCCTCTTATTTCAAATTTAGAGAATTTATTTAGAATCAATCTTTATTGAGAAAAATTAATCAATTTGCAAATTGTTCTCCAAATCATAGTCATGGTAAATATAAATTGATCAGTGAGTTCAAGTAAAAATATAAGTAAAATTACAACTCTAACTTATGAATTTATATTTTGATGATTTATTGGCATTTTAGCATAGGTGAATGTGATATTTTGGTTTATGAGAAATACTGATTTGTTCATCCAGAAGATCACGATATGTTTTAATTTAGATATATTTGGTCTTAGTAGATCCCTCAAATAATTTAATTTCTCAACACAAAAGGAATAGTTACAGAAAGTTGTGTAAATGAAGCAACTTTTGAACATACTTGATGACTGGAACTAATTACCTAGGAAATCAAACAAATGATAAGAAAGTTAAAATCTGTAGTTCCTACTCCTTTTATTTATTGTAGGAGGTAAGCATAGTTAATGATGAAACAGTGACAATGATTAATGAATTAATAGCTTTGAACTATGTAATGAATTCCTACATAAAATAAAAAAACAGAGTTCCAGGAGAACCAAGATTGGTAAACATATGAACATGTCAACATTTGGAAGTTTCTGCAATCTGTATAAGGTCAGAAGTTCAACTAATAGTAAGTTTAGGTAACTGTGTGACTGGTATGGTACATTGATGAAGTTCTGGGGAATTAGCTCTTTGCATAAACTGAAGTTTTCCTCTTGGTAATGTCAGAATTTAGTTGATTTATTTTTTTTCACAGTTGACTATTCTAATGCAGGAAGGCTCTCATAACATCTCATACTGACATTGGATCCAGAAACCAATTCTATGATGAGGATTACACAATAATATGTGTATACAGTATAAACACAAACACATGTCTTGTTTATTGAGGTAGTACTGGCTTTCAAAATTATAGTTGTTTCTATATTTTATGATATGATAGTATCACAACTCTGGTGATTGGCACTTTGTTAGAGTTTCTTAATTAGACATCAAAATGTCACCAAGCAAATTTTAACTCCGCTCTCTAACTTCTAAATATTACCAATTTTTAGACCTTAACTTTGTGAACAGGTACATTTTATTGTGTTTTAATGATGTCAAAATAATTGGTGAAATATAACATTTAAAATGAAGCAAAGCTTGTTATAGAGTCAGTTCCAATTATCATCTGGAATTTACTAGAAAAGATTCACTCAGTTTTTCATTGAACTTTTCACATTGTTAGTAATCTCTCACAAAAGTAAACATAGCAATCAAATAAGTTGAAATATGTTCTTTAAAAATATTTTCAATAAAATTCAGTTTGTATTTAGAATATAATCCTTTCCAGGCTAGAGGAAAATAAGAACAAACTCCTACAGCTTTTTCTTGAAGACTATAAATATCTTCCTATCGAGAGAAAAAAGAAATCATAGGATTTTACCCTCTTATCTGAGCAGGATTTTTACAATGGCTAAAGAAAACACTGATGAGTAATTGCTAAAGAAACATAAAATGGAAGCTTCATGTTCTTTTGATTTCAGACCCTCTTCAGAGATAATTCCTTCAAAATAATCTATAAATGTGTTTGTTTCTTGAGGGAGCATATCTGTCAGTGCTCTGGGCTTGCTCCTACACGAGTGCTCAGGGATCATTTCTAGCCAGGCTCAAGAGCTGAGAATTGGTACTTAAGGTTGAACTTAGATCAGTTTTATGCAAAGCGAGGACCTCCCAGCTGTGTTATCTCTTTATTCCGAATAATGGATACTTAGAATGAGATTAGGCACCCGAGAGAAGAGAAAAACTATTAAGTAGGAATAACTAATACTTGCAGTGAACAGTGTTAATAATTCATTATGATAAAACCAAGCTTAGATATTTGGGCAGTGAGTTAATTTACCACTGAAATGTCTGAGGCAGAAAATAGAATGTATAAGAATAGAATGTATGTATACTGTTCTTTTTTCTTTGCTTGGCAGACACTTGGGGGCCTCCCCAGGCATCCCCTGACGGCTTGCCTCGGCTGAGGCGTGTCTCGCTGGGGCTGTGAGTTTTCTGTTGGAGTTGTGGATTGTGCTGGTTTCTTTGCTTGGCAGACACTTGGGGGCCTCCCCAGGCATCCCCTGACGGCTTGCCTCGGCTGAGGCGTGTCTCGCTGGGGCTGTGAGTTTTCTGTTGGAGTTGTGGATTGTGCTGGTTTCTTTGCTTGGCAGACACTTGGGGGCCTCCCCAGGCATCCCCTGACGGCTTGCCTCGGCTGAGGCGTGTCTCGCTGGGGCTGTGAGTTTTCTGTTGGAGTTGTGGATTGTGCTGGTTTCTTTGCTTGGCAGACACTTGGGGGCCTCCCCAGGCATCCCCTGACGGCTTGCCTCGGCTGAGGCGTGTCTCGCTGGGGCTGTGAGTTTTCTGTTGGAGTTGTGGATTGTGCTGGTTTCTTTGCTTGGCAGACACTTGGGGGCCTCCCCAGGCATCCCCTGACGGCTTGCCTCGGCTGAGGCGTGTCTCGCTGGGGCTGTGAGTTTTCTGTTGGAGTTGTGGATTGTGCTGGTTTCTTTGCTTGGCAGACACTTGGGGGCCTCCCCAGGCATCCCCTGACGGCTTGCCTCGGCTGAGGCGTGTCTCGCTGGGGCTGTGAGTTTTCTGTTGGAGTTGTGGATTGTGCTGGTTTCTTTGCTTGGCAGACACTTGGGGGCCTCCCCAGGCATCCCCTGACGGCTTGCCTCGGCTGAGGCGTGTCTCGCTGGGGCTGTGAGTTTTCTGTTGGAGTTGTGGATTGTGCTGGTTTCTTTGCTTGGCAGACACTTGGGGGCCTCCCCAGGCATCCCCTGACGGCTTGCCTCGGCTGAGGTGAGTGTTTGGGGGCCGGAGTTGCAGATCAGGCTGACTGCTGGACCCCTAGGCCCGGCAGACATTTTGGGACCTCCCCCAGCCTGCATCAACCTGGGAACTTTGACCTGATTCAGCATTAATCTCTTCAAGGCGTGTCTCGCTGGGGCTGTGAGTTTTCTGTTGGAGTTGTGGATTGTGCTGGTTTCTTTGCTTGGCAGACACTTGGGGGCCTCCCCAGGCATCCCCTGACGGCTTGCCTCGGCTGAGGTGAGTGTTTGGGGGCCGGAGTTGCAGATCAGGCTGACTGCTGGACCCCTAGGCCCGGCAGACATTTTGGGACCTCCCCAACAGCCAGCATCAACTGGGAAACTTTGACCTGATTCAGCATTAATCTCTTCAAGGCGTGTCTCGCTGGGGCTGTGAGTTTTCTGTTGGAGTTGTGGATTGTGCTGGTTTCTTTGCTTGGCAGACACTTGGGGGCCTCCCCAGGCATCCCCTGACGGCTTGCCTCGGCTGAGGTGAGTGTTTGGGGGCCGGAGTTGCAGATCAGGCTGACTGCTGGACCCCTAGGCCCGGCAGACATTTTGGGACCTCCCCCAGCCTGCATCAACCTGGGAACTTTGACCTGATTCAGCATTAATCTCTTCAAGGCGTGTCTCGCTGGGGCTGTGAGTTTTCTGTTGGAGTTGTGGATTGTGCTGGTTTCTTTGCTTGGCAGACACTTGGGGGCCTCCCCAGGCATCCCCTGACGGCTTGCCTCGGCTGAGGTGAGTGTTTGGGGGCCGGAGTTGCAGATCAGGCTGACTGCTGGACCCCTAGGCCCGGCAGACATTTTGGGACCTCCCCCAGCCTGCATCAACCTGGGAACTTTGACCTGATTCAGCATTAATCTCTTCAAGGCGTGTCTCGCTGGGGCTGTGAGTTTTCTGTTGGAGTTGTGGATTGTGCTGGTTTCTTTGCTTGGCAGACACTTGGGGGCCTCCCCAGGCATCCCCTGACGGCTTGCCTCGGCTGAGGTGAGTGTTTGGGGGCCGGAGTTGCAGATCAGGCTGACTGCTGGACCCCTAGGCCCGGCAGACATTTTGGGACCTCCCCCAGCCTGCATCAACCTGGGAACTTTGACCTGATTCAGCATTAATCTCTTCAAGGCGTGTCTCGCTGGGGCTGTGAGTTTTCTGTTGGAGTTGTGGATTGTGCTGGTTTCTTTGCTTGGCAGACACTTGGGGGCCTCCCCAGGCATCCCCTGACGGCTTGCCTCGGCTGAGGTGAGTGTTTGGGGGCCGGAGTTGCAGATCAGGCTGACTGCTGGACCCCTAGGCCCGGCAGACATTTTGGGACCTCCCCCAGCCTGCATCAACCTGGGAACTTTGACCTGATTCAGCATTAATCTCTTCAAGGCGTGTCTCGCTGGGGCTGTGAGTTTTCTGTTGGAGTTGTGGATTGTGCTGGTTTCTTTGCTTGGCAGACACTTGGGGGCCTCCCCAGGCATCCCCTGACGGCTTGCCTCGGCTGAGGTGAGTGTTTGGGGGCCGGAGCGCGGCCGCTCCGCTGCGCTTCGCGGCCGCGCACTCCACCTCGCCAATGAGTACCACCACAACACGTAGAAAAACCCACAGCGTAAGCGAGACAATGGGGAGACTACGCAGACCAACTTCAACCATAGAGAATGAAGATGGAAACTCTGATGACCCAACAACGACCAACTACCTAAGCAGTCTTTCAGAAATGGAGTTTAGAGACGAAATATGGAGGTTGCTATCAGATATCAAAGAAAGTATAAATCAGAGCACTAATAAAAATCAAGAGAATATGAAGACAGAAATCAGAAAACTCCAAACTGAAATATCAGATCAGATAACAGGTCTGAAAAACTCAATAGACGAATTGAAGAACATAATGGATGAGTTTTCCAACAGGTTAACAGCAGCTGAGGATAGAATTAGTGCTTTAGAAGATGAGATGCATAACAACTTTACACAGCAGAAGAGATTAGAAAAAAACCTCAAATCAAATGATCAGACAATGGAAAATTTACTCAAAGAATATGAGAAGATGAAAATAGAAGTCTTTGATAAGCTCAACAGAAACAACTTCAGAATCATTGGAGTTCCAGAGACCCAAGAAGAAAATCTTCAGGAAGAATCAATGGTTAAGAACATCATCACAGAGAAACTACCAGAGCTAAAGAAAACATGTGACCAAATCCTGCATGCCCGAAGAGTACCAGCTAAAAAAGACCCCAGTAGAAACACCCCAAGACACATCCTAGTCACCATGATGAAACCCACCGATAGAGATAGAATACTGCAAGCAGCAAGATCGAAAAGGGAAATTACATTCCACGGAGCATCCTTGAAATTTACAGCAGACCTGTCACCAGAAACACTCAAGGCCAGAAGGCAGTGGTGGGACGTAGTGGCAAAACTCAATGAAATAAATGCTTCGCCAAGAATATTGCACCCAGCAAAACTAAGTTTCAGGTTTGACGGATGTATACACGGCTTCACAGATAAACAACAGCTCAAAATCTTTGCAGACTCAAAACCAGCCTTAAAAGAAAAACTGAAAGATCTACTCTAAAAACAAGACAGAACAAAAAACACACCAAACTTCTACACAAAGATGGCAATAAATCCCATGACAATTATTTCTCTCAATGTCAATGGACTAAATGCACCAGTTAAGAGGCACAGAGTGGCGAAATGGATCAAAAAACTGAAGCCAACCTTCTGCTGTCTACAAGAAACACACCTGAATAGTCAGAATAAACATAGACTCAAAATCAAAGGCTGGAGGAAAATCATTCAAGCAAACAACACCCTTAAAAAAGCGGGGGTGGCCATACTAATATCAGATGACACAAACTTTATACTCAGAAAAATTGTAAGGGACAAAGATGGATATTATGTACTAATCAAGGGATTTGTACAGCAAGAAGAAATCACTCTCCTAAACATATACGCACCGAATGAGGGTCCAGCAAAGTATTTAATACAATTGTTGACAAATCTGAAGAAGGATATCAATAATAACACAATAATTGTGGGAGACCTCAACACAGGCTTGTCAACACTTGATAGGTCAACCAAATGGAAACCCAACAAAAATATACTAGACCTGCAAAAAGAAATGGATGAAAGAGGCCTAGTAGATATATATAGGGCACTCTATCCTCAGAAACCTGGATACACATTCTTTTCCAATGTACATGGATCATTCTCCAGGATAGATCATGTGCTGGCACATAAAACATACCTCCATAAAATAAAAAAGATAGACATTTTGCAGGCTGCCTTTGCTGACCACAAGGCTCTGAAGTTAGATGTGAACTGCAAAGGGACACAGAAGAAAAAATTTAACACCTGGAAGTTAAACAGCCTCATACTCAATAACCAGTGGGTCCGAGATGAAATCAAGGAGGAAATCAAAAGGTTCCTGGAAACAAATGACAATAAAGACACAAACTATCAGAACTTATGGGACACAGCAAAAGCAGTACTGAGAGGAAAATTTATAGCTTTGCAAGCACACATCAGGAAGGAAGAAGGAGCTTACCTGAGTAGCTTAATGACACAGCTAATAGAACTAGAAAGTGCTCAACAAAAGGACCCAAAAATAGGGAGACAGAAGGAAATAACAAAGCTGAGAGCAGAAATCAACGAAGTGGAAACCCAAAAAACAATCCGAAAGATCAACGAAAGCAGAAGTTGGTTCTTTGAAAAAATAAACAAGATTGATAGACCATTGGCAAAACTCACAAAGCAAAAGAAAGAGAGAAACTTGATAACGCGTATTAGAAATGAGAAGGGGGAGATCACTACAGATACTGCAGAGATTCAAAGGGTATTCAGAGAATACTTTGAGAAACTCTATGCCACTAAATATGAGAACCTGGAAGAAATGGATAAATTTCTGAACTCATATAACCTTCCACGGTTGAATAAAGAAGAGGTAGCATATCTAAACACCCCCATCACTATTGAGGAAATTAAAACTGTAATCAAAAATTTACCCAAAAACAAAAGCCCAGGCCCTGATGGATTCACGAATGAATTCTTTCAAACCTTTCAAGAGGAACTACTACCAATTCTGGCCAGGCTCTTTTATGAAATCGAAAAAACAGGAATACTTCCAAATAGCTTTTATGAAGCCAACATCACCTTAATACCAAAACCTGATAGAGATGCTGCCAAAAAAGAAAATTACAGACCAATATCCCTGATGAACACAGATGCAAAGATCCTCAACAAAATCCTGGCGAACAGGATCCAGTGCCTCATCAAGAAGATCATTCACTTTGATCAAGTAGGTTTCATCCCAGGAATGCAAGGATGGTTTAACATCCGTAAATCTATTAATATAATACACAACATAAACAACAACAAAAATAAAAATCACATGGTCATATCAATAGATGCAGAAAAAGCATTTGATAAGGTTCAACACCCATTCTTGATTAAAACTCTCAGCAAGATAGGAATAAAAGGAACCTTTCTCAATATAGTCAAAGCCATCTACCAGAAGCCAGTGGCAAATATTATCCTCAATGGAGAAAAACTAAAATCCTTTCCTCTAAATTCTGGTACAAGACAAGGCTGTCCTCTCTCACCACTCCTATTCAACATAGCACTGGAAGTACTTGCTATAGCGATTAGGCAAGAAAAAGATATCAAGGGAATTCAGATAGGAAAGGAAGAAGTCAAGCTCTCACTGTTTGCAGATGACATGATACTCTACTTAGAAAACCCTAAAGACTCTACCAAAAAGCTTCTAGAAATAATAGATTTGTATAGCAAAGTGGCAGGATACAAAATTAACACACAAAAATCAATGGCCTTTTTATACACGAATAATGATAGGGAAGAAATGGACATTAAGAGAACAATCCCATTCACATTAGTTCCACACAAACTCAAATATCTTGGAGTCAACCTGACTAAAGATGTGAAGGATCTATACAAAGAAAACTACAAAACACTGCTCCAAGAAATAAGAGAGGACACGCGGAAATGGAAACACATACCATGCTCATGGATTGGCAGGATCAACATCATTAAAATGGCAATACTTCCAAAAGCATTGTACAGATTTAACGCGATTCCTCTAAAGATACCCATGACATTTTTCAAAGAAGTGGATCAAATACTTCTGAAATTCATCTGGAACAACAAACAACCTCGAATAGCTAAAGCACTCCTTGGGAAAAGGAATATGGGAGGCATTACTTTCCCCAATTTTAAGTTGTATTACAAAGCAACAGTTATAAAAACAGCATGGTATTGGAATAAAAACAGACCCTCAGATCAGTGGAATAGGCTTGAGTACTCAGAGAAGGTTCCTCAGACATATAACCACCTTGTTTTTGATAAAGGAGCAAAAAATCCTAAATGGAGCAGGGAAAGCCTATTCAACAAGTGGTGTTGGCACAACTGGTTAACCACTTGCAAAAAAGCGAACTCAGACCCCCAGCTAACACCATATACAAAGGTAAAATCCAAATGGATTAAAGACCTTGATATCAGAACTGAAACTATAAGGTATATAGAACAACATGTAGGTGAAACACTCCAGGACATTGAGACTAAAGGCATCTTTAAGGAGGAGACAGCACTTTCCAAGCAAGTGGAAGCAGAGATAAACAGATGGGACTATATTAAGCTGAAAAGCTTCTGCATCTCAAAGGAAATAGCGCCCAGAATACAAAGGCCACCCACTGAGTGGGAGAAATTATTCACCCAATACACATCAGATAAAGGGCTAATATCCAAAATTTACAAGGTACTGACAGAACTATACAAGAAAAAAACAACTAACCCCATCAAAAAATGGGGAGAAGAAATGAACAGACACTTTGAAAAAGAAGAAAGGCAAATGGCCAAAAGGCACATGAAAAGATGTTCAACATCACTAATCGTCAGGGAGATGCAAATCAAAACTACTATGAGGTACCACCTCACGCCACTGAGATTGGCACACATCACAAGAAAGGAAAACAAGCAGTGCTGGCGGGGATGTGGAGAGAAAGGAACTCTTTTTCACTGCTGGTGGGAATGCCGTCTAGTACAACCTTTATGGAAAGCGATATGGAGATTCCTTCACAAACTGGAAATTGAGCTTCCATACGATCCAGCTATACCACTCCTAGGAATATACCCAAGAAACACAAAAATACAATACAAAAAACCCTTCCTTACTCCTATATTCATTGCAGCGCTATTTACAATAGCCAGACTCTGGAAACAACCAAGATGCCCTTCAACAGATGAGTGGCTGAAGAAACTGTGGTACATATACACAATGGAATACTATGCAGCCATCAGGAGAGATGAAGTCATGAAATTTTCCAATACATGGATGTACATGGAATCTATTATGCTGAGTGAAGTAAGTCAGAGGGAGAGAGAAAGACGCAGAATGGTTTCACTCATCTATGGGCTTTAAGAAAAATGAAGGACATTTTTAACAATATCTCAGAGACAAGAGAGATGAGGGCTGGTAGGTGCAGCTCAGGACATGCAGCTCATCACATAGAGTGATGAGTGCAGTTGCAGAGATGACTACACTGAAAACTATCATAAAATGTGAATGAATGAGGGAAGTAGAAAGCCTGTCTCGAGTACAGGTGTAGGGGGGTGGGGAGGAGGGAGATCTGGGAAATTGGTGGTGGGAATGTTACACCGGTGAAGGGGGGGTGCTCTTTACATGACTGTAATCATACAACTATAATCATGTTTGTAATCACGGTGTTTAAATAAAGATAAAAAATAAAAAAAAAATAAAAACCCACTAAAAAAAAAAAAAAAAAAAAAAAAAAAAAAAAAAGAATGTATGTATACTAATAGGTGCTTTGGTATTTGATTGATAAAATACTTAAAAGTTGGACTAGTATTTCATAGGAATGAGAATACTGTTGGTTAATATTTTTCGTTGAATCTTTAGACTAACAAGAGGCCATGTTTGCCTCTCATGAGGAGAAATAAAAAAAATTTTTTTTACCAATTAAGTTTATAAAATTTGTCACGACTACAAAAGAAATTCTCAATGGATAGATTTCTAACCATGATAATATGAGTAGCCATAGAAATTATAGAAAGATTTGACTTTTAGATAAAGCTTTATTAAAAACAAGGAAATAGTGGAATTACACCGTGGACCATATGTTGCAACCTCTTTACAAAAATATAAACGTTCTTCTGTGTATAAGATTTTATTAGGGTATATAATGTTGTAAAGCTTTATGAATTTTATCATTTTCTGCTTTCTATAGTGATTAACTTACCTATTTTTTTCTTCAGCTTATTTTCTGAATTATGTAATGAATTGACCTCCCCCTCCCCACCATAAGATTAGGTGCAGAAGACGTACCTTTTTAAACCCAATACTAATTATAGCTTGGATATGTGCAATTTTGTACAATAATTATGGTAATAATTTTCCAAGTTCCTTTGTAGACTCGAATATTAATTCTTTTTTAGAACTTTACAGGCTTATATTGCCATTAGAGCCAAACTATTTCTATTTTTAATCTTGCCTTACTTTTTTCAATGTGGGCTGCCATAATCAGACAGACAAAGCCTGAAGATATGCAAGGTATTTCTTCAATCTGTGGTGGAAATACTAGAAGCAATCAACTGCTCTAGGTCTATCAACTAGATGAATCTATAGGTAACTCATTTTCTGAAGTTAAACAACTACACAATCCTAACTGTGCTTTAATTTGGGTTGCGTTTTAACCTCTTGCTAGTTTCATTGTTTTTATAATTTGTTGCTAGCTCTTGTTATCACAGTATTGATCTGTGACTTTGTCCCTTGTAGTATTTTGACTTCATTTCTGTTATCAATGTAGCATGTATAGAAGTCAAAGGAAAATATATCTTAATAATAAAATTAATTATTTTAACAGGTTTTGATTAAAAATAATTATGACTCACAAATGACATATATTTTTGTAAAAAATTTATTATAAACATATTCACCTTAATAGCAAAAGCAAAAACCAACCAAGCTATCCAATGCAAAGCAAGAAATAATTTGCCTCTGGAAAAAGCAAAGAAGGTTGGAAACTGAAACATTTGATTGAATATGTGACTAACAGAAAATGTTTCTTCCCAACCAGTAATTGCAATGTAAGTATACGGAAAGACAGTAACTAAAAAAAAAATATTCATTTCCTTATGAAGATCAACTTTAATTATATTTTTTAGATTCATGGTATTTCATCTCTGTAAGCTACAATTTTCCATTTTATTTTGCAGAATGTAATTTGGGCATGTGTTAACATAATCACTATTTTAATTTAAAAATAACAATATCTAAATCACACTTCCCTAATCCCAAGTGGAATTATTAATAGCAAGTCATTGCATTATCTTAACAAACAGTATTTTGGCTATAAGAATTTTCTAATAATTTTTGTTACATTGCTAACAACTCCTTGAATGATATATGCAAATTATTTCTGGATACATATTTACTTTTAAATAATCAATCCATGATGAATATTAAGTGCCTGCTATAAAAAATTTCATTGTATCTCCCTGAACAACATTTATCTTCTAAGAGGTAAGGCAAAATGTAACTCACAAAAAGCCATAGAAAACAATTAATTTTTTCTAATTTAGTTCATAAGCCAGTCATAAGTGTTAATTTTTGTATGAAGGCATTGAATATATGTATGAGATTAGAATAAACAGTCTAAATATGTAAGTAAAGATATATCCATTAAAAGTTCCGTTGATGTGAGAAACAAGATTTCAGATCATCAGATATTTCCTTGAGGTAGCAGTAAGAGAATTTTCTCCAGATGTTACAATGAATATGAATTTTTACAAATAGCCCAAGATGGTTTCTAGTTAGCTCACAACCACAGCAGATTTGATATTTAAATAGGTAAATTCCTTGCAATATTTGAGAACAGGAGGAATTAGATTTTGATAAAGTAATCTTATGGTAGATTTTAAAGTGGCAATAAAGATTTTAAAGCTGTGGTAAGGTATTTTTGTCACCTCATTAGATAAAGTTTGAAACTAAAATGATTGCTTTCATAGAATATTTCAAACACACAGTTACTCAAAATTGAAACTGTTATAGATATCCTTATTAAAATCTTGTTCAATTCTAACCATATATCTCTGTGAAATAAGCTATCTGTTCCAAATATACAAGACTATGAATTAAATGGAAAAAATACAGTGTTGTGAAAATCATCCATATATGTTGTCTTTCCAATGGTAATAACTTTGTTTCAAGGAGTACTAAAAGTACATTTTTGAGACTGAATTATTTATTAATCCTTCTAGACAACACACATTTACAATATATTAATGGATTATCAATTAGATGTATAAAACTATTTTCTTTTCATTATATTA
This sequence comes from Suncus etruscus, assembly GCF_024139225.1. NCBI lineage: Eukaryota > Metazoa > Chordata > Mammalia > Eulipotyphla > Soricidae > Suncus > Suncus etruscus. The sequence goes on along the minus strand of NC_064855.1, from coordinate 103,082,991 downwards.
GTGATGTGCTCAGTGGCATGTTGCAGGAAATTATATAAAAACTCATAACCTAGTTTTACATGTGCATGCGCATATACATATATATACAGCACATGTGTATATATGCATTTGGTAATGTAGTATTCTTTTTTAATAATATCTTTATTTAAACACCGTGATTACAAACATGACTGTAGTTGGGTTTCAGTCATTAAAGAACAACCCCTCCTTCACCAGTGCAACATTTCCACCATCAATGTCCCCCATCTCTCTCCTACCACACCCCTGCTTGTATTCAAGACAGGCATTTTACTTCTCTTACTCATTAGCTTTATCATGGTAGTTATTAGTGTAGTATTTTTCTAACTGCACACAACCCTCTTTGAGGTGAGCTTCATATTGAGAGCTGGTACTTCTGGCACTCATCTCTGGGCATTATTATGATAATGTCTTTTATTTTTCTTAAAACCCATAGATAATGAGCTAGAGCAGTGGTGTAATGAGTACAGTGTCTGCCTTGCCCTTCTGGCCTAGGTCAGACAGCAGTATATAAAGGTATATGTAGGATACATTCTTAAGAGTGGCATAGCTGGATCATATGGGAACTCAATTTCCAGTTTTTTGAGGAATCTCCATATATTTTTTCCATAAGGACTGGACTAGATGGCATTTCCATCAGCAATGAATTAGAGTTCCTTTCTCCCCAAATCCCTGCCAGCACTTATTGGAAGCGTTTTAAACAAATTGTTGAGAGAAAATTCAAAACATTCGAAGTATACAAAATTCAAAGTATCAAAAACATGTAAGTTATATATGTTAAAGAATATTTACAAACAAATAATATTTGCAATCTCAATAATCAAAAAAGAAGGGCCATAGTGATAGTACAGAGGTAAGACATTTGCCTTGAAATTAGCCAACCTGAAACATGCCTGGGCTCAATTCCCGGCATCCCCGTATGGTCCCCAAGCTTGCCACGAGCGATCTGAGTGCTGAACCAGGAGTAACCCTTGAGCCACTGGCTGTGGTCCACCCCCACCCAATCATAAAAGTAAAATAAATTCAATTTATCAGAAAATGTAATTTAATATTAAATAATAGAAATTAATTAAATATCAAGATAGAGAAATATCAATGAAAAAAATTAATATTGAAAGCTCTACACAAAAGATAACTGGGGGAAAAAAGAAAAAAATAGAATTGTGATGCTATTAGTACTGAACCTGAATTTAAAGATATACCTCCAAATATTAGAAATACTATATGGAGGGTCTGGTGTGATGGTTCAGTGGTAGGGCATTTGCCTTGCACATGGCTGACCAGGATCTTGGTCCAATCCCAAGCATCTCATATAGTCCCTCAAGCCATGAGCTATTTCTGAGTGCATAGCCAGGAGTAACCCCTGAGTTAAATGCAATAACAATAATAAAATTATTGCCTATGAATTGGCTAGTTGATAATAACATCATTTGTAAAAAACATCCACCAAATATATGTTTCAATGAATACATTTTGCACTTGACACCATAGATGATATTGAGATCCTAGTCTATTTAATAAGAAACACAACCACAACAACAGAAATTACAAAATTAAAAGTTTGGTGATATTTCTGGTAGAAAAAGTAGAAAGTCAATATAAATATGCCAAAATATGAGTAATATGTTATTACTTCAGAGTGAAAGTTAATTTTTTTTCTTTAACACATTTTAGAAATATGAAATTTAGAGGCAGGCTTATCAGAAAAAAACTAAAAATAAGACTGAAGTTTGTACTAATCAGTTACTACCATAACTGAGTTTTAAAATAAATAAATGAGATTTTAAAAAAGCAAGTTGTCATTTTATCAAACGAAGGTCACAATTCCCCAGGTGTTGCATCCACTTAAGTTTTATAAATCATACTGCAAAATGAATGCTAGTTATCATTTTTGCTAAAGTGACAGGTTATTAAAGGTAAAAGATATATGTTGAAGCGTAAAGACAGTTATATAGCAAAAAATACCTAATGCTTTTTACTGATTTTTATTTACAAATATGATTATTGAATATCACTAAAGAAACAAGGACAAAGGTCAATATTAGTGTCTAAATTAAACTCTAAAGGTCAATACAGTTTATCTTCAATTTATTCTTTCTTCAGAAGCCTAACTACTAATTTATTTAAGTTGGTTGCTAAAGTGGAGTGAAATTCAGACAATCAATTCAGGAGATTTTATTATACCCATTGGTTTACTGTTCATTTTTCTCTTACCTCCTCTTTCCCAATAAGAACTCCTTCTTGGAACTGTGCAGCATGTATATATTTAAGAAGTTAGTCTGCCATGTTCCATAGTGCTGGGTATTGGCAAATACATTTATTCATCCATTCATTTATTTATTTGCACCTGTCACATTCTTTCAGTGGATTGGTCCAGGGTAGCAAGAAATTGAACATTCATGTTTATAAACATATTATCCATGCAATGTGACTTAAAAAAACTATTTCCTACTAAGGTAATTTTTTGACTTTTTTTTTAAAAAAATGTATTATATTTAAAAACCATGAATATAAATTTGTTCATGATTGTTTCAGTCATAGAGTGTACATCATCCTTAAACAGTGCACATTTCTTTTTGTTAATAATAATTTCTGAATTTAAGCATGGTGGTTGTAAAAATGCTCGTAATTGGGTTTCAGTCATCGAATGTACACTCCCGTTAGGTATAACTTTCTTGCCACCAATGTTCCCTATTTTCCTCCTCACCCACCCTGTTTGTCTGTCTGCCTTTGGCACAGGCATTCTATTTTTCTCTCAATCTCATGTCATAGTAGTTGTTGGTTATTTCTCTGTCAAACCACTCTGTAGTAAGCTTCAGATCAATGGCTGTTTTTTCCAGCATAATTCTTTATTGTCCTCTCATTTCTCCTTACTTTATTTTTCTCTAGCCTTTTCATCCCCTTTTTCTTCATTCTTAATTAAAATGTAATTTTCAAAAAACATTTATTATTTTTCTTCTAAAATGTGTAAATAATATTTTCATTTTCAAAAAATGGTTATGTAACTCTAATATTATTCTCAATATACAAATATTATTTTAATAAGTTTTGTAATATTGTTTTTCAACTACATAGATTATAAAAATTTAATGCAATTTTAAGAGTAGTTTGTTAGATGGCATGCAATATAAATTATCTAATAATGAGTGATTAGTTAATAATTATAGTTTAGTTTTTATGATTTATAATATTTATAAATATGTTTTTCACATTTGATAACTCCTGCTTATTTTGAATAAATATGTTAATTTAATTTTTAATATGTTGAGTAATCCTCATAGACTTTCTATATAGTTGTACCATTCTTGTTTTCACTAAGAATATTTAAAATATTGTCAATTGTCTCTAGAATGTTACTAATATGTTGTATTTTTAGATTATTTTTATCTAATAAAAGGTCTTTTAACCAGCTCAGGATAATTGTGATTTATATTTCTCTAACAATGCCATTAAAATTTTATATACTTGTTAGAAAGAAAATACAAAAGTATTTCATACAAATGATAGGTAATAACAGTTCATTATTGTTATACTAATGCTTGTTATTTATATCTAAGAATTTATTATACAGTTTAGCTATTGACTCCATTTTCAAATATAGTGTTTAAAATAAATTTATTTATTTATTTATTTATTTATTTATTTATTTATTTATTTATTTATTTATTTATTTATTTAGGGGGGGGGTGGTCACACCCGGCAGTGCTCCATGGTTACTCCTGGCTCTATGCTCAAAAATCGCCCCTGGCAGGCTCCGGGGACTATATGGGATGCCAGGATTCTAACTACCATCCTTCTGCATGAAAGGCAAACTTTTGCCTTACCTCCATGCTATCTCTCTGTCCCCTGAAAAGAATTTATTTTAATAATATAATTTATTTTATTTTTTGATTATCTTATCATTCATTATAGTCCTGTAATCCTTTATGGTTTTATAGTTTTACCATAATCTAATCTTATTATATATATATATTTTTTTAAATTTTATTTTATTATATTTGTTTGGGTCACACCCGGCTGAGCTCAGGGGTTACTCCTGGCTCTATGCTCAGAAGTCGTTGCTGGCAGGCTCATGGGACCATATGGGATGCCAGGATTCGAACCACTGACCTTCTGCATGTAAGGCAAATGGTTTACCTCCATGCTATCTATCCGGGTTCATTTTTTTGTTTGTTTGTTTTTTTGTTTGTTTGTTTTGTTTTTTTGGGCCACAGCCGGCAGTGCTCAGGGTTTACTCCTGGCTGTCTGCTCAGAAATAGCTCCTGGCAGGCACGAGGGACCATATGGGACACCGGGATTCCAACCAACCACCTTTGGTCCTGGATCGGCTGCTTGCAAGGCAAACACCGCTGTGCTATCTCTCCGGGCTCATTTTTTATGTATTTTGTTTTCTTCATTTTTATGTCAAGTCAATTAAACTGCAGTCAAGATTATTGTTAAAAAAGAACCCAAATCACATCCTGAAATGATCCTACCGTTCCAAGATTCACTGCAACTTTTTCTACAATATAGAGGATGTAAAAAAATAAATCCTCTACAGATGGATAGATAATGACTGTTGAAAACATAAAATATAATCAATGTTTTCAAAGGATATTCTCCAGTATGTGAAAATGTGGACAAATCTTGATACCTTGAGGTATGTAATATGAGCCAGTAATAAAAACAAATACTGTGTGATTACATTTATATGCATTCCTAACCTATTTATATTTAATTTCATTAAACTAATGGATTAAATGATAATTATCAGACCATTGGAGAAGGGAACTGTGAGTGTGGTGTTATTAACAGAATAAAATATGTAAAAAAATATACATGTAAATCCCAACATTTAAATACTTCTTTGTAGAAAAAAATTAAAAATAATTTCAAATAAGCTAAGTAACTAGAGTAGATGCATGTTAAACGTTTTGTTATTTTAAGCACTGTAAAACAAAAATTCAGAAATTTAATGACTTATGCAGCTTTATATTTTCTATTTGGTTAGTGAATATACTTCATAAAATTGATGAAATGGATGCTATCTACATCACTCTAAAACAAGTTTTTATTAGAACCACTAACATCTCTATGAATTAAAGGGGGAAAGATTTGTCAAAGTTTGAGGTCAAATAAGAGACAGAAAGAGAAATAAAAGATTTACAGATATAATTGGATATATCAATACTTTGTCATCACATGCAACCGTTTGTGTATATATTTACTGTTTTCATTTATGCGTGTGTTTTAATATTTCTTATATGAATTTAGATTTTCTTGGATCCTTGAGGAAATGATCTACTATGCTTTCTAAGCAGTCATTATTTTTCCTGAAAGCTCAACCTAGGAATTTTTTCCTGCAACCTGCTGGTAGACACAGAAATCAATTAGAGAAATATGGAATGAATGGAAATGCAGCATAAACTGTGAAAAAATGTCTGTGAAAAGTATTTCCAGAACCTTGATTTTTCCCACTAGTAGAAAGACAGAGCACGTACATTTATGCTCTTTCAACTCTGTAAGTGTTGATAATGAAGGTGTCAGGTCATTTTGTGAATACCAAGTATAGCCAATATAAAGATAAATAGGTGAAAGAATGTAAAAGATTATGCTGAAGATTATACGCTGAAGATATCACTAAACTATATCATCAACCCTAGATTTTTTTATTATGGGACACTTTTTATACCAAGTATAAAGAAACCACTTCGATAAGTTATTAACCTGCATCATATATTATATATCACATAGATATTACAACTATTCTACTGATAAATTTCTTTACAAATTAAAGAAATTAACTATATATCTTTATTTGCACTGTAAGACACATTTTTCTATTCTCTTTAAATGATATTTTCAACATGAGAAATAAAATTCATACTTTTCTTTTAAAAGTGTTTCACAAAAAATAGAATATATGTATATTTCCATATATCTGACATAACTATTTCCAGAATTTTTATGATTATAAGAATTCAATTAAAAGCAGCTAGATAAGCACAGATTTTTCACATAGAGAAGTTCATTCACTGGACATTTCATTTTCTAGAATGAAATGAATGAAATTTTCATTAACTAGAATTTTGATGCTATACCAAATGTATTTTTAAATCACTGATAATCATAGTGAGTGTCATATATAATTTCAGACTTAAAAGTTAAATATATAATATATATAGAAAAAGAAAGTACAGTAAATGGACCCTATATACACCTCAACACAGGCCCTTTGCCTGGTCTGTATTGTGAATTGGGGGACAAAAAATATATAATATAACTTCATGTCAGTTATAATCTCAGTTTCAATTATTTTTATATAATGCTGTATTTTGATAAGGAAATAAATATATTTTATAAAGATATGTGTATAGTGGAAAACTTTGTCACATTGATATGATTGCTTTATTGGGAAGCATTTTATGTTCAAATGAATCGGAAATATTTAAATTGTCTGTTAAACTTACCTACTACAAAGTTTCCAATGAAACTTAACTTAATTTGAAATTCCTGGTTGGTTTGCAAGCTAGTTAAAATAAAAATAATGAAATTTATATGGTTTTATAGAACCAAGTTAAGTTATTCTATAACCTGGTGGTATTCAAAATAAGGACCTATTTCTTGAATAATAAGAAATCATTTTTCTTCATAAAGAATATTTGAACTTTAATTTTCTTTTATGGCTATATATTTTATTTTCACTAGTAATTTTAAAAATTTGGAAAAATAAATTAGCAATTAAGTGAATTTGTTTTCTTAATTAATCAATTTTATTTTGAGACACCAAATATCTGATACAGAAAAACAGTATTCATCCTCAGAGGATTCTAAAGCAGAATATTTGCAAGTGACATCAACTTTATATGGTATAAAAATTCTGATAATTTATACCCCTGAAAGTCTTTTTATATTATAAAACCAATTACATGCTGATTCAGAAATCACATTTCACAGCTTGTCTTGTCACATTACCACATAATTAAGACTGGCAATGGGTCTTCTCTTTCTTTCTAATCAAATGGCCTAGACATTTTCCAAGGTCAAATGAGTGAGAAAAAAAAAATCAAGTTTCTGTTTTGACACTCATCTGCTTCATCTTTTATCATAGCTCCTCTCCACTAGGTAATTAAATCTTAGTGTTTGTGCCTCCTGCTGAGTCTCTCTTTACTTCTGCCCTTACCACCTCTAAATGCTGTTATAATCACTGAACTCTAATAAACTTTTTGAGTATGAGGTCTCACAAAGATGTCCTCCCAATAACTTCAAAAAAAGAACTTATTGAAATTTTTCTTTAAGAGAATAAATATCAGTCTAACCACATTGCTTATGCTCTCATGTTTATTAGGATTTCACTGTGTGATCTTCATCAAGGTCTTAAAGTTATTTTTGCCCCCAAATCTTTGAATGTGACTAACAATAATCTTGACATTATAGAATATTAACAGTACTGAATCATGCAATTATTAAATTTAAATTAAAATTATGCTGGCTCCACATCATCTTCATATTACTATTTGTGTAATATTGGTTAACAGAATTGATTATTTATACCAATGCCATTTTTAGGAAAAAATTAACAAACTAAAGATTTCAAAATAAAATTTAAATAGTATAATATCCAACTATATTTTGGGGTGAAAATGTAATTTTGTGTAATAAATACAAAATGAATTTATGAATGTGAAGCTATAGTTCATCAAGAATAATGCCATAGGCAAAGGAAAGAGAAATAGCTATAATCATCATCTTCTCAGTTTCATTACTTGTTCCTTCTTTCTGTGATTGGGTGATTGTAGTGATATGACGTTATGATTGAGAGATTCTATTTAATTAAACTGAGGAAAATATATCTTCTTTTTTTGCACTGTGCCACATAATTGAAGTATATAATGTATAGAGTATATTTTTATCCTTGTACTATTTACAAGACAAGTCATTCCCTTATATATTGACCCCTTCTTGACCTCTTCAATCTTCTCCAACCTAAAATATGTGCTGGATAAATTCTTAGACTATTTGTCATTCTTATTATAAGTCTTTCTTTTATACAACATTCATTGCCACTGCATTTTTCTCTCTAATTTACCTTCATTTCAATGCTTCTTCCATTTTATAATAGGGAATGATTCATGGTTAATTTATTTCTGTATATACTTAAGTATTAATTATGGGGCATATAAAATAGAATGTGTTGCATACATTTGAGTTTTTATCTGGTATTTTGAAAGTCCTATCTCACGTTAATTCTTAGCAAATATTGAAAATATCTTAAAATATGGCAATGATAAAATATTAAGCTTGATAAATAATTAACAAGTAACAATTAAATATTATTTTAATAGAAATGCTTCTTTATGTCTAAGATATATCATTTGTATTCTTATTTGACTGCATTGTAGGTATGCTGTGGCAATTTCATATTTTTGGAGGAGTGTCTAAAAAGAATCTTACAAAATCTCAAAGAGTGGAAGTATGCAAAAATGCATAGACATTTTTAGTAAACCAAAATACAAAAAAAACCAAACAGTTAAGAAACACTTCCATCACCAACATATGTATATTTTTGACACAATAATAAAGGTGTGAGCTTATAAGATCATTTCAAGGAAGAAGAGAAGCACTAAACTTAAAAATTCTTAACTAAGAGAACAGCAACGAAGAAGCTTGCCTTCTATGCAGCATACCTGGCTTTAATGACTGTCACCACATATGGTCCCAAAAGTATAATCGAAATGATCCTATTCACAGAACCTGAGTAAACCCCAGATATGATGACATATGGTTGCTGAAAAAAATGCAAAGTATAACAAACCGAAAACAAGAGGGACTTGAACAGTAGTAAAGAGGGTAAAATGATGCTTGCCTTGCACATGACTGACTCTAATTTTATCCTGATACCTCATGTGATGTCCAGACCTTTGCCAGGAGTGATTCAGGATTGTAGAGCCAAGAGTAATTTCTGAGCAATGCCAGGTGTGTCCTAAGAAAACAATATAAATAAATAAATAAACATTCTTTGTCTTTTGATCATTGTCTAGAAGTGTATCATACAGCTTGTTTAATAGAAAGGCAAAAAAATATACTATACACTAAAATGCCACTAATTATTAGAAGCCAGGCTTGTTAATATCCATCTTTTAAGGCCATATGATTACAGTTATTTCCCAGAAAGTGCTTCAGGTAACCTCTATTTATTTACACCATATGTTTTGTTCCCGCTTAAGGATAAAGACTGAAAATTACTAAAGAGTAAAGTGCTGATTTGTGATGACAAAGTACAGCCTCTAGCTCAGAGGGTTATGGACTAGAAGAGAGTGCCTGACCTCTGCCACCTGCTGGTGTTATATTGAACTGAAAAAGTTGTCAGGATTTTAAAGTGAGTTTAAAGGAAATCTACAAAAGTTTCAAGCTCCTTTTTACAATTCATTATGGCATAACATGTAAAATGTTTTTGTTTAGAAATTATAACTTCTGTCTCAAAAAAAACTGATTCTCTTTCCTTTCCAGGAGAGCAAGGACAATTATATACTCAGAAACGTAATCAGTACAATTCCTATTAAAGGCAAAAGAGACTTGAAGGGTCCACTTATTATTCTTGCATTTTTTTTCCCAAGAAAGTAAGTTTTAAAATGAAAGAATTAAGAAAATATCTTTTCTCTGTAATTTGTGTCTTATTTATTTAAAAGGAATTTGTGTAAATTAAAATAGTTCATGCCTGTTACATCAAAATCAGTTGAATGTATTTAAAAAACTGTCAGATTTGCTCAGGCAGGACTGAATAATGCAGCGCGGAGACAATGTCCTCTTTGACAGTGTTCTTTAAGCAGGGCAACTCTTGGAAACAGAGAACACATGGGGAATAAAAACGGATATTAAAGTAGAGACCGTAGAATTTACTGTTCCCTTGTGATTGATTGGAGAATCGAGCATCCTCCAGTAGTCCATGAAGCTCTCAGTAAGCAATGGTGGAAGGACTCGGTTTACCAATGCTAGCCAGGTTTATATAAGAGTCACCGTGTCAGCTGATGAATATCACTCATAGCTGAGTTGTGTCTGCATGGGCAACTCAAGCATTATGGTGTGAATTCTATTTTTAACACATTTCCTTCAATTAATTGAACCAGATATAAAGGCAATCAATCACTTTAGCCGCTGTTAGATAAGAGTATTGCAGGAAGAGAAAAGAGAAAAGGTATTTTCTCTTTTCTCTTCCTTCATACCCTTCCCATATACCTTCCCCTTTCTCCCCTCCGGAAATCCAACTATCCCTTTACCCCTCAATCCCATCCAGATCTTCCACCATATTAAAATTTTTCACCCTCAGTCCTTATTCTATTAGGCATCAAGATCGACCTCCTACTCAACGAACCAGTACCCTGCACCCAGGCGAGGGGACACCCAGATAAACCCACACCTCGTCTCCTGAAAGAAAAGACAGCCAACTCCCCTGTGGACTCATGCTGCGAGGCCCTCCCTACTAATTCTCCCTAACGCGGACTGTTCCTTGAAACTGGGCCTAGCTCCAAAAGTATACCCAATGCAAGAACTCTTCCAAGACCTCCCTGACGCAAATTTTAATAATCTGAAAAAATTGTAATCAAATTCTTGTCGTTGATTTCTCCTTTCAGTTCATGATTGCCCCCAATTTAACGTTTTTTGCCTGTTTCACTAGTTTATCTCCCCCATTGTTTTACATTTGTTTCTTTAGTCCTAGTACCACTGTGTTTTCGTTGTTTTAACGCCTAAATTGACTGTTAGATCAAAAATTGCCTTATTACCTCTTAAATATAATCTTGTGTCTCTCCCTGCTGCAGTACAAAAATCAAACACTGCCATCACCCTAGCCTTATTAAAAGGCCTAGGTGTTATTGGTGTAAGCACAAATATTTATTCATTGGTTCATACTCTAGAATCTGCTAATGCCTTATAACTGTTGCTAAAAATGTTTACAAACTTAAAGAAGTTTATACTACTGTTGATTTCCTAGCAAAGAGTGCAGAATAACCGCCGTGGTTCAAAATTTAACATTTTTTTTGAGGGAGGGGGGAATTTGTGTCATCCTTAGAGTAAAATGTTGCTTTTTAAAATAAATTCGGCTTAGCTAGAGATAGCATTCAACACATAGAGGATAATTTAGTAAATAGACAAAAAGATATAGAGCAGAGTGAGAGCTGGTACAAAAATTGGTTTTCTACCACTCCATGGATAACAACAGTGCTCCCAGCCTTTTGGGGGCCCTTCATTGGCTTTATGTTGCTAGTTTCCTTTGGTCCTTGGGCTTTTCGCAAACTCACCACCTTCGTAAAGAATCAAGTGGATGAAGCAACCAGAAAGGACTCAAAGGTTCTATACCAACAACTATGCACCTCAGAAGACCAGCTGACACCTGACATCTCCCCTCCTGCCAACTCTCCGCCACTTAAGTTTGAAGTTATCGAGGAGCTGGTGCATAGACCTCAATCTGTGCCTTGCCAAGCTTTGGAAACTACTGAATCAAGGGTAGCAGATGCGGTGACTGGAAGCCCCACACTTCTTCACCCAGTGTGGCCAGTCCACCGAGGCACGTCTATCCCTTCTATATTGTATACTAAACAGGGGGAGATGTGGGAGATCGAGCACCCCACATATCAAAGGAACTCTGAATGAATTTTCCACCGCCTGTCTGATTCAAGCCACAAAAGTTTGCATAGCCCCGAACCAACAGAAAACTCTGCAAATAAATTTAGCTCAGCACAAAGAATCTGGCTTAACCAGATGCCTTAACCTTTCCATGGAACCTGTTTTTGTAACTGCTCTCAAGCATGTAGTTATAAATATGTTTTTGTAAAGTTTAAATTATGATCCTTATTGCTTGCACAAAAGATAGATCTAAATGGAAAATAGGCTAAACAAATAATTGTATTTGCGTAAATATCAATTAGCTATTTGTTTAAGAATTTGCTTCCCCTCCCCCCATCCTGCCAGGTTCCTCTTTATCCTTCCCGCCATCAAAATGTGTTTATGCTCCCATTGGTTAAAATTGTTGTACTTGTACAAATCTGATTGGTTTATGTTTCAATCCTATGTTACTAAAATAGGCCCTGGATTGAGCTATTATGAAAGGGGCCCTTGGGCTACTGTGAAGGTAAGAAGTGCTCAGGCCATGGGGGTATTGTTGGAAAGATGTGTGCAGAAATAATGTTAACCGTATATTAACTTCTGATCCTCAATAAAAATAAGCTATTATAAAAAAAAGAAAGATAAGAGTATTGCTATCAAGAGATTGAAAGGTGTTATTCATAAGTCATAAAATAGTTTTATCGTAAGAGCTGTATTTTGAAGGACACTCAGTGGTGTTCATGAGTTACCGTTAGGGTTGCCCAGTGGACCATGACTAGTGCTGGGAATCAAATCAGTTTATTCAAAGTGTCTTTCCTTTCCTTAAGATAATTTCTTACATTATATAATTTAAGTGTTATAAATAAAATTTAAAAGGATCTTATATTATTTCATGCAATTATTTGTTTATTAAAAATGGAAGCAAGTAATCCATGATAGGAATAGTTGAATTTGTCATTTATAAGTAGAAATATAAAAAGAAAAGTCTCTACGAAGATGTACAAAATTAAGTCCAGTTGGTTATAGTTTGCTTGTCTCTCTTGTGTTTTACATAAGAAATAAATATTTCTTTGTGTTGAAAAAATGTGATAAATATAAATACATATGGTTTCATACAATGGTAACTTACAAAAATTATGTTTAACTTCTATATGTCTCTTTCATTAGTTTTATTACATGTGCATGAATGAATAACTTTCAAACTTGAAGTCAGTTCTCAAGCCACATATTTTATGCCAACAATTTTTTTTCACTTATTTCTATCACTAATTCTATAGTGTAATGCCACTAAAATTAATCACTAATGATAATGATTGCTATAGTGACACACTTTTTGATACAATGTGTACTAAATCTATTGGATATTTATTCAAGGTTTATTGTCAAAAGTGCTATGAATTTCTTTAATGGTATCTTCTTTTACAATTGACAAAGAAATTATTCTGGTATCTTTCATTTCATAAAATATTTGACCAACAGTATAACATTTTAGGTATTATATCATTTTTTTGCAATAAAGAGATTTTTTTATACCAACTTTTGGAAATTCCATTCTCTATATAGGGAAGTTATGCTATATTCATTCTTTCAAGTATCACTAATTATTTTCTAATTCTTTTTTTTTTTCAGTCATATCCCCTGGCGCTCAGGTGTTACTCTTGGCTCTGTGCTCAGAAATCTCTCCTAGCAGGCACAGGGAACCAAATGGGATGCCCAATTTCAAACCACCTTATGTCTTAAGTCGGCTGCTTGCAAGGCAAATGCCCTACCACTGTGCTATCTCTCCAGCCCCAATTATTTTCAATTTCATTTTTCAATTCTTATGCCAAGATTGGAACATATTTTATGGATAATAATCAACCAATATAAAATTACAAAATATATTTTACATTTTATTCATACAAATGCTTCTTGAAAATAGATCAACACATTTCATAATGTAACTATTTTATAAATACTTCAATAAAATAAAATAATTAAATAAATTTTCTGGGCAGGAAAAATAGTATAGCATATAGGGAACTTGACTTGCACATAGATGATATGGGCTCAATTCCTGGAACCCACATATATAGCTTTCTGAGTCTACCAGGATTGCACACTAATTATGACAGTAGAAAGACTAGCACACCACTAGTAATACGCCCCCAAAAATAAAAGCAATTTTTCTTACCTTATAAAAGAAAATATATTTAGTAGATTCCATATTGTATATAAGAAAATCTTAGAAATCTTATTAATCTTTTATTTAAATTTACATAATAACATATCTTAATATCAATGCTGACTTAGCAATTAGTATATTAAACATAGATTTAGCAGATAAAGTTTTGATAAGAAATGCTTTAAATATTTTTTAATAATTATTTTAGTTTTTCGTGATTACAAAATTGTTCATGGTTAAGTTTTAGTCATACAATATACAGCAACCTTCACCAGTGTACATTTCCTGTCACCACTGTCCACAGTTTCCCTCCCGACCTCTATTTTTTTGTTTTGTTTTTTTGTTTTTGGGCCACACCCGTTTGACGCTCAGGGGTTACTCTTGGCTATGCGCTCAGAAATCGCCCCTGGCTTGGGGGGACCATATGGGACTCTGGGGGATCGAACCACGATCCATCCTACACTAGCGCTTGCAAGGCAGACACCTTACCTCTAGCACCACCTTCCCGGCCCCAACCGACCTCTATTATTCTCTCCCCTTCCTTCCTCTTGGCAGACATTTTACATTTATCTCTAACTCTCTTTCTTTCTCTCTTCTGTTTTTTCTCCCTTTTTGGACATTATAGTTTGCAGTATTGGTATTGAATGGGGTATGTGTCATAGATATGACTTTATTTCTATTTAGCTCACCATTTTGTCCAAAGGAATCAGTTTCAACTATCATTGTTATAGTTGTCCTGTCTCTACGCTAACAGCACTGCTCCTATATTTGTGGAAAACATCCTATCATGAGCTGGTTGTTCTGGCCATAATTCTGGATATTATGACAATACTATCGTTTTTCTTCTTATATCTCAGAGATAAATGAGATTTTTCTATGTCTATGACTCACCTTCTGACTCACTTCACCTAGCATAATAATCTCCACATTCAATCATTTACAAGTAAATTTTACGACTAAGTTTTACTAATAGCTGCATATTATTCCATTGTTAGATGTGCCATGATTTAATTTATGCTGATTTGACCTTTAGGCTTGGTGTTAAAGAGAAATATGAGTTTGCTTTTTTGCATGTATCTAACCTGTTGTCTCAACATTTGTTGACGTGGCTTTCCTTGTTCTGCTTTGTGTTTCTTGCCCCATAATCAAAAATTAATTGATTGTATGTCCGGAGTTCTTTCTCTGAATACTCAAGTCTACTCCATTGTTTTGAGAGTCTGTCTTCAATATCATATGGTTTTAATAAATACTGATATATAGTACAGTTTTAAGTTGGGAAAATTGATGTATCCCATCTTATTTTTAACAAGGATGTCTTGAGTTATTCATGGCTGTTTATTGCTCCATGTGAATTTTAGTTGATTTACTTTGATTTGTTTGATTTACTTCTTTGAAAAATGTCACGAATATTCTTCTAGGGATTGCAATAAGTCTATAAAATGCTTTGGGATGTATTAAAATTGTAATGATGTTAATCAAACCAATTCATGAGCAGGATATATGATTTCATTTTCTTGTATCATCTTTTATTTCTTGAAGTAGTGTTTTGTAGTTTACTTTTTACAAGTCTTACCTCTTTAGCAAACTTGATTCCAAGGTAATTGATTTTCTGAGGCACAATTTTAAAAGGAGTTATATTTTAGGTATCTTTTTTTCGCTTTCAATATTTGTTATAGAAAAGCTAGGATTATTTTTGTGTTCATTTTTAATTATGATACTTTAATATTATAAGTTTTTTGAATCTAGAGCTTTTTTAGAGTAGAAAACCCCAAAAAGTTACAAAAAAAAAACTTCTAGAAACCATAGATCTTCACAGTAAAGTGGGGAGTTCCAAAAGTAAAACAAAAAAAATCTATGTCATCTGCAAACAGGGAGTGCTTTACTTCTTCTCTATGTGGATAACCTTGGTGTCTTTTTCTTGCCTAATTGCTATGGCAAGTACTATATTGAATAGTTGTTAGAGGGGGTAACCTTGTCATGTGCCATATCTTAGAGAAAAGGCTTTTAGTTTTTCCCCATTGAGTATTTTGCATTCAATGTGTTTGTGCAATTTTTTGACAAGTTTAAAACATGTATTTAAAATGCAATTTATAAAATGCTTAATCTGCCCACTCAGGAGCCCACAGTAGGGTGGGTGGCAGCTGCCTGCCATACCAGCACAGCAGACTGCAGGGGTGCAGTCCTCCCTCCCATGCCCTTCTGTTCTGACACCCAAGGGGCCTATGCATAACCCTGGAACCACATGGCCTGAAAATAGGACCCCAGAAGCCTCGAGTCTGCTCACTGGGGAGGTTGGGGCAAACCTGCCAGCCCATCCTTGAGCAGAGCATCCCCAGATGAGTCAGAGCAGGGTATGGCTGGTCTGGACAGAATAGGGCAGGTCAGTGGGCTCTGAAAGGGGCTGATGGTAGCAGAGGGTGCTACCTCCTGCCTGCAGGTGGGGAGCACCCTGATTAAGTGGGCTGATAGGGGCTGATCACCATGCCCAGACCCCCCCAGCTTCTTTGGTTATAGGCTAGCATCTCTCTCTCTCTCTCAATGTGTTTGTACATATGGCATGCATGACAATATTGAAAGACCCTTCAATCCCTGTCTTGATGAGAATTTTTGTTTACTGTACTTTCAGAGTTTATTGGTAAGATCATATAATTTTTGTACTTTTTAAAAATTTTATATTTTTTTGGATAAGGCATATTATATTGATTGCCATGTGTACATTAAATTATTATTGATTCCCTGGAATAAATTCAAATTGGACAAGGTGTATAAAATTTAGATGAATTGTTGGTTTCTTTTTGCTAGTAAATTGCTGAGAATATTTGCATCTGTGGTTATCAAGATTATGGGCCTATAATTATTTTTATGGTGTCTTTTTCTGCTATTAGTATCAAGGTGATGTTAGCTGCATAGAATTTGAGGGGGGTTTCTATTTCTTTGATTTACATGAGAAGCTTGAAAGTATTGGCAGTATATCCTCTTTAAATGTTTAAGAATTCATTAGTAAATCTATCTGGGCCTGGCATTTTGATTTTTGCAAACCTTTAGATTACTATTTCAAATTCTTCAATCATGATAGGTCTGTTCAGTTATTCCAGGTCATATATTCAAATATGGGAGTTATAGGAGTTCAAAACTTATCCATATCTCTCAGGTTCTCTTGATTTGTGGCATAAAAATTTTCAATGTAATCTCTGATTACTCTTTGAATTTATTTTGTATATGTAGCGACATCCCCCCATTTCATTTCTGATTATGTTTATTAACTTTCTCACACTCCTTTTCCTTATGAATCTTGCTAATGGTTAATGATCTTGTTTACTTTTGCACAGAAACAACTTTTTTCATTGATCATTTTCATTATTTTCGGGTTTCAGTTCATTAATTTCTTCTGTATGTTTAATTTTTTTCTTCTTCCTGTCTATTTTCAGAAACTTACATGTGTAGGCCTTTTCTTCCTTCCTAATAAATGCTTGCAGTTATAATTTTTTTCCTTCTTATTGCTTTTAATACACCTCACAGATTTTGATAATTTGTGTTTTTAATTCTTTTATTTTTCCAGAAATATTTTGATTTATTCTTTTATTTTGTGTTGACAAATATTTTTTATCTTCCAAGGGATAAAGTTTTTTCTCAATTTCTCTTTGTAATCTCACTCAATTTTGAGTTCAGTATGGTTAGAGAAGATCAATATGATTTCTATTCTTTCGATTTTATGAAGATAGGTTTTATGTACCAGCATGTATGCTATATTAGAGAATGTCCTATGTGCATTGGAGAAGAAAATACAATGAGATTTTTAGGGATGAAGTCTCATATATATGTGGCTTATATATATATATATGACTTATATATGTGTATATATATGTCTGTATATCTACTAAGCCATCTCTTTCATTTCTTCCTTCAAAACCAGTATATTCTTTTTGAGGTTTAGCCTGAATTATATCTCACGGTTATTTAGAAAGGGTGTTTTAGAAATCTCCCTCTATTACTGTATTGTTACTAAGGTCTTTATTTAAATCTATTAGCAGTTGAAGTATTTTTTCTGGTTCCCTATTAAATGCATATATGTTTAAGAGTGTGATTTCTTCCTAGTTTAAATATTCCTTTATTATTAAGAAATGACCTCTCTGTCTCTTTTATTTTTTTTAAACCTGAAATTTGCATCGTATATTAGTATGCCTACCCCAGCCTTTTTAAGAAAATTGTTTTCTTGAAGGTTTGTCTTGCAACCTTTGACTTTGATTCTGTATTTGCTCTAATTATTCAAACATATCTTTTGCATGGAGCAAAATCTTGGATTTTTCCTGATTCACTTTACCACTCGATGACTTTTAATTGTCTCATTTAGTCCATTGACCTTGAGAGATGATTGTCATGGGATTTTGTGCCATGTTTTTGTAGAAGTTGGATGACCTTGTGGGGCTTGCCTTGCCTTAAAGAACTTTCAGTTCTTTTTTTGAGTCTGTAAACTTCCTGTGTTGTTGTTTATCAGTGAAGCTCTGTATCCTTCCTTCAAACTTGAATGAAACAAAAATCTGGGTAGGTAAAGCATTTGTGGAGAGGCACTCATTTCATTGAGTTTTTTCACTATATCTTACCACTGCCTTGGGGCCTGGAGAGAGGCCTGTGAAAAATCTGCTGTGAATCTTAGTGATTTTTCTAAATATGTAATTTCTTTATTGATCTTGTTGCTTTTAGTATTCTATTTCTGCCTTTTTTTCATCCTTGTGACTAGGATGTGCCTTAGGTGCTTTTATGATGTCTCTTTTAACTGGCACTCCTTGGGCTTCCAGGATGTGTGTGCCTTAAACCTTCAGTTCTGAGAATTTTTCAGACAATTTTTTGACTGTTGCTTTTTCATAGAGGTTTTCTTCCTGTCTCACTGGGACACCAGTGTTGTTTCTGTTGACTTTATTCAAAAGGTTTATTTTCATCTTTCACTTATTTTAAGCATTGTTCCATCATCTGTTCATTTATTTTAAGCTTCGTTGACTATTTCTTCTGTTGCATAGAGTTGCTATACAGCTCTTCTTCCAGAACACTGATTCTGTCCTCAGTAGTTAGTACTCCACTGGTGAGGCTTTCCAGTGAGTTTTCACTTCACCTACTAATTTTTTTTAATTCTGCCCTATTTGTTTAATGTTTATTCATTTCTACTCTCAATTTCTTCTTGAAATTTTGTTGTCTGTTCCACGATTTCTTTTTTTTTTTTTGTCGGGGAAGGGGGTGATTTTTGGTCCATTCCAGCATTATTCAGGAGTTATTCCTGTCTCTGTGCTCAGAATTAGCTCCTGGAAGCCTGAGAAACCATATAGGATGCTAGGAATTGAAGGAAACAGTATGCTCATGCAAGGCAAATGCCCTACCAACAGTGGAATTACACCAACACGTGTTCCATAATTTTTTTAAATTTTTTGAACATCTTCCAATTTTCCTCTCTAAATTCCTTATCAGAGAGGCTATGTAAGAGGCTGAGGTTTGTTGGGTTGTCAGTACACCGTCTTCATTAATTATATGTGGTGGAGTTTTGCCTTTCCTTTCCATTGTGATGTTTGCAGTGTAGTAGTGGGTTTTGTTTGTGTGTTTTATGAGTTGTGGTGGATACTTGTTGAAAGAAATGTGAGACCACAGAATGATGTGAGTACTATATCTATACCTGATTAGCCTGAGTTCTAAATAGCTATTTTGTTTTCAGATGCTGTTCACCATCATCATACTTGCTGGTCTCTGCTCTCACCTGTATGGATGCAACAACCTTAGTTGTAAATGAAGGCTAGGCCTAAGATCCTACCTGATTGGGCTGGGCTTCAAAGGATTCCTAGAAGTCGAGCAGTTTCCAGGTCTCAGCGCTGAGGCTGTCTGTCTGTCTGTCTGTCTGTCTGTCTATTTCAGCCATCTCACAACTGTGCTACCTCTGCCAGAGCACAGGGTCCACTTAGCTGCTCTTTCTCAATTGCTCAGCTGCACTCTATAGTTTGTGCTCTCATAGGTTGGCTATGAAAATGGACCTGCACTGCTCTCCAATGTTCCAGTTGTATTTCCTCAGTTTCTCAGGTGAACCTCCTAATATCCATATCCTGGGTGCTTGTCATGGGGTGAATCTGTGAGGCTCTGCAGAGCTCCAGTCTTCTAGGACAAAGTTAAAGCAATGTTAGGGTGCCACTCATTTGTCATCACTGCTTTCTCCAGCAATCTACCAAAGCTCTTGATTTTTGAACTGTGATGGCTTGTGCTTACTCTCTAGGAGTTGGTAAATTTCTAGAGTTTCTACTCATTGGGACTTACAGGGATGAGCTGCTATATTTATCTCCAGTCTCTCCTCTTTTGCTGCTTTGGCAGCTGCTAAGGCTACTGCAGTATTTCTGTCATTTTTCTCTCCGTTTTTAAAGTTTTAATAAGTGTATTTTCTTTATGTTTGTTATCATTTGCTATGGCATGCTAATTATTATTACATTAATTATTAATAGTAGTGATTATTAATTAAACTTAAAAAGGCAAAATTTAGTAACCAATAATTAATTGCTGATACTGTGGAATATGACATCATATCTTTTCAAATATGAATATAAAAAAAGCCTTTACTATAATGTTGCAATATTCCTGACCAAAAAAAATGTAAATCTTCATCAGGAAACTAGAGACTGAGTCAACTCAAAGACACTGTACGAAATAACTAACAAGTTATTTCTTAAAAATTGTCAACGTTTATAAATAGAAATAATACCTTGGAAAGTGTTACAAATTAAGTTAAACCTAAGAATTAAAACAACTAATAATTACTCTTAGTGACTCAATACTGAATCATGGAAAGAAAAAGTAAAGCTTATGGAAGTGATTGTTTGAACAAGTGAAAAATAAAAATAGCTGTACAATTTACCCTTGTTCCTCTACATATTTCTCTCTCTTCTACTCCATTGGTAGCCAACAATCAAACTTATAATCTTATAGTGAGAAGGGCACAGAAGCCATCTTCGGCCATGTGGTTTCCAGTTGCCTGAGACTGGATTTCATGAGCGTTCCTGCCGGTGATCCTGCCTGCTTCAAAGGTGGGTCAGGATGTACACACACTGATTCCTGCTGGTTGCTGCTGGGTGTCAGAAGGGCACAGAAGCCATCTTGGGCCATGGTGTTTCCAGCCGCCTGAGACTGGATTTCATGAGCGTTCCTGCCATCGATACTGCCTGCTACACTGAGTTCTTGGCTGGCTTCCCCCTCCTGCTGTGCCTTGGATGACCTTAAGGACTTGAAGGAACACTTTGCTTTGTTTGTCTGTCTTTCTGGAATACTTGAAACTCTTCTCATAGGCTTAAGAAGCACACACCTCTTCCAAAAAAAAAAAAAAATCATCTAGAGGCCGCAGAAGAGTATGGCCACTCCACTTCACTTCGCGGCTTTGCACTCTTTCTAACCAATGAACCCCACCACAACATGCAGAAAAAATCGCACTACAAGTGTGACAATGGAAAACCTCACAAGCAAACACCATGCACAGAGAATGAAGATGATAGCTCAGATGACCCAAAAAATTCCAAACAATGGGATTAACCTCTCAGATAAGGAGTATAGAATAGAAATATGGAATATTTTCCTAGAACTCAAAGAAAGCATAGACTGATTTGAATAGAACACAAAGACAGAAATCAAAAAACTCCAAACTGAAATAACAGATCTGAAAAACATGGTAGCTCAACTGGAAAACTCAGTGGATAGACTCTCAAGTAGGTTAACAGCTGCTGAGGACAGAATCAATGTGCTGGAAGAAGAGATGCAAAAAACAAAAACAAAAAAAAAACCTCAGCACAACAGAAGAAATTGGAAAAGAACCTTAAAACAAATGATCAGGCAATGGAATAAGTATTCAAGGAATGCAAACAGATGAAAATAAAAATATTTGATAAAATCAACAAAAACAACATAAGAATCATTGGAGTTCCAGAGGCCCAGGTAGGAGATCCCCAGGAAGAATCAACTGTCAAAGACATCATCAAAGAGATACTCCCAGAGTTAAAGAATACATGCAATCAAATCCTGCATGCCTGAAGAGTACCAGCTAAAAGAGACCCAAAGAAAAACACCCCAAGACACATCCTCGTTACAATGACAAATCCCACACATAGAGATAGAATACTGAAAGCAGCAAGATCAAAAAGGGAAATTACATTCAAAGGAGTATCCTAAAGACTTACAGCAGATATGTCACAAGAAACTCTCAAGACCAGAAGACAGTGGTGGGATAGTGTGACAAGACTGAACGAAATGAATGCATCACCGAGAATACTGCACCCAGCCAGACTCACATTCAGGTTTAAAGGAAGGATACATAACTTCATGGATAAACAACAGCTCAGAAACTTCACAGATGAAAAACCAACCTTAAAGAAAAAACTAAAAGGTCTATTTTAAGACAAGAGAGACCAACAAACACAGAAATCTTATTTATAAAGATGACATTAAATCCTATGACAATCATTTCCCTCAATGTCAATGGACTAAATTCACCAATTAAAAGATACAGAGTACCAAAATTGGTCAAAAAGATGAATCCAACCTTCTGCTGCCTACAAGAAACACATCTGAATAGTCAGAACAAATATAGACTCAAAATCAAAGGCTGGAGGAAAACCATCCAAGAAAACAGCATCCTTAAAAAAGCTGGGGTGTCCATATTAATATCTGATGACACCAACTTTATACTCAGAAAAGTTGTAAGGGACAAAGATGGACACTTTGTACTAATCAATAGATATGTGCAACAGAAAGATATCAGACTTATAAACATATATGCACACAATGAGAGACCAGCAAATTATCTAATACAATTATTGACAAATCTCAAAGAAAACATCAATAATAACACAATAATTGTGGGAGACCTCAACACGGCCCTGTCAACACTTGATAGGTCAACCAGACTAAACCCCAACAAAAACATACTAGCCCTGAAAAGAGAAATGAAAGTAAAGGACTTGTAGACATATATAGGACATTTCATTTAAAAAAAACTTGATACACATTCTTCTCCATTGTACATGTGTCATTCTCCAGGATAGTTCACATGCTGACACATTAAACATACCTTCATAAAATGAAGAGGATAGAAACCTTGAAGGCTACCTTTGTTGACCACAAGGCTCTGAAATTAGATGTGAACTACAAAGGGACACAGAAGAAAAACTTTAAACATTGGAAATTAAATAGCCTGCTACTACTGAACAACCAGTGGGTCCGAGATGAAATCAAAGAGAAAATCAAAACTTTCCTGGAAACAAATGATAATGAAGACACAAATTGCCAGAATCTATGGGACACAGCAAAAGCGGTCCTGAGAGAAAATTTATAGCTTTGCAAGCACAGATCAGGAAGAATGAAGCGGTCTACCTGAATAGCTTAATGATGCAGCTCATAGAATTAGAAAATGACCAACAAAAGGAACCAAAATAGGGAGACAGAAAGAAATAATAAAGCTGAAAGCAGAAATCAATGAAGTGAAAACCCAAAAATCAATCCGAAATATCAACGAAATCAGAAGTTGGTTCATTGAAAAATAAACAAGATTGATAGAACATTGGCAAAATTCACAAAGAAATAGAGAGAGAAACCTCATCACCAGTATTAGAAATGAAAGGGGGAGATCACGAAAGATATTTCAGAGTTCCAAAGGGTAATCAAAGACTACTTTGAGAAACTTTATGCTACTAAACATGAGAACCTAGAAGAAATGAATAAATTCCTGGACATGTATAACATTCCATGGTTAAGTAAGGAGGATGTAGTATATTTAAACACCCCCATCACTATGGAGGAAATTGAAACTGTAATCAAACATCTACCTAAAAAGAAAAGCCCAAGCCCAGATGGATTTACTAATGAATTCTTTCAAACCTTTCAAGAGGAGCTTCTACCAATCCTAGCCAGGCTCTTCCATGAAATTGAAAAAATGGGAACACTCCCAAACAGCTTTTATGAAGCCAACATCACCTTGATACCAAAACCAGAACAGAAATGCTGCAAAAAAAGAAAATTACAGACCAATATCCCTGATGAATGCAGATGCAAAGATCTTCAACAAAATCCTGGTAAAAAGGATTCAATGCATCATCAAGAAGATCATCCACTATGATCAAGTAGGTTTCATCCCAGTAATGCAAGGATGGTTTAACATCCATAAATATATCAACATAATACAAAATATCAACAACAAAAAATAAAAATCACATGATCATATCAATAGATGCAAAGAAATCATTTGATAAGGTCCAACACCCATTCTTGATCAAAACTCTCAGTAAGATGGGAATAAAAGGAACCTTTCTCAATCTAGTTGAAGCCATCAACCATAAGCCAATAGCAAATATTATCATCAATGGAGAAAAACTAAAAGCCTTTTCTCTAAATTCTGGCACAAGGCAAGGCTGTCTGCTCTCACCACTCCTCTTCAACATAGCACTGGAAGTACTCACCATAATGATCAGGCAAGAACAAGATATCAAGGGAATACAGATAGAAAAGGAAGAAGTCAAGCTCTTGCTGCTTGTAGATGACATGATTCTCTACTTAGAAAACCGTATAGACTCTACCAAAAGGCTTCTAGAAACAATAGATTCATATTGCAATGTGGCAGGCTACAAAATTAACATACAAAAATCAATGGTCTTCCTATACACCAATAATGATAGGAAAAAGATGGATGTTAAGAAGGCAATCCCATTCACATTAGTGCCACACAAATTCAATATCTTGGAATCAACTTTGCCAAAGACGTGGAGGTCCTATAAAAAGAAAACTATAAAGCCCTGCTCCAAGAAATAAGAGAGACACACGGAAATAGAAACACATACCCTGCTCATGGGTTGGCAGGATTAACATCATTAAAATGGCAATACTCCCCAAAGCATTATACAGATTTAATTTGATCCCTCTAAATACACCCATGACATTCTTCAAAGAAGTGGATCAAACACTTATGAAGTTCATCTGGAACAATAAACACCCTTGAATAGCTAAAGCACTCCTAGGGAAAAGGAATATGGGAGGCATTACTTTCCCCAACTTTGAACTGTACTACAAAGCAATAGTTATCAAAACAGCATGGTACTGGAATAAAGACAGACCCTCAGATCAGTGGAATAGGCTTGAGTTCTCAGTGATAGTTCTCCAGACATACAAGCACCTAATCCTTGACAAAACAGCAAGAATTTCTAAGTGGAACAGGGAAAACCTCTTCAACAAGTGGTGCTGGCAGAACTGGTTAGCCACTTGCAAAAAAAGCGAACATAAACCCCCAGTTAACATCATGTATGAAGGTAAAATCCAAATGGATTAAAGACCTCAATTTCAGACCTGATACCTTAAGGTATATAGAACAACACGTAGGTAAAACACTCCATGACATTGAGACTAAAAGCATCTGCAAGGAGGAAACTGCACTTTTCAAACAAGTGGAAGAAGAGATAAACAGATGGGAATACATTAAGCTGAGAAGCTTCTGCACCTCAAAAGAAATAGTGCCCAGGATACAACAGCCACCCACTGAGTGGTGAAACTATTCACCCAATACCAATTAGATAAGGGGCTAATCTCCAAAATATACAGACACTGAGAGCACTTTACAAGAATAAAACATCTAATTTCATCAAAAAATGGGGAGAAGAAATGAAAATACACTTTGACAAAGAAGAAATACAAATGGCCAAAAGGCACATGAAAAAATGTTCCCCATCACTAATTATCAGGGAAATGCAAATCAAAACAACGATGAGATACCATCTCACACCACATATACTCAATGGAATATTATGCAGCCGTCAGGAGAGATGAAGTCATGAACTTTTCCTATACATGGATGTACATGGAATCTATCATGCTGAGTGAAATAAGTCAGAGGGAGATAGAGACAGAATAGTCTCACTCATCTATGGGTTTTAAGAAAAATAGAAGTCATTTTTGCAACAATCCTGAGACAATTATTGGAGGGCTGGAATTTCCAGCTTACTTCATGGAGCTCACCACAAAGAGTGGCAAGTGCAGTTATAGAAATAACTACACTGAGAACTACAATAACCATGTGAATGAAGAAGGGAACTGGAAAGCCTGTCTAGAGTACAGGTGGGGGTGGGTGGGAAGGAGGGAGTTTTGGGACATTGGTGGTGGGAATGTTGCACTGGTGAAGGGGGGTATTCTTTACATGACTGAAACCTAATCACAATCATATTTGTAATCAAGATGTTTAAATAAAGATAATATAAATAATGAAAAGAAAATGTTGGATCTAGATATAATATTGAAAGCAGAAAGAACACAAAGGAAATTACATAAAAAAGAATCTTAGAGTCAAATTTTGATCGATATATTCATGTTTGTTTACAATATGTTACATATAATTTAAGTTGTGCTTCTAATGATGAAGATAATGCAATATGCTCACATTGATCATCAATGATATGTATAAAGTATAAAATTTTGATGTGTTGTTATTTAGTAATAGTATTCAGAGAAAATACATCACTGGAAGAAGTTTGAAAGGTATAAACTTGATCATTAGCAATAATATTTTAGAAAAGGTATGAAAATATTTTTATTTAAGTATATTGTTGCTATTCTAATGAATTTAGGGGCTGTTTTGGCATTTAAACTTTTAAGGATAATTTTTCTTCTAAACACCATTTTATTATCATCCTCAATACTCATTTGTTTGATCCATAGTATCAAGGAATATTTCAGAGTCCCTCTAAAACCACTAATGCTAGCCAGGAGGACACACCAGGTCTCCTGTGCATTATTGAATGCTATCCCACCATTTCATTTTAATAATAAGTATAAAAATATCACAGTATTATAGTCAAGCAAACATTATTTTCAATGTCAATAAAGTATCTTTCTTAGGAATTGCATAAACCTAAAAAAATGAACCATAGACTCTTGTGAATCATGATGAATAACAGTTTCATAAAATTCAGTAGTTCTAATACTCATCATGAACGATCGGACAAATAGCATGCAATTAGGCACAAAGAATTTTCAAGGATGATATTGAACATTAATTACATTTTAATGTATGTCGATATTATTTTTGGTACAATAAATATAATTAAGATCTTGTACTGTCAATAAAAAAGTAAAATCTAAATTAAAAATACTAGAGTTTATTTTAGCTCTTCAGCCAATATCATTCTCAATTTATCTTTGACAAATGGGTTCCATTTCTCTGGCACAAAATGTTTTATTCTGTGACATCTATTTCTGGGCTCTATGCCTGTTTTGTACAAGAGCTAGCGTTTGTTTTCCTTTTTTTTTCATCTTTCTTTCTTTCTTTCTTTCTTTCTTTCTTTCTTTCTTTCTTTCTTTCTTTCTCTCTTTCATTTTCTTTCTTTCTTTCTTCTTTCTTTCTTTCTTTCTTTCTTTTTCTTTCTTTCTTTCTTTCTTTCTTTCTTTTCTTCTTTCTTTCTTTCTTTCTTTCTTTCTTTCTTTCTTTCTTTCTTTCTTTCTTTCTTCTTTCTTTCTTTCTTTCTTTCTTCTTTCTTCTTTCTTTCTTTCTCTCTTTCTCTCTCTCTCGCTCTTTCTTTCTCTTCCTCTCTCTCTTGCTCTTTCTTTCTCTTCCTCTCTCTATCTTTTTTTTTGTTTGTTTGTTTTTTGGGTCACACCTGGCAGCGCTCAGGGGTTACTCCTTGCTCTATGCTCTAGAAATTGCTCCAGGCAGGCTTGGTGGACCATATGGGATGTTGGGATTCTAACCACTGTCCTTCTGCATGCAAAGTAAACATCTTACCTCCGTGCTAACTCTCAGCCCCCTTTCTTTCTCTTGCACCTTCATCCAGCATTCTAAGAAATACTGGGGTTACTGGAGGCTCTTTAGTATAAAGACTTCCTTCTGGAGTTTCAAGGAAGATTTTTAGATCCTGGTAATTGAAGTATTTTAGCCAAATGCAAGGTAGAAAGACTATATACTGTACTATTTTATACAGTCTTGTATAGCCTTGTTTTGAATGATTCATTCTTTGTTTCAAAATGTGATATATCTTTAGGACTATTTTTATGTTTATATGTAATTTTGTTTATCTATCTGATGCTTCTATCAAATTATTAATATTGATTTTATATAAATAGATTTCTGGTAGATTATTCTTTTATGTTCTTGCTTCAGAGTGCAATTAATTTCAAACTTTAAAATAATAGATTTTTTGAGAAAAAATGCTAATAGTGTATTCTCTAATATGCTACATCTAGAGGTATGTAATTAAAACACTCATTCTATGTACATTTCATTGACATAATAATTAATTAGTACTATAATTTTAGCTTTCAATGAAAATTATTTTACAAATAAAAGCCTTCACTCAAAATCTCAAAATTCCTATCACCTCTCTTCAATAAAAAGTACTATATTAGAAGGCCAGAAACAAAAGTAATTGCATTTATGCTATTTAAAAAGAAGTGCTTACTGCTGCTTCACTTGAAAACTGGTTCACTGCTAC
This sequence comes from Suncus etruscus, assembly GCF_024139225.1. Lineage (NCBI taxonomy): Eukaryota > Metazoa > Chordata > Mammalia > Eulipotyphla > Soricidae > Suncus > Suncus etruscus. The sequence goes on along the minus strand of NC_064855.1, from coordinate 103,054,755 downwards.
AAAAATATGAGAACATCACAAAACCACAAATATATTAACCAGGATATGATCCATCACGTTCAATTATAGGCATTCATCCCAATAAAATCAAAACATTGATCTAGTCTGAAAATATTTAGCACATTTATGTTTACAATAACATATCAAGAGAGAGCTTAAAACAACTTGAATTCACAATGAGAAATGAGTGAATAAAAAGTTGTAGTTATAGGGGATGTAAAATTAGTACAAAAATTATAATGTTGCCATACATTACAAACACTTGATAGTGTCAGGATGGCTACATGGGATCTGGGATCAAAGTCAAGGTTTCTCATATGCAGTGTATCTACTTTATTATTTGAGCTACTTACTGAATCTACAATTCTTTTTTTTTCCCCCATTGTATTTACTACAATTAATTCTCTAAAACAGGGTATCATTCATTTGAGACATAGAATCAACACTAAAATATATGCTCAGCTCAAATGCATGCAATTTCCTGTTCTTAGTCACTATAATTTTTCGCTTGTACTAACCAGCATCCTTTATTAAGATTATTGCTTTTAAAATCCTCATTACCATTTTAAAAATCATCATAAAGGAGAGACAAGTTAATTAATTCTCCAAGTTATAGATCTGTGTTTTTGACAGAATTGTGATTTGAATTCAGGGTCTTTTGTCTCCTCTGAACTTTCCATTTTAGGATCCATGTGACTGAAGAATATTGCATTTAAAAATTACTTGTCTTTCTTATACTTACATCATTAAATATAGTACTTTGGTTTATATGTTTTCTATAGGTTGCCATGTCTGTATATGTTTTATTCTTTAAAATCTCAGTCCATAAAATATCACACCCTTTGAAATTTATTTTTTATAATTTAAGAATGTCAGAACCTAATTGCTAGTATAAGGAATAAGGTGCAGTCCTTGTGTGTGACTGAACCAATCTGGTTCCCTGAGCATTACTTAATGCAGCCCTGGGGGTTGGGGAGGGGGCACAAGACCAATATTTTATACTTATTCTATTTCTTCAGTTTCTGTGTTTATTATATTAAAACAATTGAAAATAACATTATATTGAGTTAATATAGACTACTAACATTGCATATGTTTTAGATATATAGCATTATAATTTAACACTTTATACTATATAATGGTCACCACCGAAGTTAAGGTATCATCAATAACTATATAATTTCATAGCCATTATTCATACTAAAAATCTCCCCTTAATCTGATAATTTTAAGTTCAAATTCTTTTCAAATTTTCTCGAATTTTGTTTTTGCTTTATGTTTGTTTGTTTACTATGACCTGGCTGTTTCCAGAACTTATTACTGGCTCTGCGATTAATACAGTAGAATTTACCCACTTTAGTATTACTCAAGTCCCAAATTTCTTTCACTTTTAATTGTGAAAATATAGTTCTCAGAATATGAAATAATATTGAAAACTGTGTAGACTAATTTAACTTATTTTATGTAAATATGTTTTTAATTCAAATAACTAATCCACTTATTATTCCCTTTCTTCATATACCTTGGGACAGGAAATCAAGATTCATTGTAAAACTTAAGTTGTAGTTTCTTTATTTTTCATATCGATTTTATTTGAAATTTCTACCTCTAAATTTTTCTCAATTTGAAGACATATCCCAAATTAAACTTTGGAATTATATCCGAATTTTCTATATTTCCCCATTCCATTTATCCAACTCTAATATTGGGGTTGTGATATACTAGTATATTTTGTGGAAGTGAGACTTTAAGAAAAACTTCATATTTTAAATTAACAATATTATTAATAAAATATAAAAAATATTTGCTTGAATCCTGTCAATCAATTTTCTGATAATGGGAAAAACATATATATATATCTATATATATATATATATATATCTATATATCTGTAGCTGTGCTTTATTGTGTTAGTAATAGATGTAGCCATTCTCCAAGCATTATGTTGCACTGATTTCATACAAATCAGTTAGCAACAGCCATATGCAAAGATCAAACTCAGAACACTAACATCTTGCATAAAGATCAAATCAAATAGATTAATGTTAATGTCTTTAATATCAAACCTGAAACTCATGTATATAAGAAAATGTAGGCAAAACATTCCATGACATTGAGACTAAAGGCATCCTCGAGGAGAAAATGCTACTGTTTAAACATATGGAAGAAAAGATGAAAAGAAATGGTACTATAAGCTTCTGTACTTCATATGAAACAGTGAGTAGGACACAAAGGTCACTCATAGAACAACTACCTGGTAATTATAGTGAGAGAGAGAAAAATGCAATGTCTGTTCTGATGACAGCAGCGGGGGTGGGGAGGGAATTGTGGAACTTTGATGACTGGAAAGTTACACTGGTGAAGGGTAGTATTCATTCAATGACTAGAAACTCAACTACAAATATTTTTGTAACCACAGTGCTCAAAGAAAAACGTTTGTAGTGTCCAGAGAGATAGCATAGTGTTAAGGAGTTTGCCTTGCATGCAGAAGAACAGTGGTTCGAATCTCTGTATCCCATATGTTCCCCCGAGCCTTCCAGGAGCAATTTCTGAGTGTAGAGCCCTGAGGAACATCTGAGAGCTACTGGGTGTGACCCAAAAACCAAAAAAAAATACATAAAGAATAAAAACCAAATGTTAAATAAAGAAAAATATAACAGTTTACCAATTCCCAACCCTGAAAATAAAAAAAAGGTACATAGAGGAATTTTTAAAGCTAATTTTTAAAGCAAATTTTGTTTTTAATGTTTAAAAGCAATAATAATGCTGAAGAAATAAGATTAATGGATCAAAGATAAATACTTGAGTCTTGACTACTGCCTTAAAGCAACATTTTACCTATATCCAAAGAATAAAAGATGTATTATCATATTTCTACAATGGTCTGTAGATTTATTTTTCTAATTTTTCAAAAAAAATAGAGCTTTAAAAGATATTTTTCAAATATATTTATTTTTTTAGGTTTTTAGAGTATTTATTATTTTTGAAGTTAACATGTGCATAATAGGAAATGAGAAATAAGAAGCAGCAAAGAACATAGTCACAATTATAGTTACATTGTCTGACATGCTCTTCTAGGTCCTATTTACCTATACTACTAAGCATTCATTGTGTTATTAAAATTATAGGATATGTATCATGCTTCTTTATACACCATGAGTATTTACCATTTCAAAGTCCCAAAGCCATATGAGTATTTGGTAAACAAGAATACACATCACTAACTCAGTTTGGAAGGAAAAAAATATAATCCAGCCTTTCTTGGCAATGAAAATTTCTTAGAAGACAAAAACAGTAACAAGGCCTCTAGATAGATATTGGCATAGTTACAATTAAAATACTGCATTCCGTTAAATTCAAGTAAAAATGAGCCAAGCAATCAAGAAAAGTATAAACTTCTAAAATAATTCATTATCCAATCAATCTAATAAAATGTTAGCAAGGAAGCCAAGTGCTAACCAAAGTACCAACACCATTGTCCTGCGTGGAGCTACAGACATACACACACACACACACACACACACACACACACACACACACACACACACACACAAACACCAATGGCAACATCAAATGCCACCAAGAATAGCCCCTTCCCCTTTCTCATCCTCCTACCACTCTGCAGGAATAAGCCTGATGTTTTATTATTCCGAGATGGTTTAACAAATCTATGTCCAAGATGCTCCCTTTCTATCAGGTATAAGAAATACAAATTGGGTTAATTCACTAGTCCTACTTTTTATCATACATTGTCACCTCAGGACATCTAATATCAATATTAAATTTTATTTTTATATTATTTAATACTGATTAATTTCACATTACTTTGATATTTTATCATTGATTTTATGATAATAGTAATGCTAAGATAATACTTGGATATACAGACTTAATAAAAATATTGTCATTTTTTTCTCATATTGTATATTTCAGCTTCTTAGTAGTATCTGTGAACTGTGCAATCTTGTGGGTAGAAGAAAAGGTTAAGAGAGTGCAGTCTTTATGTTTCTGTAAATTATTATCCCGGTATCAGACTGAAAAATGAAAAATAAAAGGTCAACCTGTAAAATGTGCTGGGTTCTCAGTTAGCTGCTGTCTTAAATGCCCATCAAGATTCCTAGAAAAAGTAAAAGGATTGCTTAAACCGTCTTGCACACTGTCTTCAATAATTCTTATTAATACTGATTCAGAGATTTAAGAGTTGCTCTCCATATTAGAAGTCTGATATATTTCTGGCAGGGATTGTTGGAAACATTAAGACTTGGGGCCAAAAATATAGCTTAGCAGGTAGAGTGTTAGCTTTGAACATTTATAACTAGGGTTTGATCTCATACATACCTCTGAGCACTGCCAGTTGTGACTCATGAGTATAAAGAAGGAAATAAAACTCTTGAGACATTGGTTTTAGGTGTAGCCTTACCATAATAAAACAAGCAGTGGCAAAAACAACAAAAATGGGTTAATAAATGGCTATATGGATTAAAGCAGTGGCAATAACAACAAAAATGGGTTAATAAATGGCTATATGGATTAAAGGGTATACAGCATAATCAATAATATTTAATATATAATTTTATAATGTGACCAAAACATTCTCACTGAATATGACTGTTATTTTAAAATATTACTTCAATTGGGCCAGAGCAATGGTGCAGTGGTAGGGCATTTGTCTGGCACTCAGCTGACCTAGGAAGGACCATGGTTTTATTACCAGCATCACATATGATTCCCCAAACCAGGATCAATTTCTGAGTTCAGAGCCAGTTGAGCATCACCAGGTGTGGTCCAAAATGAATAATATATATAATATATGTTACTTCAAAAATATACTTACTAAATGGAGATATGATAAAAATAATTTAAATAGGTATTTCTAAATTACTAACAATAATGTACAGATAATGATAAAAATCTATTTCAAATTACCAATATTTATTTAGATGGTGACAATTAGGTTTTTAGGTTATATCATGACTTGTGCCTTCTGGTTTTGTGCTTTGAAATCACTCCTGATTGTGCTCACAATTTGTCCCTATGCAAAGCAAGCATTTTACCTTTTATACATTGACCACACATTTTTTTTAATAATTATCTTGTTCACAAGTACGTTATCATCTGTTTTTTGTAATTATCTCTTGGTTATTTACTCTAAAATATTTATTCTAAAATCCCCTGTGCCATAAATAAGAGACCTAAGACAAATACACGATCAATTTTACAATATGCAAAGAAATTTCACAAGATTTTTACTAACCATATATTCTCATCATCTTAATTTATAAGTCAACATTTTGAGCACATTATTTTAAATATCATATATTACTAGTTCATTTGATACTACATTATTGATCACCTGTCAATATTCATATTTATATGTTGTGCTTGAATAGGGAACATGATAAGTTTCCTCTTTTCACAGAGCTTATTTATTAGCAGGGCAGTTGATATAAAATACATAAATGTTTTATTATAACACAAGCTTCAAGGAGTAATGACATAAAACATTAAAATGTAAACAATACATTGTTGATTTTCATGACAATTAGGTGATATTTAAGTCAAAAAAAACATTAACTATGTTAGTCCAAATTTCTTAAAATATTTTATTTTAACAACGTAAGAATCATGCCCATGTGGTTAATGGTGAGGCAATAGGGAAACTAGCAATGGCATGCATTTCTTGATAATTTCTGAAAATAATTAATGTTTACTATAGTTGTGAGAAGACTCCAATAAGCATTATATTCCAAATACTATACTTGATCCTGTGTTGTAAAATTTGGGTAGACTAGCATAGAGAAAAAAAGAAAACTATTACAGAAGTTCAGGTCAAAGATAGGACAGCAAATACCTTTTTTTTTTCAATTGGAAGTAGAAAAACATTGAGATTGTTATACACAGTTTTTCATGAAGGGGGAAAAAAACAAGATTCAAAAAATAATCCTGTGGTGTTCATCTTGATCTAACAGCCCACACTTCCTCTCTTAAATCCTGAGAGTTGTACAAATATAGAAGAGCACTGGAGAGCTCATTACCCTGAACAGATTCTATCAGACTTAAACTAGTAACAACACTTAAATCACATTTTACATTAACTGTTAAAAGTGGAGTGTAAGTTGCATTGAGTGCAATGTTCAGAAGAGCCTCTGTCTTACTGCCTTTCACAAACACATATTTTGGTGAGTTTCCACATCAGGACTCTCATTAGCTTTATGTGAAAGCACAAAGGAAACAAAATAAGACTCCTAGAGGCTGACAAGTATATAGAAACATAAACATTTTGATCATTTTCTGAATATTCTCTACACCATAGGCCCACTCAGCTGCACAGGAAAAAAAAGGGTTCCAGTGATGTTGTTTCTGTATGGAGGTGACACTTATCAATTAGCTAGTTCTAAGTTTGCTACATCCTCTAAGTAATGGGTTATCTAAGAAACTTTATGAGAAATATAAACCAGTAATATGATGCAATTAAGTAATACTGAATATTTAATTATAAAGTTGTGGACTCTTCTCATTTCTTTGTGCACATCAATAGGTTATCATTTTATCAAAAAATACATTTACAAGTGTTTTAAAGTTTTCAGGGAAAATGAGGCATAAAAGGAGAGTTTTATTTTTCTTACCTTCAAACAGAAACACATAACTTGGACCATCTTGTTCTGCCTCACATATTGATGGAGAAATAATGAAAGGCACCAAGACCAAACAGTCATATGAACATTGAGTAGAAATAAAAAAATGATCATACTTAAACAGCAAATCCAAAGCCAACTACAACAGAATCGATACTCAATCTACAACAAGCTAGACACAGAAGGGACCACTTATACTAGCAGCCCACGGGGGGCGGGGAGGAAGGAGGGGCAATATGGGATGTATGCTGGGAACAGGGGTGAAAAGAAGACAAAATTGGTGGTGGGAATGCCCTGATTCAATGTTACTACGTACCTAAAATACTACTGTGAATAATTTGTAATCCACTTTGGTCAAAATAAAAATTATTTTTTAAAAAAGTAGCATTTCAGATTAAAGCCTCTTGTACCACTAGCTAAAGTGAACAAAACTGCAACCCAATTTACACAAGATTGATATAAAATATTTATACAAAAAGTCTTCCTGTTCCTATAAAAATAATGTTGGACTTTAAGCAAAAATGATAAAGCCATCCAACAAATATTAAAACAGGAAAGAGAAGAAATAGACATGCATAAAAACTAACTGCTGTCACAGGAGGATATATTTTACTAGTTCTGTGGATTTAGTCACTCAATTGTGTTGGTGATTTCCAAATAGACAACCAAATCCTAATATCCTCATAAGTCAAATAATTTCTATAAAAGGATGTGTACGATATTTCCCAAGCAGAAATTAACAAAAGAGACCTCCAAAGAAAATGCCTGAAATTACAAACACACCTACTTTCTCTAATTTGTTAAGTGGACAGCTGCTCATCATTTTTCATACTATATACATAAAATGTGTAGAAGATGCCGGAGATGTTAGAGCATCAGGTAAGTTCCCGACCAATGACCAATGACTCTTTTTCAGAATATATCTAGTTACATTTTTATTTGTTTATTTTAATAGCTTTTTGTCTTTATAAATAATTATTACCTTTAGAGACTGCCCTAATTTATTACAAAGTAGTCATATATGATAGGGTCTTCCTCACCCTATTCTATCACGATCATGTCACAACAATGTCACATCATTTATAAGTATTAAATATATATCAATGCATTAAATAAAATTGACATTTTATTAAATATTATTAAATAGACAATTTAATTCTTTATACAGAATGTCATTTTCTGTTCCACAATTCTTTTATAAGTCTTTGTTTATTTGTCCTGATATTATCTGAGAATAATTTTTGTATGACAGTTTTACAGACCTTTAAAAGGATCTAGTTATACTATAAAGAAATATTATATCAACTTGATATAATGAGTTTTATACCAAGATATAAAATATATGAGATGCTAAGTATGAGCTTAAATTTACTCTGTGAGTTTGAAGAAACTCAGAACAAATAAAATGGAACAAGTTATTTAAGCAGCAATGATACGAATTTCAGAAGACTATGTTCTTCCATGATTAAATATTCAGCTATGCTCATAAAGTTTTAAAATGACACTTTGCCTTCACTTTTGTGGTTTTGTGATTACATATGCTGCATTCTTATTAATTGCAAATAAGTAATGGTAGTTATTGGTTACTCCTTAGTACCAATGGTCCTCAAACTAAGGCCCGCAAGAAACATATTGTATTTGTTCCCATTTTGTTTCTTCCCTTCAAAATAAGATATATGCAGTGTGCAGAGGAATTTGTTCATAGTTTTTTGTTTATGTTTTTACTATACTGTCCCGCCCTCCAACAATCTGAGGGACAGTGATCTGGCCCCCTGTTTAAAAAGTTTGAGGGCCACTGCTAGACAGTGGCTTAGGTATAATTTTAAAATTATATTTTTTATTATATATCTGTGCCTTTTACTCATGCATTAAAGTAAAAAAATTAGACACATAATAGAAAGGTCACATAATAGATTATCAAGTTATTAATTGAATTTAATTCTGGGTCTCTTAGAACTTAATGAAACACATAGTTGCTCTTACTTAGTCCAGTGAGCTCCTGTTTTATTCATAAATGGATTTGTGTAATCTATAGGTACCTTGCGCTGGGATTTTTTAAAATCTCATTATGTACAGTGTTGCCTAATGAAACCTAATAGAGAAAATGAAGGCAGATGTTAGCAACACATTAGAATGCTATTCACTTTGCTTTATTGGCTTTTTTCTATCAGCTCTCCTTACATCAATAACTTACAGACACCTATTTTCAGATTAAACATTTTTCTTGGATCAGAGGGAAAGCAATAGATACAAAAACTTATTTGTTCACTAACAGTTTGAAAATGTAGAATCTTGTTCTACAAAGAGATAACAAGCAGATATGTTCAAGAAAAATGGGCATAACATAAATAATGCAATCATTTGTCCTTGAAACAAGAGTCTTATATTTCATTAGAATTATCTGACTGTGATGTATTGACAAGATAATTAGCAAATTTGAAAAAATGTTTGCGATTTATTTATATTTGTATTAAAAATTAATTGTCTGAAAATAATAGTATTAAAGATTATGGTTTGATTCACTAAATGTCAGCTCCTAATTCATGTACAAAATGTCCAAGAATCCCTATCACTGTCCATGTGGCACCTTTAGACAATCTGTTTATTTGTCCTGACTGGCTGTCTCCTACAGTTTATAACCTGAGATTTGTAATCTACAGTCAAGTGTTCATCTTGGTTAAATATGTCTAATCCCTTGGTTATTTCCCTTAAACCACAGATGAGTGAATGTATTTGCCATTTGTCCTGTCTCTGATTTATATGTTAACATGATAATCTCAGATTCCAAGCACATTGTTCCAAATGACAAAGTATATTTTATCTTACAGCTGGGTAGTAACTATCAGCAATGAGAGTGTCCCAAACCAAAAAATAAAACAAAATGAAGAAATATATAAAATAATAGTTCTATAAGAACAAAAGAGTAAACATGACAAATGGAAATAAAATTTATAATTTAGTAAGGACCTGCCTGTAAAAGCTTCCTATGCACAATTATATCTAGATATCAGTCAAGAATTTAAGATGGACTTCTTAAGATATTTTTGGAAAAAAATAAAAAGAATAAACAAAAAGCAGTATAAAGTTTTCTGTTTTTCTTTGTTTACATTAATTTTTTTCCTTTAATAATTTTCTTTAATAATTTAGTTAAATACCCTGTGGTTGCAAAATGTTTGTATTTGGGTTTTGTTGTCAAATATACACCACTCTTCACTAGTTTAACTTTCCTGACAATAACATTTCCTATGTCCCTCTTCCCTGACCACCTACATGTCTTTGGATAGCCGTTTTACTTCTCTTTTTCACTAACATTGTCATAGTAGTTGTCAGTGCATTTAGTGCTCTAATTGTACTCACCACTCTGTGTGTAAGTTTCATATCATAGGCTGGTCTTACTGGCCCTCATCTCTATTATCTCTCTAGATATTACTACCATACTGTCTTTTTGTTTATTATTTATCACATATGATTGAGACTATTCTATGTCTATCCTTCTCCCTTTAACTCATTTCACTCAGAATAATAGTCTCCATATCCATCCATGTATAAACAAATTTCATGACAATGTTTCTTTAACAGCTGCATAGTATTTTATTTGTACTCAGCTGTTGTCCGGCATCAGAGTTGTTTCCAGATTCTGGCTATTGTAAAATGTGCTAGATGAACACAGAAGTAGTGCAAAGGGCATGTTTGGACAGTTTTTTTTCTTCCAAGGGTATAGTGCTATGAGTGGTGTTGCTGGATCATATTGGAGCTCAATTTCTAGTTTTTGAAGGAATAGCCATATTGTTTTCCAGAAAAGGTGAAATAGAAGGCATTCCCACTATAGATGAGAGATATCCTTTATTCCTCCATCCACACCAGCAATGTTGTTCTTTGTAATGTTTAATGTGTTTCTGTGCATTGAGATAATAACTCATTGTTGTTTTGATTTGCATTTCCATGATGATTAATGATACAGAATATTTTTCATTTGCCTTTGGCTATGTGCATTCCTTTTTTGCAAAATGTCTGTTCATTTCTTCTCCAATTTTGATGGGGTTAGCTATTTAATTTTTTCTTGTTAATTTCTGTCTGTACCTTGTACCTTAAAAAATAACTCCTTATCATATGAGTATTGGGTGAATGGTTTCTCCTATTCCGTGGGTGGCCTTTTTACCCTAGTTGCTGTATCATTTCAAGTGCAGAAACTTCTCAGTTTAATGTAGTCCCATTTATCTCTCTTTTTGCATTTGGTTGGACAGTGGTATTTTCACCTTGAAGATGCCTTCAATCTCAATGTCATGGAGTGCTTTCCCTCATTTTCTTCTATATCTTAATTCGACCTTTCTATCTTCTTTTTGTTTAGAAAATTGTAATATCTATTCTTTTTTTTTTTTTTTTACAAAAATATATGGAACTCTTCACGAATTTGCCTTTCATCCTTGAGCAGGGTCCATGCTAATCTTCTCTGTATCAGCCTAATTTTAGTATATGTGCTGCTGAAATGAGCACATGATCTCTATTCTTAAACAGTACAAGTCAATAAGAAAAATTGGAAGAATAAGTTTATAACATAATTTAACTAAAACATAATCATTTTTAGTTACAAACCAAAAAGAAATAAATGATTAATAGTATTAAAATGTAAAGTCAAAATATATTTTCCAAAACAAATTATTTTATCAACCATCAATTCATCCTACACATTGCTGTGAAAAATCAAATATAGCTCAAAATATTTGTTAAATAACTCAAAAGCATATAAATAATATATTAAATAATTTGATTAAATTATTTACTGGAATTTTTCATAAATAATTTTAAATAGCTTAAATTTCTGATTATAAAATTATCTCCCTTGCCTGTTTAATATAATTTAAATGTGTAGTATGTATAGTTTCTTTTTTTCTTCTGATTTCAATCCTAATTTATGAAGCTTTATTGCTTCTGATATCTCAAAAGATTTTTTAAAATGTTTCCAATTTGTTTACTAATGAAACAAAATATTTCTCTCTGTATTTATGCAAACATAACGTTTTCTTCAGAAATACCAAAAGCTTTTCATATTTTTGTGGTGTTAGAGAGAGAAAGAAAATTAGATATTTCAGGTCTCATAAAAATATATGGTCAATTGATTCGCTGCAGATTATAACTAAAAAGGAAAAAAGGATTGATTTTTTTTTTTTAAGTTTGGGAAAAGTAAAACAATTTGTTCAATCAAAACGTAATTGAAATTAGATTCATTCACAAAAATTCAGTTAACCCAATATTAAAAAGTCTTGATAATTTTTAAGTTTTCTTTGTTATTGAGAATAACAACTTTTACTCTATACCCCTTTATTTGTATTTCATAAAATGGATATTAAAAAATTAATTCAAGTCTAATACAAACAAGCCTAAAATATGCATATACAAACTAAGAAGGTATTTTGTTGTTGTTGTTGTTGTTGTTTGAGCCACGCCAGGTGATGCTCAGCTTTTACTACTGGGTATGCACTCGGAAATCGCTCCTGGCTTGGGGTAGAACTGTGGTACATCCTAGGCTAGGGAGCACAAGGCAGACGTCTTACGTCCTGCTCCACCATCATGACCCCTAAAAAAGAAGGTATTTTTATCTATGTATCTATGTTTCAGGTCTGGTGATCAGAAAAATTATCTTCCTTTCAGATAGTTTTAATTTATATATTTATTTTTCAATAGTATGTCTATAAAAAACTTAAATTTTCTATCTTAAAATTACCAAGTAACATTAACAGTTGAGATGCCCAATTATATTTAAGATCTAAAACTGATATTTCGAAGCATATTTTCAAGTGAAAGCCTTGTAGTTTATATGAATGTAAACATGTAATTTTTCATATTAACATGTCACAAGTGAAGAAAATGTTTTGATAGCAAATTATACCTTAACTACTACAACTAGAAAATTTTATATAAAGAGTATATTACATATTGCTGAAAAGAAGATACAAATTGATTCCAAGCATATATAATAAAGGAATAAATTTATGAAATTTCATTTATTTTTTCTAGAGAACATAGATGTTTTATAATATTAAGTACAGTCCATGATTTATATTCTTCCAATTGAAAAATTTATTTATACGTTGATTATGTTTCCCTACAAGTAAAATGTTTTAATTGCATAGTAATTATTTTTAAAACATTTAAAAAACATTTCAAATATTTAATTTAACATGTTTAAATACATGACACTTCATTTCATTTTTTTCGCCTGAATACTCATCTTATTTAAATTGAATACTAACATTTCAGTGACAAACTAGCACAGAATTGTACCAAGTTCGTACCAAGCTTTAAAACTACCAAGCTTTAAAATGTGTTAATTGCTCAAGTGATTTACAAACATAATAATTATTATTTGTAGTAATGTATTTTACAGAAATTTAATTCAGAATCAATTTTATTTCCATATGATAATTCATGTTCCTACCAAAGTACTCCTTAACAGAGATCTTCAGAAATCTTCCATGTTTTATTCTGGATTTTAATTGGAAATAAATTGAGCAAATTTTCCAGACCACTCCGGTATGGGGCCTCCCCAAACCCCATACCTGGCAAGAGCTGGTCTCCAGAATCAAGGAGGAAACCGGAAGCCAGATGTCTGCCCACCCTCGTCCCCATGCACCTCCCCCCTGGGGAGTGCTGGGAGGCTTGGCAGGCGCCCCAGCCATCCTTGTCTTTTTCCCCTGACACCAGGCCTTTTCTGGGTGCCAGCTCAGATGGCCAGAAGTGGGTTCAGGTGGACTCTTAGTGGTCCTCAGGCTTCCCCCCTCCCTCTGTACTCCAGTGGGGAGGTGCATGGGGAGGAGGGCAGGCAGACATCTGGCTTCCGGTTTTCTCCTTGATTCTGGAGACCAGCTCTTGCCAGGTATGGAGTTTGGAGAGACCCCATACTGGAGCCCTTCTCCCTAGCCTGGGGAGTGTTGGGAGGCTTGGTAGGTCCCCAGCCATCCTTGTCTTTTTCCCCTGACTCCAGGCCTTCCCTAGGTGCCAGCTCAGATGGCCAGAAGTGGGTTCAGGTGGACTCTTAGTGGTCCTCAGGCTTCCCCCTTACCATCCCTACACTAATGGAAATGCGTTTGGGAGAAGGGCGGGCCGTTTTAGTACTGGTTTGTGTTGGGACAGTCACTGGAATTTTTTTCTCCATGTTTTTTTTTTTAGGAATTATTTACAACTAACTAGCATTATCATAGTGGTCCCTGCCCTGCCCTTAGTCCTATTTGTGGCAAGTTTCCTACCATGAATTAATAAGTTTAGCCATACATCTATTGTTTCTGGATATTATTACCATATTATCTTTCTTATTTTATATCACATAAATGAGTGCAATAATTACAGTTTTATCCTCTCCATCAAAATCATTTTGCTCAGCACAAATTTTGCTCTCCTTGTTTTCTTATTGATAGTATTGTATGCATATATTTTATATATATATATTATATATATATATAATTAATATATATATATATTATATTATATATAATATAATAATTATATATATATTTTATATATGCATATATTTTATATATATATATTTTATATAAATCATTTTGCTCAGCACTCATTTTGCTCTCCTTGTTTTCTTATTGATAGTATTGTATGCATATATTTTATATATCCATAACATCCATCTTGTATTGTGACCTTGATACTGCCCTACAAATCTCATTTCTAATATTTTACTGCCTCAGTCCCAACCCTTATTTCCCCCCATCTTCCCATGTAGGTGCAGCTCATAAGCTCGCCACATAGAATGTAAGTGCAGTTAGAGAAATAACTACACTGAAAACTATCATAACAATGTGAATCAATGAGGGAAAAAGAAAGCCTGTCTCGAGTACAGGTGTGGGTGGGGTGGGGAGTAGATATATCTGGGAAATTGGTGGTGGGAAGGTGAAGGGGGGGTGTTCTTTACATGACTGTAATCATACAACTACAATTATATTTGTAATCACAGTGTTTAAATAAAGATAATTTATAAAACAAAAAACAAAAAATTTTCCAGACCACAAGAGAATTTGCCATCAAAGATATTACACAATGACACAGAGTCTTCTTCTGAGTTTCCAAATCAGATGTCCTTGATGTGATCATTCTGACCTTTGCCACAAACATTGAACTGAGAAGTTTTCTGTTGTTAGTGGCAACACAAGACACACTGATGCACAGTTGAGATAAATAGTTCCTAGTGCAACTGGCATTATTCAGAGATACAACATCTGGATACTGAGTTAAGGATTGATTTTGTAAATAATGACAATTTTTGTCACCTTTAGAAAACACTTCAATTTTTAAAAGCAAAATCATTTCTATTGAAAGAAATTTATCTAATCAGTGAATCCTAAAAGTACTTAATATTTTATTTTAGGTTTATAGTTTTTAAGCCACACCCAGTTATGCTAATTGGTTACTCCTGGTCATGCTCTCAGAATCGCTCCTGGCTTAGTGGACCATATGGGAGGCAGGGAATCAGGGAGTCCAACCCATTTCAGTCCTGGGTCAGCTGTTTGCAAGGCAAACACCCTATACTTCACTATAACTCTGATTCCAATACTTAATAATTGTTTTAGGAATATTGAATTAAATACATCATAACCATATATTTACTTAAAAAATAATTCCTGAGAAAAAGAATTATAATTGCTAGACTTTCCTGTATGTGTGTGTATGTGTGTGTATGTGTGTGTGTGTGTGTGTGTGTGTGTGAATCTGATCTGTATGGCTTTAAATGTTAGCCTTAGAGATATTTTTATAGAGTTGGTAGGTGAATAAAGATTTTATAAAAATCAAAGATAAATAAATAAAACTAAAAAAGTATTTATTTGAAAACTTTTCTCTTTTTTGGGGGGTGGTGTTTGGGCAATACCTGTTGACACTCAGGATTTACTCCTGCCTATGGCTCAGAAATCACTCCTGGCTTGGGGTGGACCATATTGGATACTGGGGGATCAAACCACGGTCAGTCCTAGGTTAGCACTTGCAAGGCAAACACACTACAGCTTGTGCCACCGCTATGGCCCCTAAAAACCTTTAATACACTTAAATTATTATTTTATTTTACAAAATTCACCTCACTCTATTACTGTTGAAATGTACCCAGTTTTCTGCATTTTGTTGTAGAACATCTTTTTATTTTATTTTATTACTTATTAGAAAGGTATTAAAGCCACAAACAGTGAGGCTTTGGCATTACTCCTGTTACTGCACTTAAAAGTCCCTACTCAGAAGCTGAAGGGACTATATAAGATGCCTGGTATTAAATACAAGTCAGCAATGTGTAAGGCAATTTTCAACATAAAACATTAATATTTCAAAAAAATAGTCATCAAACAAAGGTAAAAATCATATGCTCCATAAATAGTGAATTCATGATTGTAATTAGTTTAATATTTTAATTATTTCTATATAGAATAATAATATTCTAAAATTTAAAAAGTCTGAAAATTCATTCACTTCTCTAGAAAACTTACTAATTTATATTTAGAAAATATTATGATAGATGTATTAAATAATATCAATATTTTTGCTTACTACTATGGCTTAGTGATAAAGTTATATTAATATAAATTTACATTTATATTATATAATATATTATAGTGATTATTACTTAATATACAATTAAGTCATTTACAGTAGCAGTAGCATAGATTCTGGTAGGATAGATGAGAATAGTTGTGTATCACTGAAGGGATGAAGGATGTGGAGGCATCCAATGAAATGTTCATATCCAAATAAAGATGTGTATGTAGAGGGGGTGATGAGGAAGAATCTAGCACCTGATAAAAAATATAAGAATAATATTATATTCTGACATGGCATTACTTACATGATATTTTAGATTGGATAATTCATTAAAACTAAAAGCATGCAATGATGTTATCTGAAAAATCTGCCAATGTAAAATTTTTAGGCAATTTAGTAATATATTGTTAGCATCAATTTTTGAGTAGAGAATTGAGGGGGGAATTAGCATAGAGAAAACCAGCAAAAGCATTTTTATTAATTTGCATCCATCCCTTACTCTTAAACCCTAGTGCATTCAAATAAAAATAGTTAAAAACTATGACTTTTTCTTTTTAATTAAGTTATATGAACAGTCTCTGGGTGTTGTATTCCATGACATAAAATGTGCTCATAGTTTTAAATAATGTAACTTTATTTTTTTATTTTTTATTTTTGGGTTTTGGGCCACACCCAGTTATGGTCAGCCATATTTAATTCAGTTATATATTCAGTACCACCAGCTATGGAGTCTTTTTCTTCTTTTTTCCAAGAATTCTGACTGTTACCAACTCTCAGTTTGAGCATCTTTATTATTCAATAGCTTCATTTTTGAAAGTATTGAAGAACCTGGGAAGTTGGGGCCAACGTATGAGAAGCAGGGAGTCCTGGCTTCTGGACCACATATCCAAACATAATCATAATCATAATCATAATCATTCAAACCTTAAGATGAGGGCCCGGAGAGATAGCACAGCGGTGTTTGCCCTTGCAAGCAGCCGATCCAGAACCTAAGGTGGGCGGTTCAAATCCCAGTGTCCCTTATGGTCCCCCGTGCCTGCCAGGAGCTATTTCTGAGCAGACAGCCAGATGTAACCCCTGAGCACCGCTGGGTGTAACCCAAAAAACAAACAAACCCCCCCCACCAAAAACACAAAAAACAAACCTTCAGATGATATGCCACAGTTTTACTGTTTCAAACTCTTATATTAAAAATATGAAGTTCACAGTTTTCTGCCTTTGCATGAAGATTATATGAAACTAATGAGAAAAAGCCAACATGTAAAATTACTTTTAAATGTTTCTACCTTGAACATATTTATTTTGCTATAATACTTATAAATAATTAAATGGAGTGAACAATCATATAGATTCCTTTATAGGATTTTCATGAATGTTTAACACTATACTTGTGAATTTCTTGAGTAGTTATAATTTTTATGTAAAGTTAGGTTTTGTCTCATAAGAATTTTTCTTATCTTAATCCAATGAATGATTTAGATTCCACTTCCAAAAGAGTCTGGATGATTGTAACAATAAATGCATATTTATATCTCTGTGTTCAAACATGGATTAAAAAAGTATAATCTTTATTTTTCCTCAGTGATATTTCTCAAGCACAACAGATACCATTTTTCCTTTGAAAGAAAGGTTTGAAAAAAGTGTCAGTGTTTTAAATTTTATCCAGGTCAAAAATAGATTAAATCTTTTATTTGGGGGCATGGAGGAAGAATCTATGGGGATTCTTTCAGCACATAGCAACATTTGACCCCATGTGGATTTACTCCCTGGAGTGAGTAATTGCACTATGAAGGAAAGAACAAGGAATGACCTCACAGCTGGAAACTCTGAGAGAAAGCAAAGATTTGAAAGACTGTAGTATAACGCTCTTGATTCTTTTTATTTTTTTTTCTGCATGACTGTGATTTTACTGTTGTGCTCCTACATGTTGCTATATTTGATGTGGATCTTCCTATCCATTACTCGACTGCGTCTCAAAGTCATCTATCTTGAAACTAGGGAGTAAACACATTTCAGTTCATAAATATTGATAGCATTTAGCCCAGACTTTTGTGCTATTATGGTCTATAAAAAGAAATATGTATTTGGTTTTTCTCCAAATATTCTGTGTCCCAGCTTCCAAGACCCATGGAATTTACCAAGTACTGCTAGTGCTAAATATATCTTGTGTTATGTTTATAAAGTGGTTTTTTAAAACACTGAAGCCCTGCATTAATTGTTTATTGAAGACAATTTTGTACTTAAAAAGTTATGACTTTCAGCATCACTCAAAAACCTCTGAGGGGTAGAGATACCTAGACATAACTTCAGCTAACAATTACCAGTGGCAATGTTCAACTCACAAGTAAAGATAACTCCATAAACAGCAGTGCCTGTTTTAGGTTTCTAGTTGGTAAATATATGGAGATTTAAGGAAAATAGTATGGAACATACTACCCCCTCTCTTTTCTTATGTCCCTCTCCTACTTGGTAGCTTCTAAATTCAACCTTTTGTAATAAATATTTGTAAATAATTGTTCCTTTGAGTATCACAAGCTACTCTAGCAAATTAATCACATCTCAAATGAGGTGGTCATTGAGTCTGAATATGTCCAATAATTCACAAGTACTAGTTAAAAATTTCCAACAGTCATTTAGAATTTGAGAGATCTTTAGAAAATTTAACTTATAGTAGGTCCCAAAAATACCAGTAATAACTTGGGTTTGAGATTACCAACTGTCTGATAAAAGAGCAATGCTATACCACTTTTTTCTGAACCTGTGGGATCTGAAAATACATTTAGTAGATAAAAGACAGAATGAGATTCAACTATAGTGCATCTACCTGTTGCTAGTTTAGTACTGCCTGGCAGTAGAAGCCTCCATCCTCACACACCTTAAAGTCAGATTGCTTAATCCTTCTTACTATCTAAAATTCATTGTGTTAAAGAGAGGTTATAAAATGATTAAGAAGAAAATTGTCTTATTTTACTTTTTATAATTTATTCTCTTATAATTTCACATCAATACAAAAATAACAAGATAATATATTTAATAATTTATAAAGAGACATTTAGGTCTAGAGTCTCAGCAGAAAACTTATTGCTTACTGAACAGAATAGATGTACCTTATTTAAAGCAGAATAAATTATTTATTTATTTATTTAGGATTTTCTCTACACCCATTGGCTCTCATTAGAGACTTCTATATCTGTGCTAGAAATCACTCCTACTTGGCTTGGAGTACCCGGTATGAATCTGTGATGATCCCAGCTTAGCCCTGTGCCACCACAAACACACCCGCACTTTAAAATAACTATGATCACAGAATAAAAATTTGAAAGAGTTATTGCTCAACTTTAATATTTTTTCTATAGCATTTGTTTTGGAGAATTGGAAAGTATCATATAATTTTCTTGTATGATGCTCTTTTGAATTTTCCACTTTACAATGGTTCCATGATTCATAATATGAAAACCAAATACATAATAATTATAAAATTAATTATAACTTAAAATGATATATAAACACTGATTATAATAATACTATAATGACTTAACCAAAGGGATAACTTAAAGGTCTGACACAGGTATTTTATATGGGTGATCTAAGTATGACCCTATGTTCTGTATGGTGATATAAATAGTACAGTGAACAATTACCAAGCAAAAAAAAAAGGCAAGAACAGCCTCTTAGAATCACAACATTCTTTCAATCTCCATCCCATCACAAAATAATAATAATACTTAAATCAAATTTCATGACCTAATTTTATCATGCTTTCTTAGTGTTAAGCACCACTAAGTTATCTCCATTTAAATAATACTATTCTTATAAAAAATGAGTAACCTAAGGAACTTGTATTTTTTCCTTGATTTTACACTTCTTTTGCCTTTTTTTTTTGGAGTATATTATATCTGATAGTGTTCACTGTGTACTATTTGAGCCCTTTTAATAGTGATTCTGGGATCCTTAGAGACTACTCTTGGTTGCAAGTACAGGGACTATGTTCAGAGACAAATATCAAACTTGGGTTAGAAATATACCAGTAATGTTACTTTTTCCTCTACCATCTTCCTGGCTCATCTTCCCCTTAAATTATGCTGAAACTCCTAGAAAAATGTGTATACATTTTGAAAACTGCACAAACTAATTTTACTAAAGTCTTTTGCATCAGATAAAGAGATGATTAGCTCTTTAGCATTGACTCATCAATTTTTTCCTAAATAAAAATTTAAAATTCTGTAGTCATTTTAATTTTGCTTGTTTTGGGAAAATATTTAGAAGACAATGCAAGTCAATGAAGTTAACATTATATATAAATAAATAAATGAACAGATTTTTAAACAACCATGATTGAAATTTTGGTTTCAGTTTATTACTTGCAGATATATATTATAAATTTTTATAATGAAAATATGACTCACTGTATCACCCAGGATGGAGCAGAAGCCTCCCAAACACCACCAATGCACCACCGGGAGAATAAAGGATCATGAACAGAGTCTATAGTTGATCCCATGACAATATACTCCAAGGGCAGAGAACACCCATATCTCTTAGGCCATGTGAATCCCTTTTCGAATGACCTCAATATTTACTGTGCCTGGGCAGGAGGGAAAAAAAAAACATTGTTTATTTTACATATATTAGTTTTTATCTTCATGTACTACTATTATTATTTTTATTTACCTATCTATTTTTGGTTGATTTCTTTGTTTTGGTGTGGTTATTGAAGTTGTTGCCCCCACTTATTTTTTTTTCTCCTCTTTTTTTTTTTTCCTTCAGGTTTTTGGGTAGCACCCGGCTGTGCTCAGGGATTATGCCTGGCTCCAGGCTCAGAGATTGCTCCTGGCGGGCACGAGGGACCATGTGGGGCGCCGAGATTCGAGCCAACGACCTCCTGCATGAAAGGCAGACGCCTTGCCTCCATGTTATCTCTCTGGCCCCTTCTTTTCCCTCTTTATGTGCTCTGCCATGGTGTCTATCTCAAGACCACGGCGTTTTTTGTTTGTTTGTTTGTTTGTTTTATTTTGTTTTTGTGGTGCTTAGCGTTATTGTTGGAATCCTTAATAGATATTTGACACTTCTTTTCGTAGTGGTGGAGTGTTTCACCTTCTTTTTCTCCTACGTCTCTCAAACCGATGACGAGAGCCTCTAGAAGAATTCTGCTTATTTTCGGCGTATTAGACTTTTACCCCAGTTTATTACTTTTCTCCTCTTCAAACAAAATCACATAACTTGAACTACCTACTCCTGCCTCCCAATTAGAGGGGGAAACAAAGGAGGCATCAGGACCAAACAGGTGTAAGACTACGAAGTAATAGGATAGGTACAGAGGGGACCACATATTCTAGCAGCCCTGGGGGTGAGGGAAGAGGATATGGGAGGTAGGACAAAAACGGAAGAGTAGGGAAGACAAACCAGTGATAGGAATCCCCCCTGATTTTATGTAAATATCTACCTAAAATATTATTGTCAACAATATGTAAGCCACTATGATCAAATTAAAAATTATGTTAAAAAAAGAAAATATGAGTTTTCCAATAAATTCTTTACAATCATATATATAAGAATACCACTGTGATTTTAGAATTAGAAAATATTTTGTCATTTAATTTATGTGCTTTAATTCATTTATATCTTATTAAAATTATTTGACTAGCTTTTTTCTTATATATTTGTTTTCAGTAATTGTGATTCACAGCCAATATTCAACAGCTCCATACGTTGTGCCTCAATTCACAATTTAGAACACTTAACAAATTTGCTATTGAATTTATTTATATGTCAAATTTATATGTTAAATTTATGTTAAATATTGAATTTATTTATATGTCACTGATTTTAAGTTATATTATCTTATAAATTCTTATTAATGATCATCAGCAAAAGAAGAAAGTAAATCGGAAACGGAGAAGTGGCACTTGAGGTAAAGCTTCTGCCTTGCCATCTCTGGTCCCACCAAGCCAGGGGCGATTTCTGAGCGTATATCCAGGAATAACCCCTGAGCATCACTGGGTGTGACCCAATAAAACAAAACAAAACAAAACAGCAGAAGAAAGAAAATCATCTCAGTTGGGATATTTTCTGTTTTATGCATCAAATTATTCTCATAACACAAAATACATGTAAAAATGTTAATAACTTAATTCCATTAGTTTTAGATAAACTAATTGGTTGTATCTTGGTTGGATACAGTAATGAGTTATAATAAATTTTAACCCAAAAAGAAAATTGCCACAATGACATTTGTCTCACCAAATTAGAACATTTTATTAACAAAATTAATAAAGCAATTTTCTCTACTGTTCTTTTAATTGAGCTTATATTACATTATACAATGCAGCAAATTTGAATAATTTAGCAATAATCTATTTTCTGTTTAACACATTCTAAATACCAACCCTTTTTCTATGAACAAGTATAATACAAAATTAATAATCAAATTAATTAATAACTCACATGGACTAGATCAAATATTTACGGAGATGATGAAAATTGTATTGTGTTTGTACAACTCACACTCTTAACTATAATTATTTATTATTTTATCTTTTACACTACCTTAGCTAGTTCTACCATCTGGGATACCTGGGAGCGAAGATCCTGAAACCATATGGAACCTTTAAACATGGGATGGCTGTATTCAATCTCCTTACATGCTGTACAGTCACTCCAGAACCCTCATATTTATTCTTAAGTACATCAACATGATCTTCAGCATATTTAATTTTATAAATTTATAGGTAAAATGGTATTTACACTAATTCCTCATTCATGGTAGATGTTGAATGTAAATAGAATTTTTTGTCATGAACTTCTTTGAAAGAAAATAGAGCATTGATATTTTACTTCAAATTCATTACCATTTATTGGCTTATTATTAAAAATACATTGATTCTGCAATAAAAATGCATTGCCTTGTGGTTATAGTAGGGCAAGAATGTAGCCAATTTAGTTGAACATGTATAGCATGCCTGAGATTTTTCAAAGGCAGCACCCCAAATGCATTGTCAAGAAAAATTATAGGATCTTCAGAACTGCATTATAAAATGAATGTTGAAACACCATAATTGTAGTCATTTCTGACTACTCAAAAATGTGTCTAGATGTTGTAATTTAAACAAAGAAATATTTCATTTTGGTGACTAGAAAACTCACACATAAATGTCCATATATTTTGTGGCTTATTGGAGTCCACTTTTAATTCACAGATTTCTTTATTAATAATCTAAAGCCTCAGGTGATGCTAAAAATGTTTAGAATTTATCTGTTCATATTAAATGAGAGTGATAGCACAACAGCGTTTGCCTTGCAAGCAGCCGACCCAGGACCTAAAGTGTTTGGTTCGAATCCCGGTGTCCCATATGGTCCCCTGTGCCTGCCAGGAGCCATTTCTGAGCAGATAGCCAGGAGTAACCCCTGTGCACTGCCGGGTTGGCCAAAAGCAATAAATAAACAAACAAAAAATAATGTTATCAATGCAATTGATGTAGACCCACTTTTACAGCCTATTCACCTGGTAGAGGCCCATTATCTTGATAACATTATGATCAAGACTGTAGTTCTGTTTCCACTTCCAGGTTAATTAAACTGAGATAAGTTTAAGTTTGGAGGAAAAGTTAAATTAACAATGAGCTAGAATCCTAGACAATCTAAGTCTAATTTTTTCAAAGTAACAATTGTTTGAACAGATCAGAGAACTCTCCTTACAGAAAAATAGATCATGGAAGTACATATTTTCAAGGGTGGCTTGCAGACAAAAGGACCACAGAATAAATAATAAAACCCTCAAAAACTGCTTTCCTAAAGTATATTATACTTAAAAGGGAAGGAAGAAATAGTGACAGGGAAATTTTTCTTTTCTGGCATTTGCATTTCTTAACTCCTTCCTTAAAAAAAATTAAAATGGGGGCCTGCGAGGTAGTGTCTGCCTTGCAAGCACTAGTCAAGGAAGGACCGCGGCTCGATACTCGGTGTCCAATTCGGTCCTCCCAAGCCAGGGGCAATTTCTGAGCAATTAGCCAGGAGTAACCCCTGAGCATCAAACGGGTGTGGCCTGAAATAAAAACAACAACAACAACCATAAGCACTGCCAAGTGTGGCCTTAAACCCAAAAAAATTAAAATGTAAAGGAAAATGAAAATGCAATTGTGTCTTATCTCAGCACATTGTGAAATAAAAGTGATCAGATTTAGAAAAGTAAAAAAAAATAAGGATAACATACCTACAAAAGAAAGGAAGCATTTACTCTGAAAGGAGTATGATCCTCTACCCCTGTAAGTTTAAATATTTCTGTATGTGAAATGGTCTTCCCAGGTTCCTAACTCTGATGTGTTTCCTAATTAGCTAAAATAGTCACAGAAATTGCTCAAGATCAGACAGTAGCTAGGGTGCTTGTCTTCAACATATCTGATTTATTGTTTCCATTGAAAGAACTCCCCCGCAGGGGAAGTCCGCTCCAGGCTCAGGATATGCGCGTACCCAAAGAGACTCGAAGACCAGACTTGCTGTAATAACACGAGGGATTTTAATATCTCAGCATGCTGGAGACCGAATCTCATAACTCAGGACCGAGTAGAGAAGATTCGGCCCCCCTTTAGCATTCAGCAAAGCTTTTATAGGGTAAAAAGTCTATACATATCATGGGAACACACCTGCCAGGAAGGAGGCATTTCTCCTTATCTCCCGCCACAAAAGAAGTTATGCGTCAGAGCCCAGGAAAGAGGCATTTTGTTTTCCCTGTGTAACAGATGGGGCAGTGTTTGCCCCTGGGGTCATGTGCGTATCTTTGTCCTTCCCCTGACGGCATATGTCTAATTTAAAATGAGGGTCTTCCGCGAATTGTGGTGGTTAGTTCAAAGGAAGGGGAGTTAGGGAGTGGGGGAGTGGGAAGGTTCCCAGGGAAAGGAAGGGGAGCTAGGGAGTGGGGGAGTGGAAAGGTTCCCAGGGAAAGGAAGGGGAGCCAGGGAGTGGGGGAGTGGAGGAAAGGGAAAAGTGGAAAGGTTCCCAGTGAGCTTGAATGAAGTGTAAATTAAGGCACTTTAAGGAATTAGCTTAGTTGGGATCTTTCTTAAGGCACTTAATTAAAGTGTAAATTAGGGAAGTTAGAGTGCTTAGCCGGGAGCTTTCTTTAGGAACTTAGAGAAGCTTAGGGCTTGGCTTAATTCTCTTAGGAAGTGCAAGTTAGGGAGGGTGCCTAGTTTTTTCTTCTGTTTGCTATTTTCCAGTTCTTACTTATATTTATTATTTTCTTCACACCTTTTCATCCCCCACTTTTTTTTTTTGCACATAGCTCTAATCTTAGAGCATCCCTTCATTCTGCTGATATTGCTGTTTGAGAACCATTACATGGACTGTATTTATTCTTTGTTTCACAAAACTAACTAACTTATTTAAAATGCAGGGACCGAAAGTAAGCAGGAAGAATAGGATTATTAGGGGTCCTGTTAGAGTGGAGATAAGAGTTGTAAACCAAGGGGATCTGTTAAACCATCCCTCAAACCAGCCCTGATGAGAATCCCTTTCCAGTCTGCGTTTGTCTAATCTTTCTCTTAACTTTGCCATGGAGTCTCTGACGACTCCGGAGTGGTCTGCATAAAAACAACATTCTTCCTTCAAGGCTGCACACATTCCTCCTTCTTTTAAAAACAAGATATCCAGACCCCTTCTATTCTGGAGGACTACCTCTGATAGGGATGTGAGAGACTCTTCGAGCTTAGTGATGGATTGCTCTATTATTTCTAAGTCTGCATCCATTGCAGCACGCAGTTCAGTATAGTAGTGGGGCATTTGGACTAGGGCGGAGGTCCCAGTCCCAATTCCTGCTGCGACCCCCAAGCCTAGAAGGACTGCCAGTGTAATAGTTACAGGTTCCCTTTTCCAGCGAGCTCTTCTGTCAAACTCATTCACAAAAGACTCGCTATCATGGTACAAGAGTCTAGGGACTAGCTGGACTAAAATACAGTAATCCTGGAGATTGTTGAACACGCTGGTGGAGATGCATGGGGTGAGTCCCGTGTTACAGGCCCAAACCGTGTCTGGAGGGGGAACGAGGTATCGCCCCCGTGTAAAGGATGATTGTAGGGTTGAGCTGCAGAGGTGCTTTCTATCAGGGGGAACGGTACCTAAACAGAGGCCCTGCCCAGACACGGCAGCTAAGGTTAGCTTTCTGCTCCCTCCCCAGGCACATACAGAGGAACTTTCGCTTTCGTTAAAGGTTCTATTTTGGGCAATTCCTTCATAGTAGGGGGGGCTTGAGGCGTAACAGAGCCAGCAAGATTGGGTGATATCAGAATTGGTTCGGTTGAGTACCAAGAAGGCTCCTTCTATTAAGTTTAAAAGGCGGTTTTCCATCCCTGGGGGGGCAGGGGCGTCTTTAGATTCATGAGTCTGGGTTGTTGGGTCCGAGTTTAGGGGCTGTGAGGAAGCAGGAGTAACAGGGACTAGTGTTGGCCTAGGCTTGGGTAAAGGCTGGGTGTCCGTTAGGACGGGGTTGGGCCCTATTGGCTGAGAGGGAGGATTTTGAATTTTCAGTCTGAGTTTGAATGTGAACCCCGGATCGGTTCCAGAAACGTAAAATCTCAGGCCCCACTGTTTTCCTTTTATCCAGCCGCCTTTTTCCTCCCTCCCTTTCTGCGTGAAAGTGATGTTTAGGGTGTCACCTTTACTACCTCTAACTACTGTAATGAGGTCCCAGCTGGAAGAGGGGTTCCAATAGGCAGTGCCAGAGGTTTCACATCCCCATGCTTTACAAAAGAAACTTTCTATCCCCCCACATCGGCGACCTTCCCTCTTAGACTGTTTTTCCCTGGGGCAAACATAGAACGATGCCTGCCGTAACTTTCTCTGCTTTGCCAAGGAACTGCACCCTGGCAGGTCGGCTACGTACTGGCCCCTAGTGTACACTCCCTGTGAGAGGGCTCGTTTCTGAAAGACGACTTTTTCCTGGGGAACCGTTTCAGGTGACTCTTCCGGGATGTCCCATGCCTCTACACCAGCAATGAGGGCGCAAACCTCGGGGCGCAGTGGTGGCCACCAAGTATACGGGGGGGCCACCTTGGAAATGCTCCACACAGTGTCTCCAGCCTGGGAAATGACTTCCCAGGTCAGTGTCATAGGAGCGTGGGGGTTACCGCTCTGGGCAGAGGCGACGGCGCAGGCGAAGTTTAAGAGGATTATCAGTTGCTTCCACTTTCCATTCATCCTTAAGCTTTTCAGCAGGAGCTTTCTTTGTGTGTGACGCGTGGATCCAGGCAGCAATTCCGTCTACTTTCACAGCTGTTGGGGTGGTTAACAGTACTAAGTAGGGTCCCTTCCACCTGGGCTCGAGGGTTCCCACTCGATGACGTCTAACAAGGACCAGATCACCGACTTGGATCCCGTGTGGCACCGCAGGAGTCCCAGGTGAATAGGCTTCTTTAATCTGGTCCCAGATCTGGGTGCGGACAGCCTCTAGAGCCTTAAGGTGGATAAACAAAGCAGAGGGTGAGTGGGAATCTAAGGCGGGGTCTAATACTCCGTCTGGTCTGGTCAAGGGGGGAGGTCCCCCAAAAAGGATCTCATAGGGAGTGAGCCCGAAACGTCCGGGTGTGTTTCGGGCTCTGAGGAGCGCAAAGGGAAGGAGGCCCAACCAGTCCTTCCCGCCGGTCTCAATAGCCAATTTAGTGAGGGTCTCTTTTAGAGTTCTATTCATTCTCTCTACCTGCCCTGAACTCTGGGGTCTATAAGCGCAATGCAATTTCCAATTGGTCCCCAGCTGTTTGGCCAGTCCCTGACTTACCTGGGCGACAAACGCGGGCCCGTTGTCGGAGCCGATTACCTTGGGTATCCCGAACCGGGGCAAAATTTCTTCCAGAATTTTTTTCGTGACCACCTGGGCAGTTTCAGACTTTGTGGGGAAAGCTTCAACCCATCCGGAGAAGGTGTCTATGAAGACTAGAAGATATTTATTGCCATACCTACCAGGAACGATTTCTGTGAAATCTACTTCCCAGAAGACTCCTGGTCTGTCTCCCCGCAGCCGTTTTCCTGGTTCTACGAGCGGGTGGTGGGCATTTGTTAGAACACAGGCTTTACAGGACTGGGTTACTTGTTCTGTTATAGTTCGTAGTCGGAGTACGTGATAATTGGAGGCTTTTACTAGTTCGCACAATTTCTTTTTTCCTAAATGTGTTAGGTGATGGATACTCTTTACATAGTATTCACCTTCTTTATGAGGCAAAATGATTTTGTTGTCTTTAGTTTTTGCGATCCCATGGCAGTCAAATCCGCTGGATAATCCTTTTTCCTTTAGGCGTTCAATTTCCTCACAGTCTATTGGTGTGTAGTTTAGACTGAAATTATCTTCTTTTGGTTGGGGTTTCTTTCGTTGCTCACATAAGGCACAGGAGACAGTTCCTTGTGCGGCTTTCTTAGCAGTGTGATCTGCCATTCTGTTCCCTGCTGCCACGGGGTCCATTCCTTTTTGATGTCCAGGACAATGAATAATAGCTACCTTTTTCGGCAGGTGTATGGCTTCCAAGAGAGCAAGGATTTCTTCCTTGTTCTTAATTTCCTTTCCTGCAGCCGTGAGGAGTCCTCTTTGTTTGTAGATCGCGCTGTGAATGTGAGCGGTGGAAAACGCGTATCTGCTGTCGGTGTAGATGTTAATAACTTTTCCTTCTGCCAGCTCAAGGGCTTTTGTCAAAGCTTGTAATTCAGCTTTTTGTGCCGAAGTCCCCTCAGGAAGGCTGCTGGCCCATATTACTTGCTTCCCATCCACTATGGCTGCTCCGGCTTTTCTTTTTCCATCCATGATGAAGCTACTACCATCTGTGTACCAATTCGGCGCCCCATGCCAGGGCAGATCTGTCAGGTCTCTCCGGGTTCCAGTTTCCTCAGCTAAAATGTCTGTGCATGAGTGTACCGGCTGGGATCCGTCTGTCTCCGGGAGCAGGGAGGCGGGGTTAAGAATAGCAGGCGGTCCGAACGTTATACGGTCGTTTAGCAAGAGACTTTGGTAGTGAGTTATTCGGGCGTTGGTCAACCAACGGTCAGGAGGCTGCCTGACTATACTTTCTAATGCATGGGGAGCGACTATAACTACATGCTGGCCCAGAGTAAGTTTGTCAGCGTCTTTTACCAGGAGAGCCACCGCTGCGATTACCCTCAGACATGACGGCCAGCCGCTTGCCACTGGGTCGAGTTTTTTTGACAAGTAGGCTACTGGTCTTTTCCAAGGTCCCAGGGCTTGGGTTAGCACTCCCCGAGCCACTCCCGCACGTTCGTCCACATACAGGGTAAAAGGTTTGGTTAGATCCGGCAGGGCCAGGGCTGGTGCTGTGAGTAGAGCAGTTTTAATTTTTTCAAAGGCTTCTTGACACTCCTGTGTCCAAGCAAAGGGAGCTTGATCCCGTGTAAGTGGATACAGGGGAGCGGCTAGGGAGGCAAACCCAGGTATCCAAAGTCTACAGAAACCGGCTGTCCCCAGAAATTCCCGTACCTGCCGTGGAGTCTTGGGGACAGGAATGGTAACTACTGTCTTTTTCCTGGCTTCTGTGAGCCACCTCTTGCCGTCTTTCAGGACATACCCCAGGTATGTTACTTCGTTGCGGCACAACTGAGCTTTCTTGGCCGACACCCGGTACCCTAACTCACCCAATTCTTTTAGGAGTTCTCTGGTTCCTTCTTCACACGCTTCCTTGGTGGATGCTGCCAGCAGGAGGTCATCAACATACTGAAGAAGGGAGACTTGGGGGTTCCGAGCCCTGAAGGGGGCCAGGTCCCTATGGAGTGCCTCGTCGAATAGTGTGGGGGAGTTTTTAAAACCCTGGGGCAATCTAGTCCATGTCAGTTGTCCAGTGTGTCCCCCTTCCGGATCTCTCCACTCAAAAGCAAACATCAGTTGGCTGCTGGGGTGTAATTGGAGACAGAAAAAAGCGTCTTTTAAATCTAGCACTGTGTACCAAACCCGCTCCGGTGGGAGGGAACTCAGTAGATTGTAAGGGTTAGGCACAGTGGGATGCAAATCCTGGGCCCTTTTATTAACCTCCCTTAAGTCTTGTACTGGTCGGTAGTCCCCAGTGCCAGGTTTCTTCACCGGCAGCAAAGGCGTGTTCCAGGGAGATCGGCAGGGTACTAGAACTCCTTGCTGTATCAGCCTCTGGATGTGGGGACGGATGCCTTCCTTTGCTTCTTTACTCATGGGATATTGTCTCACCGAGATAGGTGAGGCATGCGCCTTCAGCTCTACCACTATCGGGGGTACTTGTTTAGCCTTGCCAATTCCTGCCTGTTCAGCCCAGACCTCAGGGAATTGGGTAAGCCATTCTGAAGCAACTACTTCTCCAGGCTTTGTTTCATGGAGGCGGTATTCCTCCTCAAGTCCGACTACCAGACAAGTCACAGGAGCTTCCCCCAAAGTTACTTCAGGTCCCTCAGGGGTAAACTGAATTTGTGCCTTTAATTTGGTCAGCAAATCTCTTCCCAGGAGGGGCGCAGGGCACTCAGGGATGACCAGGAAGGAGTGAGTTACTCGGCCCCTCCCAACGTCCAATTTTCTTTTTGTAGTCCAATGGTAGAATTTGCTGCCCGTGGCCCCCACAACCATGGTTTCTTTTGTTCCTAATTTTCCTAGGGGCCTGGTCAATACCGAATGTTCAGCTCCCGTGTCCACCAGGAAGTTGATGGGAGTCCCCTCTACTGGAAGCATTACCCTGGGCTCGGGGAGGGGGACCGAGCCCCGTCCCCCCTAATCATCGAGAGCCAGGACCTTGTTCCTCCTGAGTTGCTTTTTCGGGCACTCCCTTGCCCAGTGTCCTTTTTCTTTACAATGGGCACACTGATCTTTTTCGAGTGGACGGTCAAGTCCTTTTTCTTTACAATGGGCACACTGATCTCTATCGAATGGACGATCTTGTCCTCTCGGGGTTCTTCTTGCCCTGTCGCCCAGGTGCCCTGTCTGCCTGCTTCTTTCTCTTTCTGCTATACTATCCCCTACTACTGCAGCCAAAATTCTAGTTAAATTTCTCTCTTGTCGGCGATCACGCCGGTTCTCTCTGTCCTCTATCTCTTTCTTTTCTCTTTCCTTTTTCTCCTCCTCTGTTTCTCTCTTGTGGAACACTTTCTCTGCCTCCTTCACTAAGTCTCGCAACGAATAATCTTGAAGTCCCTCTAGCCTCTGTAGCTTACATTTTATATCTGTGGCTGACTGCCCAATAAAGGCCATTGCTATGGCCGCCTGTTGTCCCTCTGAAGCTGGATCAAAAGGAGTGTACCTCCTATAAGCTTCCATTAGGCGTTCCAGGAAAACCGAGGGCGGTTCAACTGGACCTTGGACAACCTCTCTTACCTTAGCCAGATTCGTGGGGCGTCTTGCAGCCCCTCTTAGACCAGCAATGAGAGCCCGGCGGTAGACGGTGAGGCGCTCCCTACCTTCTGCGGTATTGAAGTCCCAGGTTGGCCTGGTCAGTGGAAACCCTTCATCTATGAGGTTAGGGAGATTAGTGGGAGTCCCATCGGCCCCCGGGACGTTTTTCCTGGCTTCTAGGAGGACTCTTTCTCTTTCCTCTGTCGTGAAGAGGACCTGGAGCAGTTGTTGACAGTCGTCCCAGGTGGGCTGATGCGAAAACATGAGAGACTCGAGGAGTCCCGTCAGGGCAGAGGGATTATCTGAAAAGGTGGGGTGCATAGTCTTCCAATTATATAGATCTGCCGAGGAAAAAGGCCAGTACTGTAAAGGGGGAAGCTGGTCATCTCCTGGCGGGGGCCCCATTGCCCGAAGGGGGAGGGCAAGAGACCGTGACTCGGAGGGGCGAACAGTTTCTGGACTGCGGCCCTTCCGGCTCCGGGTTCCCCCTGCTGGTCCCGGTTCGCGTGGACCGGCCGCCGGGGGTTGCCCCACAGCGACGTGTGGCACGTTAGGTTGTGCCGGCTGGGGAGAGGATTGAGGTTGGGAGTACGGAGGGGGGGAGAAGTCAAGAAGAAGATCATTGTCTATCTCAGGGTAGAGGGGCGGGGGAGCTGAAGGTCGGGGGGGAACAGGCAAGTTGGGCTCGGGGTCTGAGGCTACTGCCATTATAGTGGAAGTTGGCTCAGGGCGGCCAAATATCCAGGGCTTGACCCACACTGGTGGATTCTGGACGAGGTCCTGCCAGACGAGAATGTAGGGTATTTGGTCCGGGTGTCCCCCTTCAGACTGAAAAATGACCTTTCTTACTGCGGAAATAAGAGAGAGGTTAAAGACACCTTCTGGCGGCCAGCCGACTCCAAAGGTTGGCCATTCAGAGGTGCAGAAGGTCTGCCAGGGGCCCTTCCGTACCCCGACAGACAGATTGTGAGCCCTAGCTTTTACGTCAGTCCAGTGGTTAAGGGTTAGAGTCAAAGGAGTCGTCACGGTCTGTCCCATCTTAGTCCTAATTTCAAGGAAAACTGACACAGAAGTTACAATCAAGAGACAAATGACCCAGAACAAGCGCCGTTCCCGCGTTGCCCAAAGGCACTTCAAAGAGTCGGATGGCAGGGGCCTCCGCCGCCAGCCTAGTTCAATGAGGAAGCTATTCTCCTCGCGACTCTCCAGACCAGGGGGGTACACCAGGCGTCCCTGGTCGTCCCCGCTTCCTCCCGGGACGTCTCCCAGGGTGATCGGACGGTGGACACCCGGACACGTCTGTCTTTATCCACGAAACCTCAGACTTGCTGAGCGTCCGTAAAGCCGAAACTGCGATCGCGCCAAACCTCAGAGAAAAGTACAGCCAGAAGCAAACGAACCCAGACTAAATAACACGAGGGATTTTAATATCTCAGCATGCTGGAGACCGAATCTCATAACTCAGGACCGAGTAGAGAAGATTCGGCCCCCCTTTAGCATTCAGCAAAGCTTTTATAGGGTAAAAAGTCTATACATATCATGGGAACACACCTGCCAGGAAGGAGGCATTTCTCCTTATCTCCCGCCACAAAAGAAGTTATGCGTCAGAGCCCAGGAAAGAGGCATTTTGTTTTCCCTGTGTAACAGATGGGGCAGTGTTTGCCCCTGGGGTCATGTGCGTATCTTTGTCCTTCCCCTGACGGCATATGTCTAATTTAAAATGAGGGTCTTCCGCGAATTGTGGTGGTTAGTTCAAAGGAAGGGGAGTTAGGGAGTGGGGGAGTGGGAAGGTTCCCAGGGAAAGGAAGGGGAGCTAGGGAGTGGGGGAGTGGAAAGGTTCCCAGGGAAAGGAAGGGGAGCCAGGGAGTGGGGGAGTGGAGGAAAGGGAAAAGTGGAAAGGTTCCCAGTGAGCTTGAATGAAGTGTAAATTAAGGCACTTTAAGGAATTAGCTTAGTTGGGATCTTTCTTAAGGCACTTAATTAAAGTGTAAATTAGGGAAGTTAGAGTGCTTAGCCGGGAGCTTTCTTTAGGAACTTAGAGAAGCTTAGGGCTTGGCTTAATTCTCTTAGGAAGTGCAAGTTAGGGAGGGTGCCTAGTTTTTTCTTCTGTTTGCTATTTTCCAGTTCTTACTTATATTTATTATTTTCTTCACACCTTTTCACCATAAGTCTTCATATGGACCCTGGAGATTCTATTATCCAGGAATGATTTGTGAGATCAAAGTCAGGAGTATGGCAGTAGTACTGCTAGGTGTGACCACAAAGAACAAAAAGATGAGAAAAGATAAACAAATATGGAATGTTCTCTTGGAAATGCACATGTGTATTTCATTCTTATTGTCCATACCTATTGAGGACTCATGCACAACACACCTTTGTAAGGTAAGGAAAATGTGTTACACAGTTGAAGTGAGAATCTTCTTATAAATTTGTATTATTTTAATAATTGGGATTTTGAATTTATAGTTACTTTATAGCAAATGGCATAAATTGTTGGTGCCTTATATTTGTGCATTTTTTTGTTTTGTTTTATTTTTATGTTTTTGTTTTTGTGCCATGCCTGGCAGTGCTCAGGTGTTACTCTTGGTTCTACACTTTGATATATCTCCTTGCATTCCCTTATGGATGCTGGGTATTGAACCTGGGTTGGTCTCATGTCAGCCACATACAAGGCAGATTCTCTATCTGTTGTATCCCATATGACCCTTCTAACCCACTTGGATCCTTGAGTGAAGTCATCAATTATCCCTGAGAACAACCAGCTGTGGCATAAAAACCAAAAAAAAAATATTTTTATTTATAGAAAATATAATTATTTATATATGTATGTACTCTTTACATATTTATTTTTGTCTCACTGAAAGTTGCTTTTTTAGCTAATTATTAAGGGCCTTCAGGTACAACACTCTAATATTACTCTCATCACAGAATATAGCATTAGCTACATGTAAGTTACATCAAAGAACCCTGAATTTTATCAATTAATAAATATTCTATTTTCAGAACTTTGGAGAAAGTTTATTTAGATAAATTTACCTTCAACATGTTCAGGAAAAGAAACAGCAATTCTTGGACTTTGGCAATGCATTAAAGTAACGTCTCTCATTGAACAATCATTTTATACCATAATAGAAATTATAGAATACTAGGCCATTCTTATTTGCTACTATAATCTTATAAAGGATAGATAAATTTTTGATATTAGTTATGAATCAGAAATAAACTTTAGATTACAGATTAAGTAGGGATACTCACAGATTAAACTGACTTCTTCATTGTTAGAAAATACAGAAATGACACATTTTATGGTATCTGACTCAGCATTTGACTCAACAATACAGAAAGCCTGAGGAAATCAGAAACGATAAATTTATTTTTCTACGCACACTCAGCCAACTTGATGTCTATAAAGTAGTACAACACAAAGTGTAAATCAACTACAGAAAAAAACTATTTTTTGAAAGAATTGTAGCTAGAGATAGGACATGATTGAAAATTAAATCTCAGTCAGGAAATTGAGAGACAAATCCAGAGGCAATCTTACAATTTATCTGTCTCTGCTTATAAAAATATATAATAAAATACATGCAGGGACTACTAAAAATGCACATTTTTATCTAGAGAAGAAAAATTATATGTGAGACTTGAAATAGAATATTCAGATTTTTTAAATATGCCAACAATGGCTCTTCTTTATTTACTTCCTTACATAGTAACAAAATAAAGAGCATTTGAGTAGTTTTATTTCAATGTAAGCAGATGAATTATTAACATACAATCAAATATTTTACCATTTGATTTAACTGTTCAAGGAGCAGCATGAATTTTGTATTTAAGAGCATTTTTAAGTAAGATTGCATGAGGTACCTATAAGAAAGGGATATAAAAATGTCCTAGATCTTTGTGAATATTTGAACTTTAATTCAAAATTACTATTTGTTGGTGTATATATATATATATATATATATATAACCATGCTTTTTATTCACAAATATAAATTATTACTAATTATGAATGTCATATATACTTATAAAAGTTCATGATATTAATTATACCATATGGACAGGGTCTTTATTAAGAAGAAAATATGAAAACCTCTTCTTTCAGTATTTACATATATTTATACAAATTTAAATGAACCATTTTATTGCCAAGATGGTTTTACTTGAGAAATAGAAAAAAAACACAGTTTAGAGATTATTTTTTTCAAGAGATTAAACCTCATGCAAGTTATCCTTTGTGTTCTATATCTAGAGACAAGGTCACTTTGTGGGACATCCTTTTTTTTTATTTCCAGGAAGCATAAGACTTTTTAAAATATTTTAGCCATGCCATTATCATATCAGAAGACACATTCACACATTGAAGATATAAAAGTACCCATTGTGTTCTGACAAAAGGAGTCCCTTACAATCCTTAATTCAGATGTCATAGGGATTTGCCAGGGGACATCTCCTGCAGGCCAAGTTGTCTTCTCAGTATAGAGGCTTGAACCTGTTCTTATTTTAGTTTCTAATTCAAATTTTCTGGACCGTAGGCTGAGGGGTTGATTTGTTTTGAGGCAAAGGAATAGAAAAGAATGTTCCATGATGGATGGAGCCTCTAACATTAATAAAGGTGCTGAATTTCAAGGCAGATCTGGTTCAGTGCTAAAGATGATGGCTAAAGATGACTGTATTTTGGGGGGATGGCTTGAAAGATGACGACTTAAATTTGCATGAATTGTTGAGTTCATATTTTCTTATTTTACTCAGCAAAGAAAAAAAATAGACTTCTTTATTTTTACTCCTGGTTCTAGCTTCATCTGCCATTGTCTCAGAGTCCAACCCTGACAGTTCTCATTACAACCTTTCTCAGGGCTGATCCAGGTTATTTCCCAGCACCTCATGTAGCCACCTGAACTCTGCCTGGAGTCATCTCAGAGCACAAAACCAGGACTAAATCTTGAGTACTTTCAGGTGTGGTGCCAAAACTAAAAGAAAAGAAAAAAATTCATAGAAACTTTTAATTTATGTAAACATTAGTAGATCTTAAAATTTAAATATCTGATAGCACTTAATAGACAAAACTATGTGTTTTATTTATTTTCTAGCTTATTATTAAGGAACTATATAAGTAAAAAATGATTATTTGCATAGCAGGAAACAAAGCCACAGTGATGAAAGAAAATTCTTTTATATATATATATATATATATATATAATTTGTTAATAGGCATTTTGTGTCATATATCTCTATAGCTTTATTTTATAATATAAAAAATTCAACTAAAGGAGAAGCATAAATCTAGTTTTCAGAGGTTTTAGAGACAAAAATAAACATTGTATAGTGAACACATAGCAAACTGATGAAACTGTGATGTTAAGAAGATAAAATTCAAGCCAATGTTTATTATCAGATAATTTTTAAATACTAAACTTTTATCCTAAAATAATTAAATTGGAAGGTGATCAATTTGGTTATAATATCTACCAATCACCATTAAAAATATAAACTCATTTAAGTATGACATGCTACTTGAATGTATTACAATTTTGATAGCAGAATACTGTTTAAAATGATTTTTCCTGAAGTTACATAAATAAAAAAGATATTATTTCATCATAGATTATTTTTCATAGTTCAAATTCAATGTATTTAAATCTAGTTACCTGAATTTTTGTTAATTCATTTTAAATGTCTCAATATGTTTACAAATATGACTAAATAACCATTGAGAACTAAAACTCCCATATTTTAATTTATTTTTCAATTATTAAATTATAGATAGGTAGATAGGCATTCTTATACCAAGTAAATATTTTAAAATATTTTCTTTTACCTTTTATTTTGATAAAGTTTATTGTGATGAACAGTATGCTCTCTTAGATCTAGAAACATAATCATAGTATTTAAAAGCATTAATTAACCATGTGATTGTACAGTACAAGAGAACAACAGTATCTATCCCACAGTGAAAGCCTGATAATTATTGGTGATGCCAAATAAATCTCTTTTAAATAGAAGAGAATATAGAACAATTTAAACATGGCCCTAACAATATATATGTGTTTTGATGAAGATTTTTAAACATTCCTCTAAATAAAGACTGCATTTACAGGCAAACATTTGCTTATCTTTTAGCAGTTCTTCAATTTTTAAAAAAAACGATATATTTACACATATATTTCATTTATATATTTATTTTTTCTTAAAAATTTAAACAACTATGCTTTCCAGAGTTATTTGAAGTTGAGTTCACTTGAAAATCTTTTTTCTATTAAATGTCTGTGTTTCTGTGTTTCTGCTTATTTTGGATAGATTTTTCTTAGCTACTTCATATGCAAGTATTTTATTTCTTATTTTTGTAGGTCTTTTTTTGTGTGTATGGACATTATAGAATTATTTTAAATATTTAAAATAATTTATTTTTTATATTTTTCTTTTTTTTTATTTAAACACCTTGATTACATACATATTTGTGTTTGGGTTTCAGTCATGTAAAGAACACCACCCGTCACCAGTGCAACATTCCCGTCACCAATGTCCCAAGTCTCCCTCCTCCCCACCCGACCCCCGCCTGTACTCTAAACAGGCTCTCCATTTCCCTCATATATTTTCATTATTAGGACAGTTCAAAATGTAGTTATTTCTCTAACTAATCTCATCACTCTTTGTGGTGAGCTTCCTGAGGTGAGCTGGAACTTCCAGCTCTTTTCTCTTTTGTGTCTGAAAATTATTATTGCAAGAATGTTTTTCATTTTTCTTAAAACCCATAGATGAGTAAGACCATTCTGCGTTTTTCTCTAATTATTTGTCATTCTATATTTCTGATAAAGTCTAGCTCAAGTTTTAACAATTTGGAACCATAGCTTTGGATCTTTCGTGAGATTTGTTATGTTGATGATGGAATTGATTCTCAAATTTGAGTTTCTTTTGAAGCAAATATTTTTGAACTTCATTCCTGGGGTTTCTGATTCAGTAGGTACAGGGGGACCTAATATACAGACTTTATGCCAGTTTTCTGGGATATGCTAAAGTTTTGATAAGCTTGCTCTAAATAAAATCTATATTATCTATTGATCTATCTTGTTCTGACAATGAATGATCTTCTCTGCTCAGTTATGAATATTTTCACTAATATTGTTCCTGCTCATTATTTTAAGAAATTAAAATGGAATCCTAGTCAATCCTTAAAATATTTTGGTTGCAAAATAGTGATGGAAAATCACCATTGACTATAATCATTTGAATATTAATGATACTATCCAAGTTTATAACTGACAGCTAATGCTGATTCAGATTTTAACTATCTGAATGTTTGGCATTCTGTTTCAAAGTCCCAGATGGTTGACTAGACGTCTTAGGATGCTTTTTTCTAAGAATTTTATTCACTTTTAGTGTTCATTCCTGAAAACAATATATTCAATAAACACATCACATGAGGGAGAATTTTAATGATAGAATATGTGTTATATTTGAGCATAGTATACAGCTTAGTTACTTGTGTATTGGGTCTGGTGACACATTTAAAAAATAACCCTGCCCCTTCTTTTATGTGATTCAAAGATAAGCTCACTCCTTTTCAAGTAATAATCAGAAGCTGAAAGACTGTGACCCTTCAGTAAGGGTTTAAGATACATGACTGAAACCCAAACACAATCATGTATGTAATCAAGGTGTTTAAATAAAAAAAAAAGAAAGAAAGAAATCCTTATTTTAGGTCAAGAGAAATCATCACGGTTAGTTTCAATGTAAAATACCTATAATGTGTAGAGTGTAAGGGCACATGTTAAATGCATAGAACATAATGAATAAGGTGTATAAAGGATTTAATTATTTGAACTACAGATTAAGATGCCAGATGTTAGTCAACTTTGTAAAGCTTTTATTCCTGGCCCCACTAAATGATCATTTGCTTTTTTATTGGCTTTGTGTTGTGAAGCAGCTGACATGGCATAAAATACAGCAATCCAGGAGTACTTCAATTTACTGTCCAAAGCACTGGCTGACAGGAACTGTATTGGGATTCGTTTTTTTTTCCTCTTTTTGTAGCACATGACATGAAATGCTAACAGTTTATAAATATTGTTTTTCATGGGAATAGAAATAATTTGAAGGCAGATCCATTTTATGTCAAAGGCTATTCATCTGGGGATGTATTAATAAACTTTAATGCTAACAAAATCTAGAATGTGTTGTGTAGAAATGCTGAGTTTTGTTACTGATTGGGCACTGGGATAGAAGAACTGGCAAGCAATCCATTAAACATTTCTAAGCACCAGTTTCCTGGTCGTCTCTAGTACATATCCATGATTATGATTATAAAACTTATGCTAATAAAATGTGTGGTTTTTTTCCTTAAACATACCCACAATTGAAACACAAGATGTTCTTCAGTAATATGGAAAACCATAAAATTTGGCATTCGAGATGTCAACCTATTTTTTTCTAAAATAGTGCACTGATGGCAATAGAAGACCTTTGCAATATACTGGTCTCCTCTACTGTCCACAAATGTTGTCAATTAACCGTCAATTGTCATATACTAAGGCTGGGGTGATAGTAGAGAGGGTAGAGTGATTGTATTAATGCAACAAACCCTGGATTAATCTCTTCCATCCGATGTCAATAGAGGGCTCAAGGAGTGATTATTGAGTGCTAAACTAGGAGTGAGCCCTGAGTACCACCAGGTGTGGCCAAAAAGAAAAAGAAATAGAAAGAACCCTTTCTTATACAAAGTCAGCTAATAGTGAGACTAATATCTGGCGATTCATCCCAGTCAAATTCAAAATTGTATAACTAGTCTTAGTGATTGGCTCTTAATGTATGCCTCACTATCCATCTCACATTTTTATCTTTTGCTAATGAATCATCA
The DNA here is from genome assembly GCF_024139225.1 of Suncus etruscus. NCBI lineage: Eukaryota > Metazoa > Chordata > Mammalia > Eulipotyphla > Soricidae > Suncus > Suncus etruscus. The sequence goes on along the minus strand of NC_064855.1, from coordinate 103,014,405 downwards.
ACAACTCTTGCTAGCACTCAGAGTTTTGTATTGCCCGATTGACAGCCAAGAACCTCATATTTCTGTTATTTTGGCTGTTAACACACCAAGCACATTTCTGGCATTGTTAACAGGACTTGAAAAGAAGTACTTCATAAACTGCAATTAAACCAACGCCGTAGAAAAGAGTAATGTGAAGGTTTTGCTTGTGGTCATCAAAACAACTGATTTTCTGGCTGGTGGTTTGTGTAGCAAAATCAAAATCAAGCTACTATTTTTTTTTTTGAATGAAGGATACAGAAATAAAACATATGACTCAATGAAATGATCAATTCACCAAGAATATTCTGGGGTTTTGTTTATTTGTTAGTTTTGGTTTTGGGATCACAGTCAGCAGCACTTTGGGGTTACTCTTTGATCTGCACTAAAATTACTCCTGGCTCCAGAGTAGTATTTAAGATGCCTAGGATCAAACCTGTGTAGCTTTGTGAGAGACACTCTTCCCACTGTGCAATCCGTCTGGCCCCACATGAAGAATATTCTATCTAATGAGATTATCATTCAGATTTGAAGGAATGATACAAAGCTTCATGTACACAGCCTTGAAGTTCACAGCCTTGAAGGTGGGGTACACCCAAGTAGAGTCTCCTTGGAAGTGGGGAACATCTGTGAGGGTCCCTGGCAAGGTGGGGGATATACCAGAGAAAATGAGGAAGAACCAGCTAATTTGGGCACAGAGCCTCATAGAAGAATATATGCGAACTGATTGGCCTCACAATCATGCCTTGCCAACTCATTTGCATACACGATCCTACTAGAAAACCCCTTCAAGCAGAGACTATCCAGTGGGCAGGCACTCTAGGACGCCTAACCTTCTTGACCTTTAAGTTGATTTGCTATCGTCTAGAATGTTTCTAGGGTGTTTCATCTTGTTCTTTACTGCTAGATGTCTAGGGTGCTATTTTGTGAATTATAGGACCTTGGGCTCTGCACCATTATTGTTGAAATAGAAATTTAGTTTTTAAATGGAAACTTAACCTTGTTAGCCTTAAATGGAAACTTAACACTGGTTAAACAAAATGGAGTATTTCAGCTCTAGGCTTCACAGCAGCAACAGAGATTGTTACTATGGAAGCGGTACTCAGAGTCGGCACAGCAGATGTGGGGGTCATAGGCTTGGTGTTAAGAGAGCCAAGGCAATGGCAGTGAGAATGGTAGCATAAGAAGCAGTGGCAGTGATGATGGCAGCATCAGAGGCAGGAGCAGTGATAGTGGAGGCATTAGAGGCAAGAACAGAGTCAGCGGCAGTAATGGTGGCAGCCTCAGAGACAACATCACATACAGTGGCAATGACAATGACAGAATTAGAGGCCTTAGAGCTGTGCTGCTACCATAAAATGTGAAACTCTTACCATTATCTGTTTCTAAAGACTGCTTTCCATGGCTCTGTCATTTACCAATTAGAGTTGTCTAAGTTCAATGATATAATTTCAAATACTTCCCACTTCAATAAAAGAGACATTCAAAAGACTATAATGTCCCTTCTTTCAGTTCTCTAGTGCCTAGGGATTTCCAAGCTTAATTCTATTTTGAGTTTGTACTAAATGACAGGCCACAATGCATAAAGCCCTTTACTCAATGTAAATCAATTTGCTTAGCACCCTTTAATGCTTCAGCCATTCAGCACTTGATTCTGTACTTTTCTCTGCCATTTATTTTTTCCTCCATCCTTCAGCATTTTAGAAAATTGCAGTTTATAAAGCTACTTAGCTCTTATTATGAGCTTTTCAGCCTTAGTATTATTGACACTAAATCCAAATAATTATTTGTTAAGAGTGCTGGGACCCTCTTTTGAATGCAAATTGTTCAGTACCATGACTAGTAGTGTCTACTGGGTGCCAATAGTAACTCCCACCTTCTTTTCCAGATGACAGACAAAAATATCATTAGAACTCTTTTTAATGTAATAGGGTACATAAATTGCTTTTGCAACACGTTGTGAAACTCTCTAACCTATCTCAAAGTCATATTTTAGTAGTGATATCTTTGTTTTTGATTCAGCATGACTTCACTTTAGACATTTCTTCACCACTCTTCTTTCTATTTTCAGCCCTGTGTTGCTATTTTGAAATATATAACTATCCTTTCAATTTATCTAAAAGTTTCTTTAAAAGAAATTGTTGACAATGTCTTACTGAGTCTTTTGTGTTTTTCACCAAAAAATAAATACACTCAAATATTGGGTTTTCTGTGGCATAATAATATTTGAATCAGCTAACATTGAGAACTTGTTTAAAATAGCGAATATGAACCTCAGAAAAAAAGTTAGAGATGTCAAGTTCACATTATAAAAGAAAAATGAAAAATGCTATTGTTATTTGATTTCAGTCAGTGTTTCCAATAAATTTATTGAACAATAATGAATTTTGGCTTCAACTGTCTAGTGACAGACTGGTGAATAAAGAAGTTAGAATATATATACAAATTCACTTATCTAAAAGGGAAGAAAAAGAACCTCCTTTTTTTTTAGCAACATGAATGAAACTGGGAAAAAATCATGTTAAGAAGACTATCTCAGAAGGGAAAAGACAAATATGACATGATCCTCTATTGGGTGGGATATAAAAAAACAAAGAGACAAACTAGTGAAAACATATCCGTATGCTCTGAAGATAGAAATGAGGACACCAAAGGTTAAGGGTTAATAGAGAAGAATCCAGTGATTTGATAATTTGATAATTTTGAACTGTATATCATGTAATAATTTACAACCTTGCCAACCATTTTGTCTCAATTAAATAGCAGATATGTAAATTTTTTAAATTTCTTTATTATTTTGTAAAAAATACAAAAGATTAAAGAAAATAAAAAGAATTCATAAATCAAGGGTTCAGTTATTATTTTCTTCCTTATGCAAAGCAAAGTTACTGCCAGAAAGACATTTTTTGTATATACACTTATTTTTACCTTTTCAGTGACATATTAAAATTTCAGCAATTCTACAGGTGTGAAACACTAACATCATGACCTCTTTCAGATGGTTGATGCCATGATCCATTTTTAGAATCTTAGGTTGAGGCAATTATTGCAGATTTATAGCTTCTTAAAATCCATTTTGGTTAATGAGATCAACACTCCTTCAGGGAAGTACTAGAAGACCTTTATTACATTTATTAATTTATTAAGAAAAGTAATGTAAAAATATATGAGCATAACATTCACTATCTTATTGTATTTTAATGTTCTTTAAATAATTTCTTTTCTTCCCTCTCCCACTATTTGCTGCTGTTTTTCTTATTACTGGAGGTTGCATGTTGGGTTGAGAAAATTGAACTCTATGGTTGTGGGCACAAAATATTAAACTCTGAGGTGTTGTAACTGTAATGCTACAGGAACCATACTGGACATGGGGGCCAATTTGTGAGTGGGTCTCACAGTTTTCCTTTTGTGAGCCATGAGATTTAGCCCTGAGTAAAAACAAGGGCTCTCTAGCAATTCAAAAGTACACAGTTCAGTCCTATCACACACTCACATTGGTGTGCACGCAATCTCCAGAAAGCATTCTATCTTAAAAAGAAATGCTATTCCCCACACAATAATTCTGCACTTCAGCTTCCCCATAGACTTGGCGATTACCATCTGCTTTTGCTATGTCAGACCACTCCACATAACTCAAGTACTTAGAACCACACAATATTTGCGCCTGTGTATTGGTTAATCAATGATGTACAAATATTTAAATTGTTTTACAATGATACCAACACTCTAGCTACTTACTTATTTTAAAATAATGGATACCAATAAGTGGTCTATCCTTGTGCTTTTGGTTTGAATTTTCTTATGAATACTGAAAAAATTATTTCATGGTTGTTGGTCTTTTTTTTGTATCTTGTGGGGAAAATATCTATTCATGCCTTTTTATCATAATTTGTGCTGATTACTTTTATTGTTCACAAAATTTAAAAAAATATTTGAATAATAACCATATATTAGAATGCCTTTTGACTTATTACTATTTGTCTTTGACCCATGGTGCAGAGGAATTTCAAGTTTGAGGCAATCCAATTAATTTATTTTTACTGTGTGTTTCAGGTCATACCCTAGAGTATTCATTGTTTCTTCCTGGCATTTTGTTCAGAAATCATTCCCACCAGTGACAAACAGAACCATGTAGGGTGTCAGGAATTACAAAGGGTAAGCATCTTGCAAAGGAAGCATTGTACTGTCTCTTTGGTGTCAGATACACAATTAGAATATCTTGAAGAATTTTGGGGAAAAATTCTATAACATTACCTACAATTCTTCAATTTTAATTCTACTATGTCAATTTAATTGTATTTAATTAAAACATTTCATTGGAATTAGAATTCCTCCTATTTATTTATTTTTGGCTTTTGGGGCATACCTGTTGATGCTCAGGGGTTACTCCTGGCTGTGTACTCAGAAATCGCACCTGGCTTGGGGGGACCATATGGGACACCGGGGGAATCAAATCGCATTCCGTTCCATCCTAGGCTAGCACTTGCAAGACCTTACCTCTAGTGCCACTTCTCCAGCCCCTGGATTTAAAATTTGAACCACAACCAGTGATGCAAGTGACTTCTCTCAGTGTTTTGCTCTGGGATTCACTCTTGATGCTTGTCACATGTAATGCATTCACTTAAACTATTGAGTCGTTCTTCTGTACCCAAGTTATATTTTCAATACCAGCCAGATTATATCACAATTTATTGGTTTACAATTTCACTGAAGCAAATCTCTCTCTTTTTCTCTCTTCTCTCTCTCTTCCCTCCTCTCTTTCACTCTCCTATTGTTCTTATGTATACATATAATCTTAGTCTCCTATAATTTCAGATAGCTAAGACCATTTTTAAGCACATATGCATCTCTTCAGAAAAAAATGTTCACTAAGTAGTAAAGTAGTGAGTTCTCCACCAGCACTGCTTGTTCTTATTCTTTCTCATGTGTGCCAATCTCTGTGGCGTGAGATGATACCTCATGGTTTTTTAATTTGCATCTCGCTGATGATTAGTGATGTGGAACATTTTTTCATGTGCCTTTTGGCCATTTGTATTTCTTCTTTGACAAAGTGTCTATACATTTCCTCTCTTCATTTTTGATGGGATTATATGCTTTTTTTCCTTGTAAATTTCCATAAGTGCTTTCTATATTTTGGATATTAGCCCCTTATCTGATGGGTATTGTATGAATAGTTTCTCCCACTCAGTGGGTGGCTCTTGTATCCTGGTCACTATTACCTTTGAGGCACAGAATCTTATCAGTTTAATATATTCCCATCTGTTTATCTATGCTTCCACTTGTTTCGAAAGTGCTGTTTCCTCTTTAAAGATGCTGTTAGTCTCGATGTCATGGAGTGTTTTACATACGTGTTGTTCTTTATACTTATGGTTTTAGGTCTGATATCAAGCTCTTTAATCCACTTGAATTTTTACTTCATACATGGTGTTAGCTGGGGGTCTGAGTTTGCCTTATTGCAAGTGGATAACCAATTGTGCCAACACCACTTGTTGAAGAGGCTTTCCTTGCTCCATTTAGGATCTCTTGCACCTTGATCAAAAATTACTTGATTGTATGTCTGAGGAACATTCTCTGAGTACTCAAATTGATTCCACTGATCTCAGGGTTTGTCTTTATTCCATTTCATGTTGTTTTGATAACTATTGCTTTGTAATACAAATTAAAGTTGGGGAAAGTAATGCCTTTCATATTCCTTTTCCCAAGAAGTGTTTTAGCTATTCTAGAGGGTTTATTGGTCCAAATGAATTTAAAAAGTGTTTGATACACTTCTTTGAAGAATGTCATGGGTATCTTTAGAGGGAACTCATTAAATATGTACAATAACTTGAGGAGTATTTCCATTTTAATGATGTTAATCATGCCAATCCATGAGCAGGGTAAGTGTTTCCATTTCTGTGTATCCTCTCTTATTTCTTGGAGCAGAGTTTTTTGTTTACTTTGTATAGGTCCTTCACATCTTTAGTCAAGTTGACTCCAAGATATTTGAGTTTTTGTGACACTAATGTGAATGGGGTTGTTTTCTTCATGTTCCTCTCTTCCCTGTCATTATTGGTGTATAAAAATGACATTGATTTATTTGTGTTATTTTTGTAGCCTGCCACATGGCTATATGAACCTATTGTTTCTAGAAGTGTTTTGTAGAGTCTTTAGGGTTTTTTTTAGATAGCCCCCAATATTTAATTGAATTTACAGAGAAATTTTTATAAAAATGGATCTCTAGATCCCATATTAGTTAATTTCTTTGTTTATTTTTAATTAAATATATTTTTATTTAAGTAACATGATCATATTTGGGTTACAGTCATAACCAGAACACCCCCCTTCACCAGTGCAACATTACCCCCTACCCCCTTCCCATCCCTTGCCTGTTTTCGAGACTGGCATTCTACTACAGTAATTTGTCTTTAGGGTTTTGTAAGTTCAGTATCATGACATCTGTAAACAGTGAGAGCTTGAGTTCTTCCTTTCTTATCTGGATTCCCTTGATATCTTTTTCTTGCCTAATCGCTATAGCAAGTACTTCCAGTACTATGTTGAATAGAAGTGGTGAGAGCAGACAGCCTTGTCTTGTACCAGAATTTAGAGGGAAGGCTTTTAATTTTCCTCCATTGACAATATTTGCCATTGGCTTGTGATAGATGGCCTTAACTTTATTCATAAAGGTTTCTTTCATTCCCATGTTACTGAGAGTTTTTTTAATCAAGAATGGGTGTTGAACCATATCAAATGCTTTTTCTGTGTCTATTGATATGATCATGTGATTTTTATTTTTCTTATTGTTGATGTTGTGTATTATGTTGATATATTTAAGGATGTTAAACCATCCTAGCAGTCCTGGGATGAAACCTACTTGATCTTCTTGATGAGGCATTGGATCCTATTTGCCAGAATTTTGTTGAGGATCTTTTCATATTTCTATCAGGGATATTGGTCTGTAATTTTCTTTTTTTGGCAGCATCTCTGTCTGGTTTTGGTATCAAGATGATGTTGGCTTCATAAAAGCTGTTTTTTTATTCAATTTTATGAAAGTGTCTTGCCAGGGTTGGTAGTAGTTCCTCTTGAAAGGTTTGAAAGAATTTATTAGTAAATCCATCTGAGCCTGGGCTTTTGTTTTAGTGCAGACATTTGATTACCACTTTAATATCCTCAATATTGATGGGGGTGTTTAGATATGCTACATCCTTCTTATTCAACTGAGGAAGGTTATAAGATTTTAAGAATTTATCCATTTATTCCAGCTTCTCATGTTTAGTGGCATAGAGTTTCTCAAAGGAGTCTCTGATTACCCTTTGAATCTCTGCAATATCTGTAGTGATCTCCCCCTGTTCATTTCTAATATGGGTTATCAAGTTTCTCTCTCTCTCTTTCTCTCTCTCTCTCTCTCTCTCTCTGTGAGTTTTGCTAATGGCCTATCAATCTTGCTTATTTTCTCAAAGAATCAACTTCTGCTTTTGTTGATCTTCAGGATTGTTTTATGGGTTTCCACTTCACTGATTTCTGCTCTAAGCTTTGTTATGTCCTTCTGTCTCCCTATTTTTTGGTTCCTTTTGTTGATCATGTTCTAATTATATATGCTGCATCATTAAGCCTTTCAGGTATGCCTCTTCTTTCTTCCTGATGTGTGTTTGCAAAGCTATAAATTTTCCTCTCAGTATAGGCCCATTGTCTTTCTACTCCACTCTTCACTGAAAATTGTCATTATGAATCCTAATATAATCATGAAACCTAATTTCCTAGGAAACCTTTGAAATAGTGCAATATGAAAATAAATAATGACTAGACCTATATAAATAAATAATGATCAGGCCTAAATACCAAACCCATAGTACCACAACAGAATCAAGATCAATAACAAGTTATATACAAATAAATACACTAGCCATTCAGAGGGCAAAGAGGGGAAGTATGGGATACTGGAAACAGGGGTGAAGTGACGTCAACACTGTTGGTGGGGGAATTGCCCTAATTCACTTCCAATATGTGCCTTAAATATAACTATGAAAGACTTGTAATGAAAAAAAGTGCATGTTTTGCATGTTTCATGAAGATGTTATAAATATATACAATGGAGTACTACATAGCTCTAAGGAATGATGCAATAATGCAATTTGCTGCAACATAGCTTTCTTTCCAAGATATTTTAGCTGGCATTGAGGGTCTCTTATTTGAGTTTTAATTTTTACTAGTTGTGCCTAGGAAACAGTACTGCCCTGAGTAATATTAGGTTGATGTTGAGTGATATTGCACTGATGTTAAGGTGGTAATATACCTTCTTTCTCCAATCAATAATTTTTGATGGCTTTTTGTTTCTATAAACCTTTATTAAGTTTAGTGACTCCCCAAATTCATTTTAAATAGTCTAATATCTGATGGTCTCCCTCACCTATATTATCATCATCATATCACATCAATTTAATATCATTTATAAAGATAAAATAAATAGCAACACATAAATTAAAATTGATATTTTAATCAATACTTCATATTTTTACACAATGTCATTTTTCTGTGCCACAATCTTTTTATAAGAATTATTTATCTGTCATTATATCATTTAAGAATAATTTTTGGCTCTGATATTTTTACAAAAAGTATATCTGCTTTCACTATAAAAACATTATATCAGCTTGATATAATGGGATTTATACCATGATAAAAAATTTATATGAGATGCTAAGTATGGTGCTTAAATTTATTGTGAATTAGAAGGAAGTCAGAACAAATAAAATGGAATAAGATACTTGAGCAATGATACTAATTTCAGAAGCCTATCTTTTTCCATGATAAAATATTCAGCTTTGCTCATAATGGTGTAAAATGACACTTTGTCCTCACATTTGTAGTTTTATGAATACATATGCTGAACTCTTATTAACTACAAGTTAGTAGTAGTATTTAGTGAAGGGATGGCTTAAGTATAATTTGAACATTATATTTTTTATCTTTTCTGTGCTTTTTCTTCATACGTCAAAGTAAAAAAACATGTGACAAATAATAAAAAGGTCACATAATTGATTAACAAGTTATTAGTTGAATTTGATTCTGGGTATCTTAGAAGTAACTGAATCACGCAGTTGTTCTTACTTAGTTCAAGGAGCTCTTATTTTGTTGTGAGTGATTTCATATAATCTAAGCTACCTTGCTCTGGGAATTTTTTTCTCATTATGTACAGTGTTGTCTAATGAAACTTAAAAGAGGAAATGAAGGCAGATGCTATTAACACCTTAAAACTCAATTCACTTTGCTTTATTGGCTTTATTTTTCTATGAGTTCACCTTACATCAATAACCTACAAATAAATATTTTCAGATTAAACATTTTTCTTTGATCAGAGAAGAAAAAAATGGCACAAAACCTTATTTGTTCACTAACAGTTTGAAAATGTAGATTCTTGTTTCAACAAAGAGATAAAAGCAGATATGTGCATGATTGCATAAGGCAATCATTTAAAAGTCTTACATTTTTATTAGATTGTATTAAACTGTGGCTAACTGACAAGCTAATAGGCAAATCAGAAAAAAGGTCAGACACTACCATTTTTTCTTTCTTTGAATTAAAACTACATTGTATAAAGAAAATAACATTAAAAATTATGGTATAGGGGCTGGAGAGATAGCATAGAGGTAAGGCAAAGTTTGCCTTGCATGCAGAAGGATGGTGGTTCGATGCCCGGCATCCCATATGGTCCCCCGAGCCTGCCAGGAGCGATTTCTGAGCATAGAGCCAGGAGTAACCCCTGAGCGCTACTGTGACCCAAAAAACAAACAAACAAACATATATGTGTGTATATATATTGTATTGAATCACTAACTTCCTCTGACACATTTAGCCAACATGGCTAAATGTTACCTGTCTTCTACAGTATATAATCTGAGATTTGTATTCCATGAGTGTGTTCATCTTGGTTGAATATTATCTAATTCCTTTCTATACCACACATGAATGAATTCAACAGCTATTTGTCTAATCTCTGTCATATATATGTTAACATGATCTAACCAGGTTCTAGCCACATTGTAACAAATGACAAGAGCACATCTTATATTACATCTGAATAGTAAGTATTCCACTAATTTATAAATTGAATTGAATTTTACCATTGCTTTGAATTGCTATATAAGTTTGGGACAATTGTTTCAGAACATTTTATGTGTGTAAATTTCACTTTAGCCACTAACTATTTTAGTGCCATCATTCTATTATAAAAAATATCTCTCCCTTTCTTTAGCTTGTCTTGAACCATATAACCCTTTATTCCCACAATTAAAAAGTTTTATTGAGTCTTTTCCATATGATTTATTTGGGTATTTATATTTCAAACATGAGTAAACCACAGGTTGATCATCTTACATTATGTTTTTGTTTTACCCCAAATTCTATACATATTGTTTCAAAGTAAAATTTTACTTTTGATAATAACTAATTTTATTCCTTTGAGCAGATAAAATACAACTTATCTCATTATTTACAGAAAATATGTTCAGGGGAAGAGCGGTGGTACAAGAGGTAAGGCGTTTGCTTTGTATGTGCTAACCTAGGAGGGACTGTGGTTCCATCTCCTGGCTTCCCATATGGTTTCCCAAGCCAGGAGCAATTTCTAAGTACATAGCCAGGAGTAATAACCCCTGAGTATTCAATCAATACCATATAAATGAAAAGAACAATGTCTCATATGTCTGTAACTAATAATATATAGAGCTTTCTATTTATATTAAGATGAGAGGATAAAAGAATTTTTTTCATTAATGACAGTCTTTGTCAACATTATAAAGGAATATATTTATCTTTTGTTTTGAAAAAACTTATTCCAAACATAACAAGAGACAAAAATTTCTAATTTAGTTATCTTTGGTGTTTATATATCTATCTAGCTCTTATTGCTTGATTTATAAATTAATAGTGCACATTCGTAAAAAAAAAATCTTATTTTGATTTATATAGTATCCACTCTATATATGAAAGAGCAGATGGTCTAAATTGTAAATCTTTGAGAATTGTTTGATTACTTTATTTAAATACTTTTGTTACAACATTTT